>NC_139653.1:16088286-16608286 GCF_951799395.1 Argentina silus
TGTATACACCTAAAGGTGAAAGAGAAGCATAGCTGTCACAATGGGGGTAATTGTCGCTGATGCTTTATGTTCCCTCACTTCCCTTCACTCCCCACTTAGTCTATACTGTGTGTTCACCATTTGATGGTTGCTTCCTGAACGTAAGCTATTGGAATATACGAGTACTGTTTTTGGAGACTGTGTTCTCCCCTTTTGGAACAATTTGTTTTTACTCTACTCCCTATCAGACCTTACAAAAAAAGTCTGCATCAATACAAGAATGTTGTTTGATTTCCCTTTTTATTATAGTGTAGGTGTAGCATATTCCATCTTTGGTCTCCCTCTGTTGGCCTTGTGTGATAGACAGGGTTTGAATCCCTACAAGAAGACCAGAGAGTTGTACTGAGCGTGAGGAAAACCATTTGAGGACACTTGGCTGTGAAGTATACAGTTCCTGGATCAGTCCCGGTACTTACTCAGAGAATCACCCAAACCAAGTGTTCCGGTGGGACTTCCACAAGTACATTACTGTTCACTATATCTTCAAATGCCATACTGGAGGATGTCAGTAGAAAGAGTGAGGTTAACAAGCTTTAGGTCATGCAGTTACAAACACTATTTTGACAGTACTTTTTGAGTACAGTACAAGGTGAATGCCATTTTGGAGAATGTAGGTCAGTAGTATACAGCACTGTATGGCTAAGATGATGCCCAATAGTTATCCAGTACTCCTGTGTTCTAGGCCAAGTTAGCACCAGAGCCTCTATTTTCCTCAGCAGCTTTACCAGCCAAGTCATGAGAAACTGACCCAATGGACACAAAATGTCTCTGAAATCTTATTGAGATCACTTGCCATTGACTCTCTAGATCAAGGTCATTGTGTGCAGTTTTTCTAATTGTTGGGCATCAATGTACATTTTCATCTGATAGAATGCGCTTGCACTAAGGTACATTGTTGGCTCCTTTGGCTTAATTGCTGACCCCTTCTGAATTTAACACACCACATTATTGTTCTGAAATGTAAACTTGATACACCTGGGTGGTGATTATGCCTTCATAAAACTGTCTACAGTAGGTTTTTTGCATTCGCTCTATATGCCCAAATAAATGAGTCTAACTGTGTAACTTATATGCAACAAGGGCCATATTTCCATTCTAGCATATCTTATCGTGTTCATTAATTATATCCAACAAAAATATTTCTTACTGTATATTTCCCTCTCTGAACTCTGAATGAACTCACTCTTAGGTCACGGTGCTCATGGATTTTACCCAGGAATTTATGAAAGGCATATGCTAGCAGTCCCCTCATGTGACTATTTGTGTATTTGTCTTCATGTTACAGTATGCTTTTATTGGGACTGATTCTCACCTTTAGAACTATTATGTAATTTCCACATGGGTCTGGGTGAACTCTTTTTTGTCTGCTGCTCTGCAGTCGTCAACATAACAAAGGGGAATGGTTTTCTTACCTTTCAACCTCTTGTTATGTTTGAAGCAGAGCCAAATGTGTGTTCAACATGAAAACTCTTACGACAATCTACAGTAAGAGAAATGTTATTTAGTGTGTCCAGTTTGGGCACGCACTGCATTTTTATACAATCCGCTGAGTCTTATTTTGTAGTCGCGTGTAGAGTGATATGAAGCACCTAATTTGTTTACTACATAAATTTGTCCACATCTTCAGTCAGCCTTGGACCTGGGGTTTAGGCGTCTGGTACCCCTCAACTCCAGTAATACAACTGCAGAGGAAGCAGCGTTACACAAACACATTTCCTCAGCTCTCTATTTGCCTTACCAAATCATAGCGCTCATTCTAATATTCTCACAACAATATTGGAACACCAGGCCAACTAGTTTTCACCAGGCCAACATGTTTTCACAGCCGATGTGTGACATCATCATCATGTTTCAAAAGCACCTCATAAACACATAGTCATTGCCTGAGGTCTGTCTGGGAAAGTGTAATCGACATCTCCCCCACCCTCTTGTGTCTGTATCTTGAGTGACAGTGATGTAAGGGAACATTATTGGAAAACAGTTAAGAGATAAACAGATGAAAAAACAACATTTTGAATGTGAACTGGATCCAAATTGCTGTCATTTCATTTTATGGTGACTGCATAGTAGGTGTATACCAGATTCAATAGTCTATGCCTTTGTTTTCAGGCTGAGGAGTTTGGGTACCAACCGGTGCCATGCAAAGGAATGACGAATAATTCTGCCATGAAAGGTTTCCAGGAATGCCTATACAACACTGCCATGATCAAATTCCGCCATTGTATAATGAAACAAAGACAAGCTTGTAGTGAAGTCAGTCACTAGTCAGTCAAAAGGTCTTAATACTCGAAGCCCCAGGACCTTATTACTAACCAAAGTACCCAGAGTGATATTTGTATAACAGTGTAATCATTGAATTAGATCAATACCATGCAATAAACAATGAACTAGTTGTGTATAGTCAGGACTTAAGAATCATTAGAATATCACATTTTGTATTTTAAAGAGCTTACATATTGAATAAAACATATTGACGGGCATATAGTCTACTGTAAAAAAATACATAAAAAAAAAACCTGCAGTCAAATGTGAAGCGCTAATGCTTGATAACAATTAAAACAGAACACAAATCTGAAGCAATAATGACATGTAATGAAATACAATTATACATATTTGCAAGAAGGCGTATACACCAGTCATTTATAAAACCAGGTGTTTTACGCAAATGTGCCAGTAAAGTCCACAGACAAATCCGTCGGTGCATTCACAACAAATATTGATGTTGCCTCCTGGCTTATAACAAGCAATTGAGTTACTCACAAAGGTGTTCCAAATGTCTGTAATCATGGTGAATTCATCTCCCTGCTCATGGATATCTGCCCTTATCATCAATCAGACACACATATGTATTGTCTACTGTAGCCTACACACACATACAGGGGGAAAATATGGTGGTTCTAACAGACTGAAAGCAAAACTATGGCTTGAAGCAAGCTGGGTGTGTGCACAAGCTGGGTGCGTGCTGTGCAGGCTTTTTTTCACATGTAATCACTTTGATCATACAAATAACTATTATTGTCTGTCTATGTTGCTGATATTGGCATTACTGTTGAAATGGGTAAGCCATTCATAACTGCAAGGTAAATTTCATAAACCCGCCAGGCACACACACACACAGGAGAGTTTTCGTCTCATCCATTATGCACATCATTACGCATTGACTGCCCACTTTCGGTATTGCTGTCAACATCACTGGCCTTTACGCAGACACACATATTGACCAGGTCTACAATACATACACACATGGGAGGAGATATCATAGGATGCTTATTAAAACAAGGTGTAAATAGTCTGAGAGAAAAACTGTGTTTTTACATATGGGTGTCTCTTCTTCTGAGACTGGGTGCGTGCTGGCTTCTATTCACATGTAATCACGCATTGATCATGTAAATAACTGTTATTGGCTTTCTGTCTACTTTATGTGTGCAACCCATTATGGTTGAAATGGGTAAACCATTCATAACTGTAAGGTCAGTTTCGATTCAGCATGATAAGTGTAAAAGCTACGGTGAGGGCCTTTTGGGAACAAATGTTAATTGCACCTCAGGACGTAACTTGGAGATGTTGGCTATCAAAAAAAGCTGTGGTAGTCATTCAAATGCTTCCAAATTCTTTTCTGTGTGATTTAGAAATTGTAACAACGCGATTATGTTAATAGCAGACATTTAGGAAAAGTCATGGAACGAGGAGGGCAGAGTTATTTTATTATAGTGTCACATCACGCCTGTGAACATCCATTTGGCACAACTAGTGTTGAGTCAATTCAAAATGGAGAGACTTGAGACTTTCAAAAGGCCACACAGCATGGAGACAAGCATATGGTAAGATATCCAAAAGGAGGCTTGATCTCCAACACAAACATGCATGTGCATTCAGCTATAACAATTTGAAAAATATCACTGTCTGTGGAATTGGCAAGTTACTGTACATAGAAATTAATTCAACGTTTGGCTTTGATGAAAAGGGAGAGATTGCCTCTCTGTGGCATCAACTGTTGTCCGCCCCCCCATCCATGCATGCTGATATTTGATCAGACGCCTAAAACCAGCACATATTTTTCAAAGCTGTAAGAGCAGGAAAGACTTGACCAGAGAGGAATTCAACTTTTTAACATTGTAAGCCTATTTATGTGATGTTTGCTACCTCATTTCTTTTTTGGGACCCAGTTGGCTGTAGTATTAACACTGGTGCTTCATATTTAATGATTTACAAACCCAATTGTCCTCATAATTGCCATTATTTGACATTTCCCTCTCCTATGCTGAGGGTGGAAGATGAGAAGTGAGAAGTGCCTCCTAAGCTAGAGCCAGCCAAGCACTGAAAATGGGAAAAATGTTGCTTGGATGAGAAATTTGAGGAGTAAATAGACAAAGAGAACAGTTAGTTGAATGCAATGATGTCAATCTCGTTGTTATATTACATTTCTGTTTTACACCACCACGACTGTATGCTGTAAATCTGATAGGGCTGATCACAAGGTGGTTTGGCCTCATTCTGGGCGACAGGTGTCCGTCTCAACAGCCTTTTAATCAATCCCACTGAGTCCAGGGGGACATGGCCTCGGCTATGTACATATGCTGACTTTGTTTATTATGACACTGAAAGCTCTCAGGAGGAGAGGAACAGCAGCTCAGTGTGCTCTCCTGGTTGATAGTGAACTGTAAGGTCCTGCAGGCCAAGTCATGCCTTGCACCTGGTGGTCTCAGCTTGACTAGAGCCCCCCTTCTGAGCCCCTACCCCTTGGAATGAAATGTAATCCCCATGATAGGTCGTTGATCTGCTTATAGTTTCTCTCCGAACAATCCTAGCCAGTTCTCTCCCGGAGAACCTATCATGTGACATCTGAATCTTTAACCCATCAAATGAGCTTAAGTTTTACTGGCGAAGCAAAGTTGGAGATCCCATGATTTGCTATTAATCCTCGGTTCCCCTCTCCTCCGACTTTTCACAACACAATATGCCTTTTCTTTGTGCCATTTCACTTTTTCCACTATTAATACTTCCAGAGCTTAGAGAGCCATCAGTTTCTTTAGGAAAGCCACATCTAATCCCTCATTAGCCCAAATACAGGCTTTTATTGAAACATTTGCTGGGCTTGTAATGTACAGTAGGTCAGTGTTAAAAAGGTTCATGGTTGAGTGACAGTATCGCGGAGGTTCTGCAACAGTCAAATGGCATTTTCCACACATTTTGAGGTATTTCACCTCAGCCATACAACCACCAGGGGGCATTGTTGAGCAACAGTTCCTCTCCCATCAGCGGGGCGGGCAGAAAATCCTAAATTGCATATTAATTAACTTATACTGTAGCGACATAATGTTTCTCAGTTGATTCCGCACATTTCAGCAGTAGGCTATATGGACACAGCACGCTCACAACGCAAAGAGCGCAGTGCAAGTTAATGTTGAACGTATTTCACATTGTTGAAATGAGAGCTTTCATGAATACATTAAAACAAGTTTACATGCCATGTGCAATGACAATCATATAATGAAAAGAAATCTAAGAAGGGCGTCAAGGGATAATGAGAGTGAGCAGGTGGGGTTAGAGTGATGGACAGTGAGGGAGAGTAGGCTATAGCCGATCAGCTCATGAATGGTGAGATGAGGAGAGGACATTTTTTTAAAAAGCTATCAAGGCATTTTAATGGAGACCAACTCTTGTTTAAAAAAATAAATACATCCTTATCTACTCTTGACTCATAGTGTTTGTTGTAGTCATCACGCATTATTCCTACCGAAACTCACTCGACAGCCCTGCCTGAGAAGCGGTGGAAATGTTTTGACCTATGTAGTACCCTACATTGTGCATACAGTAAGCCTATCAAATGTGTGACTGAAGATTCACAATTACAGCACAGGCCTACTGTAGGGGTGTCCCTTGTATCTTTGGTGGTAATGTATAGTAACTTTGGCTCCCTTCAAGGCTCTAGATTGCAGGACATGGCTGTGAACCCCCCTTAAAGAACAGTGTAAGGTTATAAGGTTCCCTGGTCCCTGATAGGCTAACGATAACAAAATGTAGCCTATTTGGGAGGAGCACAAATGCACTAGAAAGAAAATGCACCCCTGGTTTTGTGCACACATATTTTATCATAATGCCATTGCCAACCTCTCCTGCACGCTTCACCCCAAATAAGGTTCTCTGATCCCCCTGTAAACATATGATGTGACAATATTAACCAATAACAGTCTGGCGCCTATCCTGACCCAGTTAAACCACATTATGCACGCAAAAATATAATGCTTTGATGATTTACATGAGTGATTCTTTGATTTCTGTGGATGTAGTGAATTAACCTTGCTTTATTTAGTAGGATTATTTGAAATCAGCCCACAGATTTGGGAGATGGGAGTCATGTTGAGAGCGCAGTTTGTGTGAGGCAGGTTACTATATTCGTAGCCCAAGTTGTAGTAGCGCATAGCTTTATTTTAACATTAGACCGACTTGAGACGAATCCCACTACGCCTAAGCATTTCAGGTTAGTTTTGGAGTTGAGGTGAACAAGACATCATGAATGCGCAGTTGTATATTCCATGGACTTGACACACCCTG
Organism: Argentina silus; assembly: GCF_951799395.1. Lineage (NCBI taxonomy): Eukaryota > Metazoa > Chordata > Actinopteri > Argentiniformes > Argentinidae > Argentina > Argentina silus. Next base: position 16,094,881 of record NC_139653.1, read on the forward strand.
TATGGAGGTAAGAGACACCATGGAATGTTGCATAACACTTTATTTCATTGTGACAAAACAGAATGTTCTATACAGATAATTATGGGTAATGTGCCACGTGTTACTAACCACCGAAAATAAACAAAACTGCGCAACAGAGGTAATTCTAAAGTAGCCTAATCACTGCTCACATTCAGCCCAGTCCTTTTGAGCCTAAAACCACGACAATCGGCCCAAAGGTGCTGTCTGAAAAGGGTCGTGCTCCCCTCTTGCTTAGAGCATTATATATGGACATATGGAGATTTGTAAATGTTTCAACAATTTACTGAAGACACAGTCCGTTATGGAGCAAATAAAAACAAAAACAAAGACGTTTATGCTCCTTCATGCTGGACAAAATTGTCTCTCTTTTCATGGTAATGTGCAGCGATCTACTTGTGCTTTGGGGGGAGGTGTGATCCTGCCTCAGTGAATTTGTCATCAATTATATCAAATTTAAACAGAATTTATACAGACAGAATGATCTCTATTTTCAAAGGGATTGTTTCATGTATGTAATGTACAGTAGTATGTCCGGAGTGAGGGAAGGTGAGCGAAGTTGTCATCAACTGTGGGCTGATGTCACAGCCGTCTTCTGCTGTCCTATATAGCCTACTGTAGGCACATTTTCTATCCAGTCTCAATCCCACTGTAACCCAAAATACTTACTCCAAAATAATTATCCCTCATGGGAATTCCTAACTGTTCTATTCTGTAATCAATAGGTTGTATTATCAAAGCCTACTCACGCTTATTCATGTCAAATTGAGCTAAAACATTTTCTCCACTTCCTTGTGCTATGAGAGAATGCATGATGATGGTATGAGAGTAGATAGGATATTTCTTTTTAAAAACAGCAGTTGGTTCCATTGCTTGGTCCTCGTTAAGATAACCTGATTTTTAAACCATTTCCTCTCTTCATCTCTGTAATTCATGATCTGCTATAATAAACTTGATTTTGCTAATCTATCTGATTATCACAAACCATTCTCTCTCTCATTTTTATTTTAGTAAATATTTGGAAGGAACACCAATAATCTGCACCACACTGTCAGTCATTTATACCAGAAGGATGGATCTTTTCAAACATCCTTCACAGCTCTTGTCACCACCTTGTGTTGGCTTTTGGCAGCACTTCACAACTTGTGTCTGTCGCAGTAGCGGCATTAAGGTAAACCATTATTGCGATGGCAGTTTGAACCTTTTAAACAGTATGTCGTCCAACTGGATGAGAGTCTTCCTTATTAATTGGTCGCATTTTTCAAATTTCTCTCCACTGTACATTTGCAAACATCATGCCTTTGCCAATCTGTCCTTATAGCTTCCTCCTGGCTCTAATCCCTCTGTTCTGTAGATAGCATATCAAATGCTCTATACATGCCATTGCTACCATGCTCATGCATCACAGATAGAATCCCTCTCAGTAGCATGTGAAAAACACTGTTCTTAGGTGCTGTTCTTGTATGTAGTCAGTGAGGGGACTGAGACAGGTCCGCTGAAGCAAAGGAAAACATTGTATAGCTTTTCCCGAATGAGCCCTGGAAGGCTAGTGCCTCAGAGGAAACTGGGATCGGGAGTTTGGAGGATTAGAATTGTTTTCTCTGACTTCAGCTTTACTTTTTTCCCTTTTTTTCTCCTCAGTTTTCCTCTTTTCCTCACCTTGGAAATCGTTGCTCAGTTTACACTTTGTCTAATCATACAGAGTGCCCTTTTTCCATGAATGAGAGATGTGACCAGCTTTCCTGGGCTGTATGTTTTATACCCACAGGACAACGATTCAGGACACTTTAATTATTGACACATAAATGGTCATATCTTCAAAAACAGAACTAGAGCCTACAATTATAAACATTTGGTCATGTAATGATAATGTATTTTCTTGAGCGTTGTTGGTGTTCTTTAATGTGGTTAAATTTCCTTAACCTACTGTAGAGCATCCAAAAAGACTACTTCAGCAGTTTTTTAAACCATAATATGTTTCAAACCAAATATTACACCAGCAAGAGACGCTTATAAGTCTTGAGTTCCACAATTTGAGAGAATCATGGAATATTTCCATGCCACATGTAATCCTACAATGCCTATGTTCCAATTGGAATATTTCCTTGAGAAAACATAGTACAGTAGCACCACACATTGGAGACGCTGCTCAGAAACGACAGTTGTGTCATAAGGCATAGTTAACCAGCACCATAGGGATGCCATGTGTTCCATCTAATTATTCCACACATCGCTTTTATAGATGCTCTCCAGCTGTTACACTCAACTGTTTGTAAATGTGTCTTTTAAAAGCTAAGTCCTAGTGCATAGGAGGTATTTGTTTGCTTATTTACCTAGTCCAAAGGCATTAATTATTGTAAAACATTTGGTCCATAGTCACAAATGAATTATGTCTTAAAAACTTCAATGACCATTTCCCTTTTATCTAAAATTAAATTGGTACATCCTACATCTTAAGCAAATGTTTAGTTTAGCAAAGTTCTTGTACTGCTGTTCTTTTATTGATAATGTGTTAATGGATAACTTGTTTAATTAATCTTTCAGCACTTCTCTTCTTGCCCCATTGGGTGAGTACGGCTCTGCCACCTACACCTCCTCATCCACTGCCCTTAAAGCCAGTGACCCTTGGGCACCGTGGCTGTGTTTATCTTGGCCCTTTCTCCTGTTTTAGGTAGCAGAGTCAGAGGTAACCTGAGAGAAAGGGTACAATTGTATGTCATGGAGTGGGTGTTCTCTCTTTCTCTTCGCATCTCTCTCGGGATTATCGGATTATCCTCACAACTAAGGGACTTAATTACCCAGTGGTCCCTGGCTTTAAACAGCCCAATGCCCCTCTTTAATTTGGTCAAGGTCCACTGCTGTTTCACTGCACTGTTCCCCTGACTTCTCCCCTGGCCCGTAATTTAATCGCAGTATGGCCGCTGCTATCTCCGGTAGAGGATGGTACTTGGACATTAACATCCGGGCTGAAGAAATACAGTATACTGACAGTTTTATATCTAGACAAGGGCCCTTCAAAAGTTCTTGGAAGTCAGCCTACAAAGCAGTTGCAAGCCTCTTTTCATGAGGTGCTTTTTTACAGGTGCTTCAAAAAATCTATTAATATTTCCGCCTCTGACATGAAGCCCATATGAAGTCCATGCAGAAATGCATATCAAATCAAATCAAATCAAATCAAATCAAATTGTATTTGTCACGTACATCACATACAGCTGCAATTGACATAGTGAAATGCTTTGAGATCTTGCTCCTCGCTCAACAATAAAGTAATTAAAAAGTGACAATAGTACTAGTGCAAATAATGTCCAATAATGACAGGTGTGCAATAATAATGTGCAATAATGTCAGGCTCGAGTTCAGGGAGGTGGGGGTGGTCAGTTGAGCAGTCTTATGACCTGTGGGTAGAAAATGTTCCAAAGCCTGCTGGATGAGAGTGGTGTGACCATGTTAAGTCCTCGGTGATGTGGACACCAAGGAACTTGAAGCTGCTGACTTTCTCCACTGTAGCTCCGCCGATGTGGATGGGGGTGTGGTCCCCCCCCTTCTTCCACCTGAAGTCCACAATCAGCTCCTTATTTTTGCTGATGTTCATGGAGAGGTTGTTGTCCTGGCACCAGTCTGTCAGGACTCTTACCTCATCCCTGTAGGCTGACTCATTGTTTTTGGTGATCAAGCCAACCACAGTGGTGTCATCAGCGAACTGTATGATGGAGTTGGAGCTGTGTGTGGCCACACAGTCGTGGGTGAATAAGGAGTACAGTAGGGGACTGAGCACACAGCCCTGGGGGGCCCCTGTGTTGAGAGTCAGAGTGGTAGAGGAGATGCTGCCTGTGATCTTGTTGGATTTTCTCATCATACATTTTGCATCAATTACTACCTGCTTGCAGAGAGAGAGAGAGAGAGAGAGAGAGAGAGAGAGAGAGAGAGAGAGAGAGATCCTTACCTTACTTTTCCCATACTTAATTTCTTGGACACTGATTCCTGTGTGAAGATTCTCCTTCATCCTCTCTCTCATCAGATAGAGAGGGTAAAGGAACGTTGACCTCTGACTGTCCATTTGTCTATCAGGTGACCCATCCACACTCTGAAGCATACCACTCCCTATAGTTAATCTTTCCTCAGTAATCAAACTCTCATTTGCTCCTGCTATTGTCCCAGGAGTCTGGAGTCAATGTGTTCAGCACCCAGCAACAGAGGTCACTCCCAGGAATCTCATAGTGAGATTTTAAACATTTTAAACAGATTTTAACCTATTCAATGCCACTTCTTTGCACTTTCCTGCTCTGTCATGAAATGGCATTTGTTACTGTCCTTTATGACTATCAAAATGTGTATCTCCAATATGCATTAATGCAAGTCATCTCATGATTATCTTTTGTTGTATTGCACAAAGTCTTATGGACTGGGCCGTGTATTTGATGTTGTGGATCACATGGTCTGCAAGGAGGCGGAGCTCCATCAACTTTCCAGCCACCATCAACTTTCCACCCTAACCCTAGGAGTAGACAGGTAGTGTGTTAGCTCTGCCAGGTAGACTGACAGTATAGCACTGGTATTAACCTCTCTTGCCGAACACAGAATGAGGAGTCTTGAATGGCAGTCCAAAAGTGAATTAAACCAAGGCATGGTGGACAGACTTACTTTCTGACTTACACAAGGCACATCCATCCTGCCAGGTTCCGTGGTGAGCTGCCTTCTTAGGACGGCATCTCCCGGATCTGGTAGAAACTGGAGCGATGTTTTCTGTGGGAGAAAACAGGAGACACAGTAGTAATTAGGGATGTTGACACACACACTATGCCGTAGCGGGGGCAACACAATTAGTAAAATCTCCCTAAAGAGAAAGCACTCGGCCACATACCAGAAAAGATATCTAGTTTGCCAATTGCCTGAGTGCAATTGGTAGCGTTGCTCTTTAGGTGGTAGCTCTCTTTGCACAAATCAAAAGGAGCTAGCAACTACCAGATTAGCTACATGCTCAAGTTGTTTAATAACGATGAACGTGCGAGCTAGCCAACTGTTCCAGTATTTAGCCGAAGCTCACACTAGAGACCTAGCTAATGTTACATGAGGTAACCAACTAGGAATTACAGTATGTCAAACTAGGAAGGGCTCAAGAAGTCCGAAAACAACTACAAACACAAACTAGCCAACTTTCCTGCGAACAGGGTGATAATATTTCTCAAAGTTTAACCACAGGATTTTCCCCAGGAGAATCACAGGATTCTCAGTAGAGCAATAAAGTTAAGTTGTACCTAGCTAGGAGAACACACTAGAATACACTTCTGACAGTCAGCAAGTGAAGAGTGGAAAGGATAAAATAGGTGCGTTAGGTCCTAAATCTAGGACGGCGGTATGCAGGGCTAGCTGCCTGCAAGCGCTACTGGCATATATCAAGTGTGATTGAATAGGGGTCTTCAGCGAATAGGTACACAGAGTGTGTGTCCCATTGTAAGGGGTGGAACCGAGTCAACTGAAAGAGAGCCATTGGTAGTGTATCAAGGTTGAGGTTACCAATGACGATTATTCTCTTGGGTGTGGTATCCACAGGACACTAATGATAAGCAATGCTGGCAATCGATGATCCACATTTACATTTACATTTTAGACATTTAGCAGACGCCTTTGGCAGGGCCATTGGCAGTCACAATGCTAGAACAAGGATTACTTTAAAAAAAAAAAAAAAATTATTTACTTGCATTTACAGTAGAGAAACTGTATAGGGGGCTAGTGGGGATGAAGAGGTCTTTATCTGGCATAGTGTGTGTGTCATATGAGCAAGGCTCTGAGATTAACCATACCGTTATGATTCATGTTTTGTTTAAACAGTGCCTTTCTTTTACCGAAACAATAGCAAAAGTCACCACATGTTGTAAGTGATGAGTGTTTGAAGATAGGGAGATGATTGAAGTTGACCCATTCACCCTTCCTATGTAGTGTACTGTATGTGTGCATACAATTTAGAAAATGTGTCTCAGCTGTGTCCAGGAGGTCAGCAGGAAAGCTCTGTAGCTGCTTGGTTGTTTTATCATAGCATAAGTGTTTCACCTTGAGAGAATCTTTGTCGGTAGAGAGCAGCCACAGACATATTGGGATGATTCAGATGGGAACGTTGAACAGGAGAGCACACAGTGTTTCAGCTTCGCCATTGAAGCAAGGGATCCAATATACAAAGTGTATAGGATTTTGCCACAAGGTTATATCATAACATATTAAAGCATTAGGCTAAATGTTGTCTTTTAGCTCCAGTTGCTCGTTTAATAAATGGGTGACTTCATTGGGGTTGTTTGAAGATCATTTGTGGGACTTTAATAGGCACTATAATATCATACCTCGGAACATCAGAACAGTCTTTAATTACAAATCCAGAACAGCAAAAAGTAAAATGAAAACATACAGAGTGGACTCAAAGGGGAAAAGTTGAATGCACATTTCATATGTGATATAGAGATGGAGAGCCTATATATTCTCAGACGGTACAGTAAGTAGTTTCCCTGTTACAGAAGTGTCTCAAAGCTTAGTTATTGGTGCTGGCAGAAGCACCTCACACACATGTGGTGGGTGTCTGGCTCCCAGATGAAAGAGAAATGGATGGCTTCTGAGTCAAGGGTCAGGGAGGGGGCAGCTGGACGTTTTGCTGACCTTTGACCCCGGACCTCACATGTTAGTCAAACCTGTCTGGTTGATAGGATTAGAGATTCTTCGTTCCCTTCTTGTGCAAAGGCTGAACACACAGTGAGCAGCAGCATGAGGGAGGAGTGTACAGGGCTCACCACTCTGTCAGACATGAGTGACACAGCTGCAGGAATTCAACCATAGCAGGGGAATATCAGCTGTAGCCTCCACACGTGGCCTCACAACAGCACATCTGCTCAGAAGATACAGGCAGACCATCATTAGTCTCTGGATATCAATTAGAAACAAGTATGAATGCTGTTGTGGATATCAAGGATGGTTTGATGTGGGGACATCTTTTGGGAAAAACAGGCATGAATCAGAATCAGAATCAGAATTATTTTATTTGGCCAAGTATATTTGCACATACAGGAAATTGACTTGGTGAGGTTGGTGCATGGGACATAAAAAACTATTGCAAATAATGACAAGAAATTTACAAAATAGCAAAATATTAACAAAATAGCAAGAACAAATTTACAAATTTACAAAAAAGAACAATAAAACAATACATTTTGTAGGCTGTGCGAGGCTAAGTGGCAATAAGGCTAGAGGGAGTGAAATGGATATGGGGCATATACACTATAAATTAGAATCATTTTAAAGTGAAAATAATCCGAGTGGAATCACAATTAACGGAATTAAAGACTAAAAACAAACAAAGAAGTGTGCACCAACACACCGTGGCCGCCAGAGGAGGCGGCATCTATGATTTTATGTCTCAGAGCGTAATCAGCGTAATATCCTTTGTTTTCCATTATCAAATGTAAGAAATGATTCATAGCTCTAGAACAGTCATATCAAAACATGGACAACCTGTTACACTGTGGGGGGAGAGAGAGAGAACTCTGTGCGTATCTGGTGGAAAAAACCCTTGTTTTGTTTATGTGGTCCCTTCAAAGTATTCATACAGTAACTTAGTAACGCAAAATATGATACTGAGTAACAATGTGGTTGGCAGTCAAAAGTTTCAGTGCATCCCCTCAAAATGTTTGACTTTTCATTAGATTAGTTCTCTAAACTTCATGAGCTTAAGTTTTACATTTTGCATACAGAAAAAGGCACCAAGGAGACCTGGAGAATATGCACCATGCTGTAACCATGCTACCATACAAGGAGATCCATATAGTTTTCACAATGTCCTGTTGCACCGGAGCCGAGATTACATTCTGTAAACTAACCCTAACCCTAACCCTGAAGGGGGTATCACTCATTTCATCCTCACCAGATGCACACAGAGTTCCTTCTATACAACTGGACAAGAGCTGAATACTCAAGCATTTTGCATAGTGACACTTGATAATAACAATCATATCCTATTTAATCATTATCCTATTTCTCTTATTGCTATACAAAAAGCAGGAAACATCATAAATCGTTGTAGTCTACCTTGGGGTTAACTGCTCTTGGGTGTCATTGGAGGTAGAATTTAGGTGAATTAGAGGTGTGTGAAGTTGGGCATACTGGTGGATCATAATGGGAGAAGTCCCTACCCCACTAGCACTGCTTATAAGATGTAGACCAAACAGGCCTTTTATCTTTCAAATAGATTAGATATGTTTTGATCAAGAGCTTTATATTTCTTTTATGAGGTTGCGTGAGTGTAACCTTGTGGACGTGTTTACGTCTTTAAGTCTCTCTTGCTCTGAGAAACAACATGAAGTGCTTACAGACTACCTTATGAATACTGAGACACAGAAGGGAATGTTTGAAATGAATCACATGAAGGAGAGCATTGGAAGTGTATACAGGATAAAGTATAATTACGCTGTCACCTAAATATTTTGTTGAAAACTAAATAAATAGTCCTCAGAGGGAAATAAATCCACACATTGCTTTGGAAGCTCTTTTGAAGCACTACGAGAACTTGCCTTACATTAAATGGAGTGAGCTTCTCTTGTAAAAGAGGGATGCTCAGGATACAATACAATTCAACACTTTAACTGGCTAAGGTCTCATGTCGCAGATAGTAAACATATAAAACACACATCATTGTGTAAGCCCTAAAGCTTGGCATCAGCCAGTAATTAATTACAGCATTCATCAGGCATCATGCAAGGTTAATATGCGGAAAAATCACATTTTCCAGAAACAAGATGAGAGGTGAAATAATGATACTTTGTATATTCCTCTACCTTAGTGTGACAGGTCCTCTATCTTATGTGAAAACAAGCTGTTTTTGTTGGCAAGACATTTTGTTTGGAAAGGTAGTTATTCTGTGTGTGTGTGTGCGTGTGCGTGTGCGTGTGCCTGTGCCTGTGCCTGTGCCTGTGCGTGTGTGTGTGCGTGTGTGTGCGTGTGTGTGTGCATACGTACGTGCGTGTATGTGTGCGTGCGTGCATTAAAAATAAATGTCTGTTTACTTGCAATTATGTGAGCCAATGAAACAAGAGAAACAGATCTAAACAGACACTCAGCACTCGGAACCGTCTACATTACCAGAATATGTTTTTATACGAGCGACCCTTGTCTGAACTGGGGAAGGAATGACCTCCTGTGGGACTGACCGAGAGCTAAACACAGGCCTTGCTGGAGCGACTGCACGAGGTGCTGCTACACACGCTAGTACCCTGCCTCGGCAGCCTTCATTTGTTTGCAGTGTTTATCGGCCAGTGACAGGGCGTGTTTATGTGTATGGTTCCAGTAGGCCGGCATGGCCCCTGTGCCCTGACCTCTCTCTCCAGTGTGGGAGACTCCTGGCAGCAGCAGGCAGCACAGGGACATTAGAGCATGATTGAGTTGCCTCTCCCTACAAGTGATAACATTCTCAAAGAGCAGTGCAATAAAGCTGAGCCTGCTCTAATGCTGTTTAGGTTTAGAGGTGGGCTTTAATCGTCGCCACATCATCAGAGAGATTAAGAGTCTGGAGAAATGTTTATAGGCAGGCTGGTATTGAGAGAGGAGTCCACTCCAAAGGAGGGTGTCTGTGTTCATGATAGAGCATGAGGCACTTGAAAGAGGTACTGAAATTAGTACCTACATGTAGAACTGTAGTTCAAGGGGAAGGGTTTGCAGGCATATTGCCCCCTCCGGCTTCCCAGTTGTGCAATTTAAGACCCAAAGTGGACTGGACATGCTGCGTAAGTCGTGACTGGGCCCTGGCATCATGAAAATTGAGAAGGGGCATTTTACCATAAAACCAAATGGCTGTTTTAGAGAAGCACAGGGTGACTGTGGAAATGCTACTGCCTGGTGGTGCCAGCAAAGACGTGTCAGGTTGGCTCAGACTGGTGAGCTGTCTCTGCATGGAATGTCCTGGGGGCTTTCAAGTCATTTCCCATCCAATAAAGCGATAATTACCACAGCCAAACCAAATGCCAAATTGCCAAATTGCCAGATGCCAAATGCCAGAGAAGTGTTTAAGTCAAGTGGTCTCCAGGCCCCCTTACAACTGTAAACTCGGGCACCTCTCCATTGTGGCCAGTATCTGGAGCATGCAGTGCCAGAGGGAAGAGAATACAGCAGAGGAACCAGACTAGAACATTATGCATGAACAGTATGAACAGTATCAAAATTATTTCTTCAGCTTTCTTAAGTAAGAGTTTTCTGAACATTATAAAGTTGGTTTTGTGTTCCTAGCTTCAACAGTGTAAGAGCAGTGGGGTTCTAAGCATTGCAAAGAGACTGGGTGTAGTTCAGTGGAGTGAGAGAGTCTTCAATCTACTAAAAGTAACTACTAAGTAACTTTAAGTTAAACCTAACTAACCCAACAGTAAATATAATTTCTATGCTTAAGTAAGAAAGAGAAGAGTGAGAGAGGGAAAAGCAATAAAAAGGAATGATACATTTTGCCAGGTGTGCCTCTGGGGGATCGATTGGGAGATAGATAGCACATTATGGGGGACGCTGGCTGCAATGGCCACTTCTAAATTATATATATTCTACAAATTAATTAATGTTAAAAAAGTATAATAGGTATCAGAAAGCTTTTTACAGGTTTTATAATTCTGCACATTTTAAAGTCGGTTTGGACTGTGTTGCTTACTATAAAAAGTGTATGAACAGCAGCGTTCCCAAAATTGCATCTCTGGTCACAATAGAACTTATTAACACTAATTAATATAAATAATAATATATATATGCCATTTAGCTGACACTTTTATCCAAAGAGACTAACATTGCAGTGAGTGCATACATTTTTCAGTATATATGGTCCCAGCAGGAATCAAACCCACAACCTAAGCGTTGTTAGCACCATGCTCTACCAACTGAGCCACAGAGGACCAAAGTCAATCAGTCAACTCAAGTTAGACCTCTCTGCACATTATAAAGTTGAAATGGTGTGTTTTGCAAGCTGTAGGAGGAGTAGCAATGAGAAGAAAATAGAATAACTAGAAAAAGTTACTGAAGAAACTGTGGGATTATTTAGGTAGTGTAAAAGGTTTAAAGATGGTTTGGATAATAGATAGATTTGTTTGATAGTCTAAATGTTTTGGTTGGATGGATGGCTGAATGGACTGGTAGGGTAAGATAGTCAGACAGATGAGAGAAAGAGAGATAGATAGATAGATAGATAGATAGATAGATAGATAGATAGATAGATAGATAGATAGATAGATGAGAGAAGGTTAGATAGATAAGAGGTTACATAAATATCAAAGTGAAAATTATTAGTTTTAGAAATGTTTACAAATTAATTTTAAAAAATGAGTCAATAAGTATTCACCCCCTTTGCTATGACACTCTTAACACGCTGAAATGCAAAAATGTTGTCAATAGGTCACTCAGTAAGTTGAATTGAGTCCATCTTAATGCAAAGATAATAGTTCATGTGTTCAAAGTTCACATCTTTGTTTTTTATAGGGTCTCTGATTTGCATAGGAAACAAATATGGTGGCACTCAGAATGTTGGTCTAAATCAACATTCCACCATGTTAACCAGATGAGTTGGAGCTACTGACCAAAAAGCGTAATAGTTTAAAAAATTTAGTAGTTTAGAGTGGTTTCAGCGGGGTAGAACTGGTAGCCAAGATAGTGCATTGCTGTGTAATCAATCAAGAATGTGTTCTGCAGGTCTCCTGTTGTTGCTGAAGCAAGCCCATTAATAAGAAAATGTTGTATGGCGAATAACAGTAGTGTATTGCTTCACAAGCACACTAATTAGTGTTTGTGTAAATATGTTACCTGATGATCCATTGATTTGTTTACATTTACCATAAGTGAGGGTGAGTGTTGGTGAGGTCGAGAGTCTTATTATATCTGAAGAGCTAGACATATGGTAGGCTGCCTGTACAGTATGGTACTGTAGGGTACAGTCCTGCTGCACATGTTTTTTTGGGATGTGAAATGCAAAAATGGAAACAAACCAGGGTAAGCAAAGCAAAATATTTTGAATTGGATAACAGATAAGCAATGGTTACTGCATACTGTGGTAAACAACATGCAGCACAGATGTGAGTTGGAGTGCAACAATGCCATTTCAGATCATACTATACTAGCTATTCTATTTTGTTATGAGTGTCTTTGGTGAGACTGTATAGTGAAAGTGGTATCCTAACATTGCCATTTATCCTTGTATTTGTTTTGTGAAAAAGGGCAGGTCTAGACGGCCTTTAGCACAGCCAGCTCCCCATGAATCACAGCAACATGATAATAGTCTGTCTCTGTTCTATCACTGTCTGGTTTAATTACTGTTTTTCTCCAGGCTGAAATTAAATTAAAATGGAAGTAAGACTGTCAATAAATACGTCTCGCTGGGTTTCAAATCTCTACTCATTAAACCGACCAAAAAAAGTAAATGTTTTTTGGAAGCCTCCCATGTGCACTGCTTTTCCGATTTCCTGTGCTTAGGAAGATGAAAAGGATAGAGAGATGCAGTGCTGGTATTTCATTAGGCCAGTGTGGAGCCTTGAGTGTGGTATAAAGAGGGTCTGGGAGATAGAGAGACGATGCCACACCACAGTTCTGGCTCCCCCTGCTGCACTGGGGATCAGACCAATCTCCCTGACTGTAAACTACTGACCTCAGCTGGGCCTAAGGGACACTAAATCCACAATTTCTATACACTGTGTGTATATAGTATCTTTGTGTCCATACAGGTATGACTATATTCTCTGTCTGTCTGTAATTCTGTATGTATATGAATGCTTTTCATGCAAATGTAAAACCCCTTGAACTAGTAATACAGGAAGATTTGCTTTCATGATTAGCCAAAATATCAGTGCAGACAAGATTATCCAAATCTGATGTCTGCAGTGTGGTACAACAGATTATGTGTCTTGCTTTTAGTTAACCACCAAATAATACAGTTAGCATGTGGTTTCATGGCAGTTATTCTGAATATCCCAGTTGCAGAATATGAATCCATATTGAAGACGCTTGGTGTTTGGTCTGTGAGGGAGCCTCCATAAGTGACACTCAATTGTTTTGTTGGTGACTGTAGCTCCCTCTCCAACTGCCAGAAAGCAATGAGCCACATGAGTTTATTGAAAGATTGCAGGATCACAAGGCTATACCAGCCAGTACTCCAGGCTTGGCTTATGTGGAGAGGATAGGAAAAAGCAAAGCATCGTCGGTGGCTGTCTCTATGGCGACTCCTTGTCCACCTCATCAAACACGATGTGGATCCCTGGGAATCAGGACCTTATCTGGCCCTCGAACCGCATCTGTGCTGTGTTTGTGCATGCCATGCTCAGTGGGCACCCTTCCCACCCACTGCACGCAGCTGTAGTGCAGCGCTAACCCACATCAGTACTGCTGCACCCCCACACTGTGTATGGTTCACATTAGCCCCCCTCCCACTCTGACTCCACAGCCTAGGCTCCACACACAGCCCAGCTAGCCTTGGCTATTGGACAGCCATGTGAGGTGAGGAGGATGACTGGCTGAAACCAAGTCAGGCCTTGGGGCTCAATTCAGAGCCAGTCTGCAGGGGAGCCCTCAACCCAGGCATGACCTCCTCTCCCACTGGATGTCCAGTTACTGTGGGTCATGGTTCTCCTCCCAACCCCCCACACACACACATACACAATGATCCCAGGACAGTCCTTAGAGGCTCGTCACTGGGCCATGGTGGTAGGGCTGTAGAGGAGGTTACACAGAGGTGTGCTGTGACATGGAGCAGATTAAGGTGATGGAGAATCAGGCCAGCTGTCTGTTATCACCCTGCCTTTGTATGTACTGTGCTCAGCTGCCTTTGAAATGCTGCAGACATGTCAAGAGAGGGCTAGGTAATGTCAGGTTAGAAAATATTACAATGAGAGATGGTGAACAACACAGTGAATTGCTCATATAAGGATGTTGTTGTTTTTACTGGTAGAGTGATGTGACCAAAACACCCTCATCCTCAATATCAAGAAAACAGAGGAGCTGGTATAGTCTACTTCAGGGTCAGGTCATTTGGGACAATCACACAAATCCTGTTATTATTTTTCTGCTCAACTGCTCTTAGGATCATGAAGTATGGGTCAACGGTCTGGTACACCCTGTTGATATGTCATTGTGTTTTATGTACCGTTTATCTTGTTAGAGCCCAATGTCAGGACAGCAGAGTCACTGCCTATCGCCGTAGACAAAAGACCTGTCTCTTTAGGCTACACCTGGGCTCCTCCTCCTACATTTACATTTATGGCATTTAGCAGACGCCTTTATCCAAAGCGACGTACAACAAATACATTTGTTTAAGTAAGTGAATCATCTATCCAACAGTCATCATAAGACAAAGTAATCAATGCTCACATCAGGGGCCATTGGCAGTCATAATGCCAGTAGGCAATTTATTTATTTATTTATTTTTTAAATATATTTTATTAGCAGGAGAGAACTTGTACAGAGGGGTAACAGGGGAGAAGAGGTCTCGGGGTTAGGGTTAGTATAGGGGGGGTAGTGAGGGTGAAGCGGTCTCTAGGAGGGACTGTTAAGATGTAGCTTGAAGAGATGGGTTTTCAATCTATGGCGGAAGATCGGTAGTGACTCTGCAGTCCTGACCGTTGTGGGAAGCTCATTCCACCAGCGGGGCGCCAGGACAGTGAAAAGCTGTGACCGAGTAGTGCGGCCACTGTATCCACGTAGAGGCGGCGGTGCCAGGCGGGCAGCCGAGGTGGAGGAGCGGAGTGATCTTGCAGGGGTTTGGGGGCTAACCATTGCTTGCAAGTAGGGAGGGGCTGTTCCCCTTGCCGCCCGGTAGGCAAGCACCAGGGTCTTGAATTTGATGTGAGCTGCTACCGGGAGCCAGTGGAGGGTGCAGAGGAAGGGCGTGACATGGGAGAATTTGGGGAGATTGAACACCAGATGAGCGGCAGCGTTCTGGATGAGCTGCAGAGGCCTGATGGAGGAGGCGGGGAGTCCAGCCAAGAGTGCATTGCAGTAGTCAAGGCGAGAGATTACAAGTGCTTGGACCAAAAGTCCTCCTCAGACCTCTCCACACCATAACACAATATTGTACATTACCTGAGCTTTTGAACTTTTTTAACAACTTGTTTTCTTCCTTTCTCTAGCACTGTGACTGCTGATGTCACTTGTTCTTAACAAAGGTTTTACTTACGATGACTGGTGTAGTTGGTTCACTTTAGACAAATGTAGTTATTGTAAGTTGCTTTGGATAAAAGCATCTGCTAAATTACTTAAATGTAAATGGAGCATGTGAGGCAAAACAAATTTCTACACAAGCAGATAATAAATTACGAACTAATCTAATCTAATCTAATCTAATGTAACGGCAAGCCAGTTTGCATCCTGTAAAAAAAAAAGTAAACCCAGGTAGGAGACGAGCTTCCCCAGCCCCCCTTGTTGGTTTCAAATTCTAACGTCCACATCTGCGAGTTTGTCATTCAAAATGACTGCCCTGCAATACAATGAACTCAAACTAGTAATTTTCTTGATGTTTTTTTTTTCATCTGCTGAACCAGTGAGCAGCATGCATACGAAAATATAGGCAGGCTTGTTTCTCCCATTTCACCTTTGGAAAATAAACAGACTAATGCCTTGAGCAGGGAGCGACAGTGAGTTACTGAGGTCCTTCTGTCCTCCAGCTGTAGAGGGGTTAATTGTGCTTACCAGCACGCTTACATTTCCAGTACTAGCCAAAGTAAAACCTTGAGAATTATCCTTGAAATCTTGTGGGAAGAATTTGTCTGTGGTAGCAAAGCGAGGTACATTTTGGCAAGGTGAATAGGACTCACAACTGTGGTCAGCAGTGTGCTTAGTTTGCAGGTCTTTCCCAGGACCCCCTGCTAGCCTTTCCCCTGCGCCTTTTTCATGTTGAAATTGCAAACGGTTTTATTTCATCCCTCCATATTACATTTTAAGTAAGAGACACAAATCAAATTGACTCAGTGTCTACCTTCAGGGATTGGGTCTAATGTCAAGTATTGACCGGGTTAGTGTACACTCGAGGGCTGTTAAAAACACCTTAAGTAACTTTCAAGGTACCGTAGTCACATTTCCACATGATGACCATGTATATTTAACTGTTCACACAACCACAATATACACATTTGAGGCTATTATCATCATAGAGCAGTAACTTGTGATATTGCTGTGATGTGTAAACACATTGTATGATACCATATTTATGTTTATATCTGTAGATATGCATGCAGTGTATACAGAGAAAATAGTTCATCCATCCCTATCTATAGTATTACTCTCCTCTCAGCTGTATGGTGTCTTTCCTTTCCCCTCATTTTCCCTCCTCTGGAACCCTTTTCCCCCTACAAATGGTTTCACCATCCCAGCTGTGAGGGCCAGATGAAAGAGAGACACTTGCAGTTACGGTGAGTGGAGGATGAGAGAGAGAGAGAGCGAGAGAGAGAGAGAGAGAGAGAGAGACCTGTCTGCACTCTACTGTACCTCCTAGTGCCATTACATCCCTGTTTGCTGTATTACCTCTCTGTTCTTCTGCCAACCATGTGTACCATGATAACTGTACCTACCCCAGTCCAACCTCTCAGAGTTTATGCCAATGAATCAGAATCAGAATCAGAATCAGAATTCTTTTATTTGGCCAAGTATATTTGCACATACAGGAAATTGACTTGGTGAGGTTGGTGCATGGACATAAAAAACAAATAGCAAATATTAACAAGAAATTTACAAAATAGCAAAGTATTAACAAAATAGCAATAACAAATTTACAAATTTACAAAAAAAGAGCAGCAGACAATACATCTTGTAGGCACAAGAGGCTGTGAAATGGTTGTGGGACATGTACACTATAAATTAGAATAATTTTAAATAATTATAAATTACACTGTCAGTGCATTGTTTGTGTGAATGGAAGTCTCTGGAAGAGGTGGTGACCAGGATGGGAAGGATCAGCGATGATCTTTCCTGCTCTCTTACTGGTCCTGGAGTGGAACAGGTCCAGGAGAGATGGCAGGTTGCAGCCGAAGCCAAATGATCCGCTGCAATCTGCCTTTGTCCTTGGCAGTGGAGGCAGTGAACGAGAGGGTGATTGTTGAGCTGAGGATGGACTCAATGATGGACTCAACCATTACTTTCTGCGGCATGTTGAATTTCTTCAGCTGCCGCAGGAAGAACATCCTCTGCTGGGCCTTCTTGATAGTGGAGGTGATGTTCTCCGCCCATCTGAGGTCCTTTGAAATTATTGTCCCCAGGAATCTGAATGACTCCTCAATGTTAACTGGGGAGTCACACATGATGAGGGGGGCGGTTGGGGCTGGGCTTCGCCTGAAGTCTACTACTATCTCTACAGTTTTTAGGGCGTTCAGCTCCAAGTAGTTCTGGCTGCACCAGGAAGCCAGGCTGTCAACTTCCTCCCTGTAGGCAGCCTCATCACCGTTGGAGATTAATCCAATGAGGGTAGTGTCATCTGCGAACTTCAGGAGTTTGACAGAAGGGTGGCTAGAGGTGCAGCTGTTGGTGTAGAGGGAGAAGAGTAAAGGAGAGAGCACACAGCCTTGTGGGGCTCCGGTGCTGATGGTCCGGGGCTCCGAGACAAGCTTGCCCAGCCATACCTGCTGCTTCCTGTCTGTCAGAAAGTCAGTGATCCACCTGCAGGTGGGCTCAGGCACGCTCAGCTGGGATAGCTTATCCTGGAGGAGAGCTGGGGTGATAGTGTAAAATGCAGAGCTGAAGTCCACAAACAGGATCCTGGCATAGGTGCTGGGGGAGAAGGGGCTTGACTCTGACTGTCTTAAAGGCAGCTTGGACAGATCCTGTGGATAGAGAGGAATTGATTATGGTGGTAAGGAACGGAAGGAGGTCTTTGGAAATGGATTGGAGAAAGGAGGAGGAAATAGGATCGAGGGGGCAGGTGGTTGTCCACTTGGATGTGACCAGTTTTAGAATATCATCAGGGAAGAGGGGGGAAAGAGCTGATAAACCAGATACCAAGTGTAGCACAGTGGGTTTGGGTGGAGTGGTAGCAGTGTTGGCGAGAGATAGAGAGAAAGAGCTGCTAATGTCATCAACCTTCTTTTCAAAGTAGGTGACAAAGTCATCTGAAGACAGGGAGGAGGAGAACAGTTTCCTTGGGTCAGTGGCAGAGGATTGAATTTTGGAATGGTAGTAAGAAACTTTAGCAGCTGATGCAGAGGAGGTGTAGTTGAGTAGGAGAGAGAGATTTGATAAAGTTTTAGGTCATCAGGGAGGCCGGTTTTACTCCATTTCATCTCAGCTGCCCGGAGACCTATTCTACAAGCTTGCAGGGTTTTGTCATTTAAGTTGTCATTTAAGAATATCAAGGTCTTCTGTTTGGCTTACTGAGATGTGAATTATAATCAAGAATTGTCATCACATACAGCACAATTTGAACATTTTACAGTCATTCAATATTCCTGGATCTTGACATATGTATGATGTTTTACAGAGATGCCATATACAGCAGATTAATTTTAATGGACATCTGGACACACAAATCTGGAATAATGTTCTAATGATGTCATAGTAAGGCATTACTCAAGAGAGGTTGTAAAAATATGGATTGTTGATTTGCAATCGCCAGAATTCCCACAAGCCATTTGTTCTGTAATTATGAGGACTAATGTGAATGGCCAGAGATCTCAAGGGGAATTGTAGCCACATTTTGCAGAAATAGTATTAAGTTCAGTGCTCAAAACATTGACTCTCTCCAAAGCAATTAACATAACACATAAACACTGTACTGTGATTAAGAGTTTTTTGAGTATCAAGAAGTGGGTGTGTGTTATTCTATCTACTCTAGTTCTTCCTCCTCTGTTGTCCACTTGACAGTGGTGGCATTTCAGTGAGACCTCCAGCCTTCTGCCTGTGGGAGAGGGTCCAGGCAAGCTGGGCCTCTGTACTCCCAGTGATGCTCTGAGAGCCGTTTCTGTGTGGACAGAGGGGGGTCGTTCAGCAGCTCTTCAGCCTGGCTGTAGCACCATTACGGACAGGAAACCTGCTCTGGCTTTCTCATTCCGCTTCTCTCTTACCCTCTGGGGGGACACAGTGTAACTGGGGGAGAGCAACTGGGAACTCGTTTGAGCATCTTATCGCTAAGCAGTCAAGAAAAAGCTTCGTCCCTCCCCTCTTCCACATATCCAGACACATCCCAGATAACAGGGGCTGCAGTCTGACTTGTACTGTAGGGCTGTCAATGAGAAGAACTATCCCACATACTGCATGTCCTTAACTTTACCAAATATATTCTGGATGTGTTGCTGTTGACTACCAGTACCACATGGATTTGTAACAGTGAGAGCATCTGCGTCTGCAACTGCACAGCTTTTACAGTAGGATGGAATCCAGGCTGTTGTCCCTGTGTGTTTTTTTTATTTTCATCCACAGCGATTTTCCCACCAAGCTTGTTTAGTCTCTGCTGGGGACTGCTTGGTGGTGGGTATATCACAGAGCCCTTCGCTATTGGATTGCTGTACCTGCTGCTTATGTATAACTGAGAGGGACAGAGAATTGGGGGAGGTTTCCCTTCTCCCTTCATCTCCTCACTCCTCAGAAGTGATGCAAGGACAATAGAGTGTGTGTATGCATGCGTGTGTGCATGCGTGTGTGCATATATGTGTGTGTGTGTATGTGCGCATGTGCATACGTATGTGCGTGTGTATGTGTGTGAAAGCTCATACTGTGAAAGCTCATGCTGTAGCATTTCTCTATTCACATTTCTCCATCTCTTTCTTTCTCTTTGTGTCTCTGCTTTTCCTTGTCTCTCTCTGGTAAGTGCCCCATATCAATCCATCCATCTTTCAATCTGTGCTGCTAATTGCTGGGGCTCTTTTGGGAGTAGTGCAATTAGACGCATGATAGGTTGCACCAATGAATCTGTCACCTGAATGAATATATGGAATATTGGGCATGGTGATAATAAACGTATCTGGAAAAGGTCCTCTTTGGGAAAAGAAATGTCTGCAATCATCTTTTATAGCTTTTGACAATGTCATCGCATCGCAGTAAATACAAATCCCATCCTCTTGACAGATGACGACCGAGAGCCTACACAGAGGACAAAGCCCCTGTTACAGTTCCTGTACCTTTCCTAGGTCTCTACTGTATCGT
The DNA here is from genome assembly GCF_951799395.1 of Argentina silus. NCBI lineage: Eukaryota > Metazoa > Chordata > Actinopteri > Argentiniformes > Argentinidae > Argentina > Argentina silus. The sequence continues at coordinate 16,115,005 of NC_139653.1, forward strand.
ACACAAAGTCCTCTTTATGCTTAACCCCCCAGGGAGATAGGCTTGTTCCTGTGTAATGTCCTCACTGCAGAGAGCTCTGCTGTATTAGCACTATTCCAGACCATTCTCTGATGCACGGAAAACCAACTCAAATAACAGTTCTGTCCAAGAGAGATAAAATATGGCTTTGGTGGAAATAGCAAACTCAGATATAACATTTGTGCTTAAGGGATTTAGAGATGCCCCCCTGTATTTTGTGCACCATTTCTCTTCACTACAAGTTTCTCTTCACTACAAGGTTGAAATGTTACTTGAGCAAAGCTGCTCCTGTGTACTAACCTTTCTTTTTTAAGAGTCCTCTGACTGCAAACAGCATTGCTGGACTGATCTCAGAGCAAAACCACTCTGCCTCGCCCTTTTGCTCTACATTGATATTGTGCTTGTATTGTGTAATTTATTTAAATCCTGATGTTTGCATGTGTGAGTGTGTGTGCGTGTCAGCGGAGTCTGACTGATGTGTGTGTTAGTTACCCAGTTGGCATACCTCTGCACATGCACTCCGTCATTTGTGGCCTGTTTGGATTGGCAGAGGTGTGCCCCTGATTGGGTGATTTGACTGATTTCGCCTAAAAGGCTCCTAAAATCTGTGAACCGCAGAGTGGCCCAGCTATCTTTGGATTTCCCTAGCTTTTTTCCAAAAAGCTAAACTCCTATTCCCCCCTGATAAGACAGCTCCCATCATGCCTCACTCACGGGGCGGCAGGTAGCCTAGAGGTTAGAGAGGCCGGCCAGCAATCGGTCGCTGGTTTGATCCCCACTCCAGGAGGGAGCTGGATGTGAGCTGGTAACTGGAAGGTTACTGGCATCATATCTAAGGTGCCTACTACTGCCGTTGTGCCCTTGAGCAAGGCACTTAACCCCTAACTGCTCCAGGTGTGCCGAATATGGGGGGGGGGGTGCACATATCACATTCCTACAATTGATGAGAATTGATTGCATGGCCAAATAAACAGTTTTCTTCTTGGAGCAAAAATACTGCTGGCTGCCGACCATGATCTAAGATTTCTCCTCCTTTTGAACTTTTAATCCAATGAAAAATAAAGTTTGCATAACTCTGTTGCACCACAGTGGGCAGACTGAAGACACTGCAGGAGAGGAGTCAGGCCTGCACTATATGGCTTAGTATCATTATTCAACAGAGGTCATTGGAGACGGGTAAGGCCTGCACAATACAGCTCAGAGTGTCAGTGTTCAGTGGGGGTCATTGGAGAAGATTCAGGGGATGGAGGGATGAGATAACTGTTTGTTTATCATGGGAAAGTGTTGTACAAGCTTTTTGTTGTACAAGAGGCTACAGATTTACTTGTGTCTACAGAATTATTTAATGTTAAAACACAGACACAGCATCCTAGCCCAGACCTGAGCTGCGTTGTTGAATACAGTATGCTGTGAAGTTGTTGATCATGAGGGACTATCTGGTGGTTATTAGCACAACAAAACTAGTTAGTTACATAAAGCGATGACTGTGCCACATTAAGCAATGACCCACCCATCCTAAGTTAGCATAGGTCTTCATTGCTGGCTTTATGAGAGTCCGAGCACATTTTTAGGGATTTACAGTACACCTCCATCTCTCCCACCAAGGGTGATTTATGATAACCAGAATGTTATCAGATTTCTGTCAGACTGTTATGAATGCCTTTTTATGCTGAGGCCCTAAACTGTATTGAGCTATCTTCATCACTTGGGGTTCATGGTTTGTGGTTTGGATAATTGTGCTGTTCTCATTCTGTCTTCATCAAGCCTCAATAAAGAAATAATTTCACATGGGTGAATAGAGCAGTGTAATCCTCTGGACAGGCAGGCATCTTCACTCCACAATGAGGACATTAATATGATTAATAACCTATAAATAGGAGTGGAATGCACATTTTGATTGTACCACTTCTTTCACTACAGTCCAAAAAAACAACTGGCTACCAAACTTTACTTGTCTGCAACAGTATATGCTATATGCTTCCTTGTCTCTCATATCAATTTTCAATATAAGTAGGCTACTGTATCTCTTGGTTTGGTTACCTATCTGGAACTGTCTAATAAGTAAAACATAGGATGTTTACTATATCTGCGGGGTTGTATGTTCAACAACTACAACTATGTGAGACCATGTTGAACTTAATTTGAACTTTCCCACACTTTCCTCCTATTCCTCTCACAATCTATCTTCTTAACATACATCCCTAAATCACTCAATCCCATGATTTTATTGTACCCTCTCTCACCAGCACAGGATCTGTGTTCTCTCACTACATGCTGAATCACCCTGTGGTTCTTTGTACTGCAGGAGATATTCTCCCTCTTCTGGTTTTCATATAGTGTATTATAATACACAGTGCACACCACCACTGCCCCTCCAGGCAATGCAGCCACTGAATCTCACTTCACAGCTTCAGTTAGTAGCTCTTCACAGTATTTTCCCACACACATTTCAAATCATGAGCTATATACAGTGCCTATAGAAAGTCATCATACCCCTTTGAAATAGTTACTATATTTGTCGTACAGCCTGAAATCAAAACCTTTTCCAGCTTTATGTATAAATTTAGCCATACAACATCAAACTAATGAAAAAAAAGGCAACAGTTCTGAACATTTATAAAAAATGAAAAACAAGAATAACAGGGTTGGAAAAGTCATCAGTCCCCTGATTTAATACTTTGTAGAGCCACCTTTTGCTGCAATTACAGCCATCAATCTGTTTGGATATGTCTCTACTAGCTTTGCACACCTAGATTGGAGAATATTTGCCCATTCTTCCTTGCAGAATTGTTCGAGTTCAGTCAAATTCCGTGGTGAGCGGCGATGGACTGCTCTCTTCAAGTCCATCCACAGATTTTCTAGCGGATTTAAGTCAGGGCTCTGACTTGGCCACTCAAGGACATTTACCTTTCTATCCTTAAGCCACTGCGTTGTTCTTTTGGCGATATGTTTAGGATCGTTGTCGTGTTGGAAGGTGAATGACCTGCCCATCTTCAGCTGTCTAGCAGAGGGACGCAGGTTGTCCTCAAGAATTTGGGTGTACTTGGCAGCATCCATTTTCTCTTCAATCCTGACCAATTGCCCAGTCCCCGCTGAAGAGAAACATCCCCACAACATAATGTTGCCACCACCATGCTTCATAGTAGGTATGGTGTGTTTTGGGTGGTGTGCTGTGTTTGGTTTTCGCCAAACATAGCGCTGGGAGTTCAGTCCAAAAAGTTCAATCTTAGTCTCGTCTGACCATAAAACCTTTTTCCACATGGCAACAGAATCTTCCAGGTGTGTTTTAGCATTGCACAAACGAGACTGAGTGTGGCACTTTTTCAGAAAAAGCTTATTTCTTGCTACCCTGCCATACAGGCCAGCTTTGTGTAAAGCTTGTGAGATTGTTGTCACATGCACAGACAGACCAGTCCCAGCCATAAAGACTTGTCAGTCCTTCAAAGTTGCCTTTGGCCTCTTAGTAGCTTCTCTGATCAATGTCCTCCTGGCTCGGTCATCCAGTTTGGACGGACGGCCTGATTTAGGCAAGGTGTTAGTGGTGCCATACGCCTTCCACTTCTTAATGATGCTCTGAACGGTACTCAGAGGGATAGCTAAAGCCTTCGAAATCTTTTTGTAGCCTTCACCTAACTTGTGCCTTCCTACAACTTTATCCCGGAGGCCTTTTGAAAGTACTTTTCCAACCATGGTGAATTCTTTGCAGAACTATGCACTTCTAGTAGTGGAATCCTCAAGAAACAGCTGGTTTTATTCTGAAGTAATCAAAACCACTACAATTGATGTCAGGTGAGGGGCAATTAGCCTGGTGTTTGATCTGGAAGTTGATTGGTTGCACCTGAGCAAGTTTATAATGGTATACTCTAAGGCAGGGGCGCCCAATACGTCGATTACGATCGACCGGTCGATCGCGAGAGTAGTGCGGGTCGATCACGTGACATTAAAAAAATCACGTCGTATTACGACGTGATTTCTTTTTTTACGACGGACATTTGTGCTTCAGCGGTACGAGGCAATTGAGCCAGTGTGAGTGCGCCACTTGATTGACGTACAATGCGGCCAGTCTGAGATCGCTTCTCTTCTACGGGTCACGTGTCACCATGCATTCGCGGTTAAACGTGCAACCTACTGCAAAACTCCCGCGAGCTCAGTGACCTAGTTAACCTTCCAATTTATATATACTCAAGAAGGGATATGAAAATGAGTGGGGGAGCTGGACCAAGTAAGAAGCCAAAAACGTACCACTTCCATGCGGAATGGGAGGATGACTTGTTTTTCACCATGTCTCATATATATATATATGTGTGTGTGTGTGTGTATATATATATATATATATATATATATATATATACACACACACACACACACACACACACACACACATACAGTGGGGGAAATAATTATTTGATCCCCTGCTGATTTTGTTAGTTTGCCCGATTACAAAGAAATGAGCGGTCTATCATTTTTATGGTACTTTTATTTTAACAAATAGAGACAGAATATCAACAAAGAAGTCCAGAAAAAACACATTATATAAAGTTATAAATTAATTTGCATTTGATCGAAGGAAATAAGTATTTGATCCCCAAGCAAAACATGACTTAGTACTTGGTGGAGAAACCCTTGTTGGCAAGCACAGAAGTCAGACGTTTCTTGTAGTTGGTCACCAGGTTTGCACACATCTCAGGAGGGATTTTGGTCCACTCCTCTTTACAGATCCTCTCCAAATCCTGAAGGTTTCAAGGCTTTTGCTTGGCAACTCGAAGCTTCAGCTCCCTCCACAAATTTATATGTATCATTTTTTAATGTAGGTAGATTTTGACCTGGTCATTTTGAAAGTAGCTCGCAAGCCGAAAAAGTGTGGGCACCCTTGCTCTCCTGCACCTCTGATCACTTAACCAAACCAGGTATTTCACTAATTAATTTGTAATAATTGTCCAGAATTTAACAAATATATATTTTCACTTTGATGATGAGGGTTATAATGTGTACATACAGCTCAAAAAAGTTTGATTTGATTTGATTTTAATTTCCAGGGTGTAATGTGACAAAAGGTAAAGATTTCACAGGGTATGATGACTTTCTATAGGCACTGTAAGTGTTTTTGTACCCTTTCTCAAAGCTGTAATTGTGTTCATATGAGAGGAAAGGAAACCATAGCTCTACCTCTACCTGAATTGTTTCCTCTGTAAATTCCAGGTGCTTTCTCCTGGCTCATTTTTTCAGATTTTATATAAATATTTAATGTGGGTATTGTGCAGGTGCCATTTTTTATGACAGTTGTATGCATATGGAAATAAACATTTCATGTCTGGTTGTGGCTGAAATGGAAAGCAACATGGAGTCTCCTCAAATAACTTCCACATTCAATGTCTGCCACGAACAGTCACAAGAGGCGAAATACTTTTCTTAGAGAGCTACTGGGGAGCGCTCACTTTCAAGAGCACTGAGACGCGTTGGACTCCTATCCGTTCCCCTGCTTTCTTTACTCGCCCCAGGTCTTCATGCTACAATGGTTGTGACCATGAAGCAAATCTCTGGTCTCACTATCCTCCAACCTTTTACACTCTCTCTTACCTCCAGCTCTCACTATTTTGGATGCAGTGTCCCCACTTCCAACTTCTGTCATGCTAGTGTGGGGAAAACAGAGAAGCAGTACAGTAGTTATTAATAACCTTCTCCCTGCTAGATGCTAAAATATTTGGTTAAGCTACTGTAGGGCCTGTGTTATAAGATGGAACAGCTCTCTTGTACGAGCTGCTGGTTTCTCTGTCCTTATGTGGTTTATTAGTTTTCTCTTTGGTGTGTGGTTCTGCCAGCACTGAGGCTCATTGGCTCCTCTACTGTCCTCAGACTGCTGAGTCCCCTGTACCACCTGTTGTACTAGGAGATGGAGACCCTTGTTATCACTGCCAAATCATCACCACCTCTAATGAATGATTTCCATCCATATGCACTCTTAGGAACACATACTTTGAAAGTGTTTTGAGAAGCCTGGCTTGCCTTATTTTTCTTGGCTTGGTGTCTCATGACTGCCCACTTAAGCACATAACAGCTGTATAACATGGTCGGAGCCCGATTTTAGTTAACTCCTTTCCTTGAAAGATCCTTTTTAAAATGAGCCGGAAGGAGAATTCTAATCAACTTGTGAGGTTAAACCCCACTGTAATCTCTCTCAAGCTGCAATCTAGGGCCAACACTTGCAAACAATTATCCCGCCATTACTCAGGGGCCCGATCTGATTGGCTTGTTTGCCTTGCGCTGTCTTGGGAGCTACTACAGTAATTGAGTCGGCTGCCTGGTTGATGTCTTGTGTGCTGGTGGAGCCTGCTTTTTATAAATCAAGCAGTTCCAGCTCTATCTAGATGTGCAGTGTATTAAAACCAGACTGGCGAGGGGCATTACATTAGAGTGTAATACGCTGTAATGAAGCGTACTGTGTGATATCCCGCTGCTCCCCAGTCGTCCCTGCACTGTCCTGTGCAGACAGACGCCATTCCTGGATGAGGCAGTCTTTTCTTCTGGCAGCCCTCCTGGCTGAGTGCAGGGCTGTGGAAGTCATCGTACTCTCCTCTCCCCTCGCCTCCCCTCCCCTCCTCCCCCCAGAGCCTTTCTCTGCCAGAGAGCTTGTTTGGCCCATGATCTGGCTCACGTAAACAACAAAGAGGATGGCTAGAGATGCTCTCCAGGAACACCTGGTACAGAGGGCTCGTTCACACCAGTAGTACTTTCCTATAGCAAAATCTTCCTACAAGCACAAGCATAGAGAAATAAGGCCTTCTTCTTTGTAATATGACACTGATATGATGAGAAAGGTTAGTAATTTAGCATGCTACATTTTAAGGGTCTGAGTGATTGAATTTGAATTTGTAATTGAAATAGAGAAATCTCTTTCAACCCAATTGTTGTGTTTTTATTTTGTAGTGTATGGTTATTTGACTCTAACCCAGTACATGTCTTGTGTCTTCTTCTCTACAGGTGACTGCGACTGATGCGGATGGGGGCTCCTTTGGCGCCATCACGTACTCCTTAGGATCTGGGATCAACAGTGCTGTTCCCTCTCAGTTCACCATTGGGAAAGAGACAGGCCAGATTTGCACCAGTTTGGCACTGGACAGAGACCAGGGCCCAGCCACCTACGACTTCACTGTCACCGCAGTGGATGGGGTGAGCCTCAAAATTCTGCTAATATGAGTCCATTAGGCCACACAGAGTAATCCCTTAAACGTAACAGCAGTATTTATCTAGGGCTCCCAGAGATAGGATAGCACAGACATGGCCAACAGAGCAGCAAGTCTATCATTAAACCAGCCAAATAAAAGAGGCTGAATGGGTCTCCCTGGCATGTCCGTGCTCTATGATAGGATCCTGTGCACCACACGCCAAATTATACTTAAAAGTAAAGGGGTATAAATGAAAGAGAATTACTGCATTCATGTTAAAGCAATCAGATGGAGTAATGCCTCAACTGTCAGGCAGTAATATTTAATAAGTCCTCACCACCCTCGCCACCCAATGAAAAGCCTGTACTGTACTGTATTCTCTCCAAATAAAAAGCCTATGGAACACACTGTTTAGTGGTGGTGACCCCTCTCACCCCCCACAGGTCCTGACATATTGCTGATTCCTTAGGGAAGCTATCAATCCATATCCCTCCACAAACCTGCCTGGACTATATTTTAGAGGCTACATTACACAGCAATTTTTAACAGGGTTACAGTAGGTTTTTATTTGCACCATTTAATGTGGTCTTTTAAGTGATTCTTCAAAATTTTTGTTCATGATCTAGTGTGTGTGTGTGTGTGTGTGAAAGCATAATAGAACAGAGGTCTTTTTGTCTTTGTTTTCAGGGCGGGCTGAACTCAGTAGCCTATGTAAGGGTAGATCTGCAAGACATCAATGATAACCGACCCACATTTTACCCTGTGGACTACGCTGTCAGTTTAAGCACCCAGAGCGCTCCTGGGACCTCGGTTGTCAGGGTGATGGCCTATGACCGTGACACTGGGGTGAACGGCAGAGTTACATACCGAACAGTCCCTGGAGGGGCCTCCCCATACTTTACCCTCAACAAAGACACAGGTTGGTAGGTTTGCTCCCTCTGTAACATAGTTAGGTGACATACTGAACTAACACCTTTTCTTGCACACACAAAACATTATTTTCAGGCATTCATTGTTCAAATTAGTATAGTTCATCAAGGACAGTGCAGTTTCCAGAGACAGGACACACAATTTTCCATCACATGTAGCGTTTTGATGCAACATTAAATTACCTGTTGTGCTAGTCAGTGTGATTTATATGGATTGTGTTTAACTGTTGTGTGTGTGTCTATACCCACAGGTGTGATCTCTCTGTCCCGTTCTCTACATGGGAAGGCAAACTCTGTCATCCCTATGGTGATCTCAGCCCAGGACGGTGGTGGTCTGGCTTCTCTGGTCAATGCCAAGGTCAACATCAGTGTTGTAGCAGGGCTAGTGGCACCGCCTGTATTTGAACAGACTCAGTACTACTTCACTGTGTCTGAGGATGTCCTACGAGGGACACGAGTAGGCACCGTACAGGCTAACCTTAAGAACGGTGGGTGTGTCTTACAATACCTGCTTTCACACACTTCTCAGTGAGATGGCCCAGAAGTTCGGCTCTGTTCGCCACATTTACCATTTTTTGTGCCCCCTGCACCACTTCGGCAGATAGGCATTGAGCCTCTATACACATCTCATTTAGAATCACATTCTCATTAATAAAAAATGTAATTTCATCACTTTTATAATCATCTACTTTGAGCTTGAAATTGCTCAAACTGAGTATATTGTAATTGCAATGCTTTTTGCTTGGTCTCCCTCCTTTTACTAGGCCAGTTTAAGGATATCTTCTACACCATCAGCTCTGGCGACCCTGCAGGCTACTTCACAGTGAACCCTGAGACGGGGGCGCTACGGACCAGCCTGCCCCTGGACCATGAGGCCCAGCCCTTTCTCAACTTGGAGGTCCAGTCACGGAGCGGCAGCCCCCCTGCCTTCGGCCAGACGAGTGTGCACATCACCATCGCAGACGTCAACGACAACACGCCTGTCTTCCTGCCCTCCTCCTCGGAGTCTCTGCTGCTGCCGGAGCACACTGACATGGGCACGGTGGTATACCGGGTCCAGGCTGAGGACCGTGACTCAGGGGTCAATAGTCAACTCAGCTTTGACTTGACTTCCCCTAGTGGTTCACAGCGCACCTTCAGTATAGAACGTAGCAGCGGGGAGATACGCTTGGTTGGCAGCCTGTCCTACGACAGCGTCCCTCGCTATGATCTCCAGGTGACAGCCAAGGACAGTGGAGCACCCCAGCTCAGTGCCACCCTCATGCTGGTGGTACATGTGCAGGCAGAGAGCGACCAGGGGCCTGTGTTTGACACCCTCACCTACCGCGTGGAGCTGAAGGAGGGCACCCCTCTCAGCACACGCTTCTTGCAGGTGAGGGCCTTGAGCCAAGAAACAACAGCCACAGGCTCCTCCAGCCCGCTGGCATACCACCTACGCCCAGACGGTGATGCAGCAGGGTTTGGTATTGCTGCAGCCAGTGGCTGGCTGTTTGTAAAGAGTGCCCTGGACAGAGAGGTCAAGGACATTTACATGTTGACAGTTTTGGCCACTGCAGGCCACGGGCAGATGAAGAAAACTGGCAGCACCACAGTGCGTGTGTCAGTGACAGATGAGAATGACAACTCCCCACGGCTCACACAGGAAAGAGCCTTCCTGGCTGTAAGGGAGAACCTTCCAGTGGGGACTGGCTTCGGTCGGGTGCTGGCTACAGATCGGGACACTGGCATGAACGGACGCCTCACTTACCGCTTCCTCCACCCAGACCACCACTTCCAGATCAACTCCCACACAGGTCAGCTCTCTAGATTGATAAATAGATAGATACTATAGATAGATAGATAGACAGACAGACAGACAGACAGACAGACAGACAGACAGATAGATAGATAGATAGATAGATAGATAGATAGATAGATAGATAGATAGATAGATAGATAGATAGATAGATAGATAGATAGATAGATAGATAGATGAATCTATAAATCTATTAATCATATCACCCATTGAAAGGCCTTGGGCTGTCTGCTCTCTATTGTAGTAAATCAGTCAGAAGAGGTTGACTGCAGTGTTGAGTGTCCTGCTGGGTTCTGATTGCCCTGCTGTGATAGTAAAGAGCTTGGGGCTTCTATGATCCGTTTCCGGTTGAGATGTGGGTCTCTGTTGCAGCTGCTCAGATTTGTTTCTCCAGCTGTCCTGTGTGTGTGTGTGTTTGTGTGTGTGTGTGTGTGTGTGTGTGTGTGTGTTTTGTGATCAAAGCCTGCAAGCTCTCCCTTTAATCTCCCATCATTACTGTAGTGCTTTGGACTTGTGCTTCTCACCTAAAGCTCCTTCACAGCCACTCTCCCTCTCTCTGTCTCCCTCCCCCTCCCCAGGAGAGATCAGCACAAGGACAGCCCTGGACCGCGAGCACCAGTCCAGTTACCAGCTGGTGGTGGTGGTGCAGGATGGAGGAATCCCCACACGCAGTGCCACAGGCACAGCCTTTATCACTGTGCTGGATGAGAATGACAATGCCCCCTTCTTCATCCACAGCCAGCCTGGGAGAAGCCTACTCATGCAGGTGATACAGGCAGAAACCAAGTACAGAGAACTAGGGCATGGAGTCTCTCTGATGGCTAACTATAGACATGAACAAGACGGCAACCATACACAAATGGGACCTCACTGATGTCCGTTTGGTCTTCCTCTAGGTGTTGGAAGGTCAGCCTGGTTTTCTACTGGGCACACTGCAAGCCAAAGATCCTGATGAGGGCGAGAATGGCACTATATTCTACTCTATTTCTGGTGAGTGAGAAAGAGAGGGATTATGTGTGTTAGAGAGCAATTGAAGGATGTAATTCATTATTTTCTACTGGTGAGTGAATGTGTGAGTAATGCATTTTTTTTTACTGCTACTTTGTTTTCACAGAGCTCTGCAATGCTCTGTAAAGTGTTTTAAAGCAAACTCTTTATGACTGTGTGTGCAGGTCCCAGGGCAGAGCGCTTCACTCTAAACCCTAACACAGGTGAATTGCGCTCGTCTTCTCCTCTGAGCTGCTCTGAAAGAGCTGAGTACACCTTCAACGTGACCGCCACTGACCAGGGACTGCCCTCTCTTACCACCTCCTGCACCCTGCTCATAAAGGTGAGACTCCTACTGTCACAGCCAAAACAAACACTTCTCATATCATCCCTATGTAATATCAAAGAGTGACCCCACACCAGTATGGAGAAAAGTATTGCAGTCCAAGTCTGGGTCCTCACAAAGTAGTTGCAAACAGACATATCAGGCTCACTTCTGACAGGGCTACCTCCCTTTCCCTCCCCTTTCTTCCTCTGTGACTTTTCTAAAGGGAAATTTCTATCTGAAATGGAAAAGTAGGTCTGAATCAAGTACTCCCATCTGGGTTGTGATGAGGGCCAGCTGTAGACTCTTCATATCAAGGTCAGAGTCAATGACTTCAACACTTTTAATACAGTAGCCCTGTTCAATAAGAGGGAGGGATATATGCTCACATAAAATATACCATTGAAGTTAATTAAGTTCATATTTAATATACAACAAAATAGTGACCGTGAGCATAATGGAAGCAACCTGTTGTAAAATCCTGAATTACAGTATGGGTTCCAGGAAAATAGAACACTTTTGTAATGGGTGTAGTAAAGGTCCCTAGGTTTTTCCCTTCCCCTCTTCCAACGTCAAGAATGAAAGCAATAATTAGTAAGTGATTGGCTTAACCAGTGCTATGTTTTTCTTGTCTGCTGACACATTTCTTTGAAATGTCATAATTTTAAACTCATGTTCCAAATACAGCACTGTATCGAGGATGTGACCTCACACTAATTTCGGTTTGGAACGCTCCCCAAAATTCAATTTACTGCCTAATGTGGAATTAATTAACAGATTGTTAGATTATGTTTCATAAGACAAACTGCTTCTTTTTTGACTGCCAACATAGGGGTGCTGTGTTTTATAATGTTGTGTTTTATGTGAACATATAGGCTGAAACTAATGAAGTATCAGTGAGGATGTGACTCCATACCCTGTTAAAAATGAAAAACAGATTTATTAGAACAATGTGTCATATGTGTAACTTATGGTGCTGGTTTCCTACAAAGGAGTAAGGCGCTGAATTATAGCCTTTGAAGTCGTTCTTGATTGGTCATCAATCGCCGTGTAAAAATCTGTACTTTTGAGGACCATACCCTGGTGCTAAAATTGAATCCTCTTACAATTTCCTATTCTGATTATGTTTATTTTTATCTGTTATTATTATTCCCGCAATGACAACCTTATCTGATTAAATCTGATTAACGCTAGCAGGCATGTTGTTGAAGTTAAAAAAAAAATAGAAAACCTCTGAAAACATGTTTATTTTATTCCCAATGACAAAATGGAGAGAGTGGGTAAAAATCTGGTTCTGTTTAGGATCCCATATTAGGATTATTTTCATTGTATTGGAAATTCTCAACTCAAACTGCCACCAGGCATGTACTATGCTCCTTTGACACCAAGCATGAGTTTTATTACAGTACTGTTCGCCCAACTTGTACAGTATACTGGCAGGATCTTTATTGCTGTTCATTGTTGCCCCCTACATTGATTGGTGTAAACTGTAAAAACTATGATGATAAGCTAATTCAGTCCTTTTACATAATTTCTTTACAGGTTCTTAGCTTGACCAGAGCTACTTCCAAAGCCAACTCCCGCTCCATATCATTCAACTCAGTAGAGGAGGCTAAACCTGGCTCTATCATTGGCTCTGTGCGGCCACATGACAGAGAGCTGCATGAGGCAGGTCACGTGACCTACACTGTTGTTGGCGGTACAGCTCAGGATGGGACGTTTGTGGTAGACCGTCTGACTGGAGATGTGTACCTTGCCCGGGAGCTGGACTATGAGAGAGATGCCCGCTACAGCCTGCAGATAGAGGTGGACGACTTCTCCCAGGCCTTCCCCAGCAGCCACCTTGTCCAGCTGGACATTGATGTGGAGGACAGCAATGACCATGCCCCCCAGTTCCCTGAGGACCTTGTCACTATAGTCATCCCTGAGAACATGGAGCCTGGCTCGTCCATCTATATCTTTCAGGCCACAGACAAGGATGGGACTGGGCCCAACAGTGATCTATGCTACTCCATCCTGCATCAGTGGCCTGACCAACCTGGCATCCTAACCCTTGATCCCTCCAGTGGGGTTTTATACCTGGGCCAGAAGCTGGACCATGAGATCACTTCCTCCCTCATCGTGGTTGTTCAGGCCACTGACTCCGCCCTCAATGCTAGTCTGAGACGTTGGGGGTCTATAACAGCTCGCATCTTTGTGACGGATGAGAATGACAATGCTCCTGTGTTCAGCTCGCCCACGGCGGTGAGTGTGATGGAGGACCAACCTGTGGGCTTTGTGGTGCTGTATGTCATGGCCCTAGATGCAGACCAGGGGGAGAATGGCCACGTGACCTACCGAATCCAGGCTGGCAACTTTGGGGGAACATTCAGTCTCAACTCCAACACTGGTAAGTCACCCCACCCCACTGAAGCTGTCCTGGGAGACCCTGCAGACACTGCATATGTCACCTCGCCCCTCACCTAAGTGGTCACCTACACTTCTGTAATGGTCCCTTTGTTTTATAATCCAGCAGAATTCTTGCCTCATCTTTCAGCATTACTTTTTTTCAGTCAGATGCCAAACATGCATCTGTGTGTGTTCATCCATTCCCATGAAAGCCCAGGTAGAAACAGCAAAGCAAAGAACCTCAGGCTCTGGCTGGGAACCATTAAAGCAGGGATCATAGCCCACGTGTGTGTGTGTGTGTGTGTGTGTGTGTGTGTGTGTGTGCATGCGTGTGTGACTGTGAAACTTTGCTTACACACACTACACACACACACAGTTGTTTGGTCCTCAGGGCTTTGTTGTGGTGTGCGAGACACGTGTCGACCCTGGCTCCACTTTCCCCAAATCAGGAGCCCCCTGGACTGCCGAGGGGATGGAAACAGTCAGGATCTGTCATGCGTGTCACTAGAGCTCAGCCCACAGTGTGCCCATCTTGAACTGTTTTCAGTCACACTGGTCATTTGTTAAAACAATGACAGAGTTAATCCTTTGAGCACCTGGTTTGCTCCTGTTCTAGGGTTTATGACAGGAGAAATGGGACCAGCTCTTCACATTCTATTTTAATTAGTTTTGCATTACACTTTACTACAATAGAGAGAACTCTCGACAAACAATCGGGGAACTCCAAAAGCCTAATGTGGAGTGTCTCTTAACTACAGTATATTATGTTTCTATTTTCCTTTCCGACATGTCTTTGACCAAATACAGAGATCATCAATTACAATCTGCTAAGGTGATATAATAATAACAACTTATTTTTAAAGACAGCTTTTATAGATCTATCTATTCTATTCTCTAATGAGTATGTGAACTGCAGTATGTGAACAAACCTCTGCTTGCTGTCTACATACTGCTTACCTCAGTTAACCCCCAGCCTTAAGAATGTTGACTGCCCAACCCACATGTAGGCCAGATATACTGGAATTGGAAACATCTAAAATAAGAACATTTCCATGTTTCCCTTCTCTCTCTCTCTCTCTGTCTCCCCTCCCTCTCTCTCTCTATCTCTCCTCCCCATATGTTATCACTGACCAGGCTTACAGCAGGATCACAGAGGAGTCAAACTGGCTGAAAATATTCCAGCCAGTAACTCCAACCAGATTAAAGGCTTAGGGGCAAGTTCTCTTAGAGCCTGAGAGATACAAAGAGAAAACAAAAAAAAGTTAAAACAGCCCCAGTGTCATGGCCCCCCTTGTTCCTCCAATCCCTCTTTGACGGTTGCATCTCATTTTAAAGCATGAAATTGAAATTGAATCAAGGCGAGCTCTGCCCTCTCAGGGCAGGATAATGAAAAGTGAGGGTGCCCCTAATTTCTGCAGTGCACGGCAGGCCTGGCCGTTGCGTGTCTAGAGCGTGTGTTTACTGCCTCCCTCTCCTGGCTGCGGTATTCTGTGTTGGAAAAACTTGTAAACTGTGGCCAGATATTTTGGCTGTTACAGCAGTGGCGGTAGCGCTCAGGTAGGCAAGCACAGTGTGGAGCTTTACTCAGATTCTGCTCTCACAACATCTTTTCTTTACTTTTTTGAAACTGCTTTAAACATGTAGGGTCACTTGTTATCCTTGCAGTATGAGTCTCACACCAGGAAGCACATGCAGGCAGACAATGTGGTACTGTCGGCCTCTAACATCACTCCTCTACAGTTGACATACACATGATTGCTCGCTTGAGATATCATAATGTATAACAGGAGATGTGTTATCATATTTAATGTGTAAGTCCTCCTACCCCAGGGTCTCTCTCCATCCTCAAACCAATCGACCGTGAAGAGCAGGAGCTCTTTAACTTGACCATTGTGGCTGAGGATCATGGGATGCCCCAGCATTCCTCCAGCCAGCTGCTGTCGGTCCAAGTGATAGATGTGAATGATGAAACTCCCTTGTTTGAGGAGAGAGAGTATGCATCGCAGATAGCAGAGAACCAGCCTCCAGGAACCACTGTCCTGGTGGTGTCTGCCTCCGACCGGGACCAAGGTGAGCCATGCTACATGTACAGATCAATACATATTAGCTACATTGATGCTCATAGATACAAAATGTTTAATCTTTTTGTGTTACATAGCAGATTCATATCAACATTACATCATGACACACATTTCTCTTAATACTTTAAGAATTGTGTTTCTTTCAAAAATAGAATGTGTCTCTGATTCCCTTTTTGTATCTCCTCAGGCCCATGTGCAGAACGCATGTTCCCATCATGGACATAAGCAGTTGTTTTTAATTGAAGACAATGCAGGGGGGTGGGGGGTGGAGGAGGGGTACATTCTCTTGGACTTAGTCAGAAGCACATAAAACAGAAGGATTATAAACCCTCTCTCCAGGAGCAATTAGTGAAGTAAATAGGTGAGGGTGCCAGACTGTTCTCCCTTAGCACGCAATCTGGCATGCAGACAATGCGCCCACTGCTTAGACAGCAAAACAAACTACAAACAAATAAAAAAGGAATAGCGCTGTGTTTACTTTTTGATGTGAGAAAAATAAATTATGTATTTTCACAAGTATTGTCTGGGGGCAAATTTGTCTTAGCCTACTTGACGGAGATAACTGATTGTCATTCAGCCTGTGGCCCTCTGACAATATGTTGACTGTGTGTCCTTTTTCTATAGGGACCAACAGTCTTGTGACATATGGAGACATCTCTGAGGAGGGCTTCACCATCAATCCAGCGACAGGTGTCATAACAACCACAAAAGCCCTGGACAGGGAGACCCAGGAGTACTACACTGTGACAGGTATTGTCCTCTGACAAAATTTCAAGTTGGCAGGTTTTTTTAGCCTTGTTAAAGGCATATGTGAGTGGTATATGTCTTTTTTCAGCTCTCTCATGTTGTACCTTTTCAAAAATAATACTATTATCTTTCCCCTTGTTTCCCATATCATTGACAGTATATGCCACAGATGGTGGGCTCCCACCTAACTACGACAAGGTGATAGTGAGGATCAGGGTTCTAGATGAGAATGACAATGCCCCAGCCTTCGGACGGCTCTACTACAGTCTAGAGGTGCCTGAGAACATAAAGCCTGTGGCCCTCTTTACCCTGAGAGCCACTGACCAGGACTCAGGGGACAGTGGAAAGATGCAGTACAAAATCACAGGTCAGACCCCACAAACTGCCACATTATACAGTATTATATCACAACATGGATCCACTACAGAAAATAACAGTTTTCAAAATGAATTGTATGTTTAAAGGTATACTCCAAATAGAGATGGTTAGATTTATTTGAATTCTGTTATTGTGCCTCTTCAGCTGGAGACCTGTCAGGAGACTTCTGTTTGGACAGAGGTGTGCTGTCGACCTCCAGGCCCCTGGACAGGGAGAAGAAGGCCAGGTACACACTGACAGTTACAGCCCAGGACCAGGGCACTCCTCCCCTCAGCAGCACAGCCACAGTGGAGGTGACCATCCTGGACATTAATGACAACAGCCCCCAGTTTCAGAGCAGCAGCTACACTGCAGACGTGTCTGAGGATGTCCCCTTAGGGTCCCTGGTCTTGGAGTTGACAGCTACAGACCTGGATGAGGGTTCCAACAGCCAGGTGCTCTATTTCCTGGGCCGAGGCTCCCATGGCATGTTTATCGTAGACCAGCACACAGGCCGCATCATCACTGCAGCACTACTGGACAGAGAGAAGAAGGCCTCATACACCTTTGAGGTGTGTGCGATGGACTCCTCCCTTTCCAGCCCCCGTAACTCCACAACTCAGTTAACTGTCTACATTCAGGATGTTAATGACAATGCACCATTTTTCATCCAAGACCCTCTCATCATCAACACCTCAAAAAGCATTGTGTCCAGCCACCATGTACTGGCCACCATGAGGGCAGAGGACAGGGACTTTGGGGCCAATGGCTCTGTGTTCTACCGCTTTGCAAGCCTTGTGAGGGGTTTCACCATCAACTCTCTGACTGGAGACATTCAGGCCACAGAGAAGCTGCAGTCACTGACCCAAAGTCAGCATATACTGATAGTAGAGGCAATGGACCAAGGCAGCCCAGCCCAATCCTCACTGGGAGTGGTGGTCATCTATATCAGGGAGCAGAGCTACAGGGGCATCCGCTTCTTACGCAACCAACGTGACGTCACCCTGCAGGAAAACGCAGCCAAAGGTACCAATATCAGATTTGCTTGCAGTTTTAGAATAGGGTTAACCTGTTGATTATGATGTTGGGGGAAAATTTGAATTAATTTGTGAAATGTGACAGTAATGTTGGTGGAAACAGTGTGAGAATGAAGTGTGTGTTTTGTCCTCTTAGGTACAGCAGTGGTAACGACTCAGGCCCAGTACCCAGATGGCTCTCGCACTGACATCAGCTACAGCATCTTTAGTGGCAATGGACTGCAGTCCTTTGGAATCAGCTCCACCACTGGTGCGTCCCTGTAGTGGTGTTTTAGAATAATATTCTGAACACCATAAGAAATAAAATGTATTTGAAGCTGTATTGGTTCTTATCCATTGTTATTTTACAAACCAGGTGAAATCTGGGTTCAGAGCTCCTCTGGGTTGGACTTTGAAGAGACCCCCAGACTCCGCCTTGTGGTGAAGGCTGAAACTGCTTCCTCCAGCTCCTTCATGGCTGTCAACCTGATCCTGCAGGATGTCAATGACAACCTGCCACGCTTCCAACTCCAGAACTATGTAGCCTACATTAAAGAGGCACAGGGCTATGATGTCCCCATTATTCAGGTGTAGTATCTACACCCTTACATTTATTAGGCTTGGCTTTTATTAAAGTGTGAAGTTGTGGAGAAAGAAGAAAACACTATGCCTCAAACTGCAGGGATCTGGATATTTTCTGTGCTGCTGAGAAGTGAATCTGTTCCTTTATCTATGTTTCCAGTGACCCTGTTGATTACAGTGAAATCCATTGTATTTCCATGTATTGGAAAGAGGAAGCACTTTGTCTTCTTTTACCTCTATACTCCAACAGTTTGGGTTTGAAATCAAACAATTACTATGAGGTCAAAGTAGAGATTCTCAGTGTTAATTCAATGGTTTTTTTTCAGATTGTGTTCACCAGTACAGGCCTGTACTGCAACCATCTTCAGTTGTTGTTTGTTTTGAGGTTTTTTTACCTTAACTGAAAAACTGAAAACGTTGCTATGGCAGTATGTTTGGGGTCATTGTCTTACTGTATGATGAAGTGTCAGGCAATGAATTTGGAGGCATTTGCTTGTACTGTATGCTGTAAATCTTGGGCAGATCCTTTTTTCTCCAAACTTTCCTCTTGGAATCACTCTGGTACATGATCATATTTGTTTTATCTGTCCACCATTTTCCAGACCTCTGCAGGCTTCTGAGGTATTTTTTTTGCAAACTGTACCATGACCATCATTTTTGAGGATAACTCATGGTTTGTACCTTGCAGCGAAGCCTCTGTAATTCGTCTGGTGATGTATTCTTTGGATGGTAGTCTCTGACACATTTACATTTACCTCCTAGAGAGTGTTCCAGATCTCTGGGACAAATGTTTTGGGGTTTTTCTTAATTATGGTGAGCATTCTTCGGTCATCCACTGTAGAAGTCTTCCTTGGCCTACCAGCCTGTTTGCGATTGCTGAGCTCACCGGTGCTTTCTTTCTTTTTTAATGATCTTACAAACTGTTGATTTTGGTACGTCTACGTTTTTCGCTATTTTTCTGATTGATTTTTCTGATATAATGGCTTATACATGTCTCTTTGGTCCTCATGTTGACAGACATCAATAACTGACTCCAAAGGCAAATGCAAAGCCAAGAATCAATACAGACATTGACAGCTCTCTTATGCCTGTACAAATTATGGGACAGAACACACATGACTAACCAGAAACAAGCCAATTTGAAAAAGAAAAAACATTGAATTAAAGCTGAGAATCTCTACTTTAATATCATAGTAATTGTTTGATTTCAAATCCAAGCTGTAGAACTAAAAGAAGACAAAACGCTTCCTCTTTCCAATACTTATGGATGGCTTCCTGACTCTGACTTCCAAGTCCAATATTGCTCACCAGTTCACGTTACACTGAAACAGCTGTTACAAATCTATCTTTATTTTCATTTCCAATATCTGCGGCAATTTCCGCAGGTTCTGGCGGATGACCTGGATCAGGGTCAGAATGGCCAGGTGACCTATTCCATCAGGTCATCATCCATGAGTGGCCTGTTTAAGATTGACCCCCTGACTGGCAGCATCACCACTGCAGCCATCATGGACAGAGAGATCTGGACACAAACAAAGTGAGGGCGCATTATTTTCTCTCTCTCTCCTGTACAACGCCCTTTCTGTTCTGTGATGAACGTTTGTATCCACCAGCCTGCCATGTGGTATCCCTCAGCAGGGCTCTTTATGTCTCTTCTGCACAGTTTGACCTTTGTTTTCATGGTAGGGTTTCATATCGGCTCACAAATATGCTCGCTCTCAGTATTAAAAAATAAATCTCTTTCGTGACTCATCTAAAAAATGGGATGATCTAAGCAGGAGATGAAACGTTATGAAACCTGGTTCATAAAATACTTTATTTTCAAAGTCCAGACGCTAACTTTCATTTTGTGGCACCAGGCTTGTTGTTACAGCAACAGACCGAGGAACCCCACGGTTGGCTGGCTCTGCGACTCTCACCGTGATCATTGTGGACCTCAACGACAACAGTCCAACAATCCCTTTGCCACGGGAGATCCGGCTGCCTGAGGGTAAGTCAACTTCTCGGTGAACCTCAGTCCAGTGATCTTATCAATGAGCCTTACATTTTACTCTCTGGCAGCATACTCAGCAGGGATAAAAGTCTGACCCTTTTATGAGATATGCTATTGCCAAGTTCTTCTGTGTTCATTTCCTGTATATTTCATGTCTAAAATGTCCTGTATAAAATATCCCAGAATTTAGAAAAAATCATCTCTCTGTAACATATTCATAAGAAGCACCGTGATATGATATGGGATGGGATGGGAATACATTAATACCCTTCTCCTTTCATGTGTTTATTCCCTTCCTTCTTCTCCCTCTCCATGCAGACACTCTGATAGGTACAATGATCACTCAGGTGACAGGCAATGATGTGGACTCAGGCCCAGCCCTTGTCTACACGCTGCAGCTGGACCCAGACAGCCTGGGCACATTTGGGATCCACCGCTACGGAGGAGGGGTGTCTCTGACTGCCCCGCTCGACTTTGAGGAGAGGACCTGGTACACTCTGACTGTCAGATCTTCTGACTCCAAACACCAGAGTGAGGCCAACCTGACAGTGCTGGTGGAGGATGTGAACGACAATGCCCCGACATTCACCCAAGACCTTTATCAGGTACCTCCTCCATCCCCAACATGCCACAAATACCCTCCCCATTCTGATCACTAAAAAACAAATATGGACTGTTTCTATTTCCACTTTTGCAATAACAACTTTATTACTATATAACGATAAAGTAACTACCAAATTACTATGCAAAAACATGTTAATACTGTTCCTAATGCAATGCAATGTTACTGGAATAATAACAACATCACTACATGGGAATAGAGTAACTAAATGTAAAAATCTCGAGCAGTACAACTATTATGTTTTTTCTCAGGTGACTCTGGCAGAGCATTCCCCAGATGGCAGTGCAGTCATCACAGTAACAGCCACTGACTGTGATTCTGGAGAGAATGGGAGAGTCACATACAGAGTGAAGTCATCAACTCGAGACATATTCTACATTGACCCCAGCAATGGTAAAGTCACTCAGTTAACTTTCTTTTCAATTGTTGCATTTGTCATTGGCTGTCATTCATGCTACATTAAATTGCAATATAATCAGATGCAGAGTTATAGAGATTATATTAGGAGTATCTGCTTTTCATTCTATTAAATCAGCTTCTATTTCCTGACAGGTACCCTATTTATCAACCAAAAGGCAGAGTTTGACTCTGAGAGGCCCTCCATCTTGGTGGTGATAGAAGCTCGGGATATGGGCTCCCCAGCATTGTCCTCCATCGCCACTGTTCAAGTACTGGTGTTAGACATCAATGACAACACTCCTGTGTTCCACCAATCAGAGTACAGAGCCACTGTGTCTGAGGATGGCCTCCCAGGGTCTACCATCCTGACCCTGGAGGCTGTGGATGGGGACATGTCCCGAGAGAACTGTGGCTTTGACTTTGCAATTGCCAGTGGGAATGCAGGAAACGCCTTCCAGATCGAGAGCAGCGTGCACTTCCTAGAAGGGCGGGGCTTCCAAACAGTGGGCAGTCTGATCCTGACAGAGGGGCTGGACTTCGAGGCAGTGCCCAGTTACAACCTCACCGTGGTGGTGTCCGACCGGGGAATTCCTCAGCGCAGCTCCAGTGTGCCCATTCTCATCAGCGTTATAGATGCCAATGACAACCCACCAGCCTTCAGCCATGTGGAGTACAGAGTGGTCCTGAGTGAAGGGGCGGCTGCAGGGACAGAGGTACTACATCTGTCTGCCACAGACCCAGACTCTGCACCCAATGGAGAGGTGCAGTACTCCATCAGCTCAGGGGATGAGACGGGTATGTTCTATGTGGACCAGTGGACAGGGACACTAAGATTGCAAAGACCTCTGGACAGCGAAAAACAGTCCTCCCATGTGATCGTCATCCAGGCCTCTGATGGCAAGGGCCACTATTCTTTGGCTCCTGTTAGTGTGGAAGTGAAGGATGTCAATGACAACAGGCCCTATTTCCCCCTTAAACTGCTGACAGTGAGCATACGGGAAAACCAGCCTCAGAATGCCCTAGTTACCATGCTTCATGCCATTGACCATGACATAGGTGTTTTTGGCCAATTGAGATATTACATGGTAGACAAATCTGGGGAGGGGAAAGAAGCTTTCCTGGTAAACCAGACCTCAGGAGAAATACGGACTCTCTCCACTTTTGATTTTGAAAAAGAGAACTCCTTCAATTTTGTAGCGCTTGCTATGGATGCAGGCAACTATTCGGCCACAGTCACAGTACAAGTGTTTGTCACAGGTGAAGATGAATACGACCCAGCATTTACCTCCTCAGAGTTCTCCTTCCAAGTGCCTGAGGATGCTAAGAAAGGGCAGAGCATAGGCCAAGTGCAGGCTAGAGATGAAGACAGTGGTGTAGATGGCATCGTCCTCTACTCTCTAGCAAAGACCTCATCCTACTTTGAGGTCAACAAGTCCACGGGCATGATCTCGCTGAAGATGGACAGCTACAGCAGACATATGAGCCGGTCTAAGAGAGAAGTTCGTCTGATGACACTGGACGTGACAGCCCACAGCCCGCTGCAGACCTCTCGTGTGGCTACTGCCCAGCTCACGATCGATGTCACACACACCTCCTTCGGCTTGGCCTCAGACAAGAACATGCTGCTCGTCAGTGTGATTTCAGTCTCACTGGGGGCCATTGTCATCTTGATCGTAATCGCTGTGGCACTGTTCTTTGTCAAGTTCAGACGGCAGAAGAAGGAGCAACAATCCCGTAACAGAACACCAGCCTCCGGAACAATATTACAGAAGATTGAGGAAAGTAAAGTAACAGGGAATGATAGAATCTACCACCAGACTCTGCCTGGGTATGCTGCTGATCAAAGGCAGAGTAGTGAGGGTCCATACACACGTGGGGGGTCCCTGGACCCCTCCCACTCCAGTGGCCGTGGCTCAGCAGAGGCTGAGGCAGCGGAGGATGATGAGATCAGGATGATAAACGAGTATCCCCGTGTGTCCAGTGTCTCCTCCTCCATGCAGGAGCACATCTCTGCCCGAGGACCAGACTCTGGCATCCAGCAGGATGCAGATCAGCTCTCCGACATCTCCTGTGAACCATCTATGGATTCTAACCAGTGGTACAAAGGGAAAAGGCTTGGCAGTCTCAGTGGGACTCTGTTAGCTGGCCAGGTGCCAGCCTACAGGGATGAAGGGGGTGGATATCTGGGTGTGGGAAGAGGGCTAAATATCTCTCACCCTAAAGACTACGTTTTTCCAGAGGATGGGAAACCTCCTGTGGATGGCTCCCTAACAGCCATAGTAGCCAGTGATGAGGAGCTAAGGGGCAGCTACAACTGGGACTACCTCCTGAACTGGTGCCCTCAGTTCCAGCCCTTAGCTAATGTGTTCACAGAAATAGCACGGCTAAAGGACGAGACCGCTCCACCTAATCCACGCAGGCCCTTTCAGCACAAAGCAAAGGCGGACCCCAAACCCAGAATCGACCCCCCGCCTCTCATTACCTCTGTGGCCCACCCGGGGGCCAAAACTGTCCCCCCTAAGCCTGCTGTGGGGAGAACTTTCCCACACCTGGCCTCTTTACGGAGATCCCCCATCAGCTATGAGGGATCCATCTCCTCAGTGGCCATGTCCCCCAGTTTCTCCCCTTCCCTCTCTCCTTTGGCGGCCCGCTCCCCAGCCATCACCCCCTTCGGTGTCACCCAGGGCCCATCTGCCTCCATGATCAGCACAACTGAACAGAACCTGGAGCATAGTGAGGTGGCAGAGATGAGGATTTAAACTCTCCAGACACCACTCTCGAATAGTGAGTGATTGTTCCTTCAAAGCAAGGGATACAACTCCAAAAGTGTCAGGGCCACAGTGTGGTATCAGTAGACAAATGAACTGGATTAAGATGTGTACTGTAGCCTCACTGCTGGCCAGAGAGCTGAGGGTGTGGTGTATAATGAACTAACTTGACTCAAAAACTGAACTAGAATAAAACTGAGGCCAAAATGGATGTTGCCATTTTGAAGAAACCCTTCCCCCTCAAACAAAACAGTGTCAAGAGTTCATGTCAAACTATCTAGTGTTTGCTCATTGAAATGGGGAGCCAAGGTTGATGTCAATATGTTGTACAAGAGACCATTTGTGTCTATATTTTTATACTGACATTTAGTTTCTGACTAGAAAATGACATTACCTATGTCAAAAGGTTGTTATAGCCTCAGAATTTATTTCCATATTTGTATATTTGTAGCTATATGATAGTATGTTTGTATTTGTATTTAGTTGTATGTTCTGTAATTACTACTTTGTGTTCATAGAAAAATTAAGTTCTTAGTTTCTGTTGTATGATTGGGAGTTTGTTTTTTTGTAAATATGTGTGAAAGAGTATAGATACATGCTGGAAGAACATAGGATTGAGATTTTAAAAATCTGCATAAGTGTTTGATCCCTCTGAAGTAAATGAAGCATAATGGTCTTACATTATCAAATGTCCTCTTAGTCCTTAATACATGTTCCCTCCCTCCTAACTTTGAACTTTGGGGAACTTGACAACCATTGGCATACAGTACTGCACTTCCTTTCAGGTGCCCTTGCTTTATCTTATCACAATGAGCCTTACATTTTCTTAGGCATACTGTGGGCGGAAATACAGTGCCCTATGTAAGTAATAGGACAGTGAAGCATTTTATCTTCTTTTGGCTCGATACTCCAAAAGTCGATTTTGAATTTGATTACTATGAGGTTAAAGCAGAGATTCTCAGCTTTTATTTGAGCATATTTATGTATATATTGGTTTCGCCATTTAGAAATGACAACACTTTTTGTACATAGCCTCCTACTTCAGGCACCAAAAATAATGGGACAGATTCATATAATATCCAAATGAAATAATCATGCTTAGTATTTGGTTGACAATCCTATCTTCTCTGCTGATGATTTACTAGGCCTGTACTGCAGCCATCTTCAGTTGTTTGTTTTGAGGTCTTTTCTCCTAAAATCTTATCACCAGGCAATGACATGCATGTTCAATTGGATTTAAATCTAAAGATTGACTTCGACAGTCAAGAACTGTCCACTTATTAGCCCTGGAAAATACCCCTAGTTGCTATGGCAGTATGCTTTTTGGGTCATTGACTTACTGTATGATGAAGCACCATCCAATGAATATGTTGGCATTTGCTTGTACTCAAGCAGACAAGATGTTTCCGTACATCTCTGCCGTCAGCAGTTACCTCATCAATTGTTAGCAAGTTAATTGGTAGCTATTCATGCCCAAATCATAACACCATGTTTCACAGATGAGGTGGTATGCTGTAAATCTTGGGCAGATTCTTTTTCTCCAAACTATGCACTTGCAATCACTCTGGTACCTGATAATATTAATCTTATCTGTCCACAAGACCTTTTTCCAGACCTCTGCAGGCTTTTCAGGTACTTTTCAGCAAATGTAACCTGACCATCCTTTTTGAGGATAATTAAGTTTGGCGTAGTTCAGCTGGTGATGTATTCTGCAGATGGCAGTCTCAGGCAGCCTAGAATCAATACTAGACATTGACAGCTCTCTAAAGTATGCACAAATGTGATGGAACGCACTTGACTTACCAGAAACACCTGTCAAGCTAATTGTCCAATTACTTTTGGTGCCCTGACCAATAGGTACAAAAATACCTTCAATAAAATCGGATTAATCTAGATGGATTAATTACTAGACAGTAATTGTTGTAACCTCATAGAAAACATGCTTTACTTCACTTTTGTAAAAGTAAGTAAACATCACTTTATTTACGCAGGGCACTGTAATTCAAACATATACGGTACCACGGGAAGTCAAAGAGATCATTCCACAGAGAGCAGCTACAGTATAGCTACACAAGCAATAAGACATTGCACAATAAAATACCCATGTTATGCCATTTAGCACACTGTCTCATCTATGAGGCAGTGATATTCTCAGAAGATTCAGCACCCAAACAGTACTTTTGAATATGTTTTTAGAGTGAGCACGTTGTTAATTCTTCAATTCATCTATAAGGCTAACATCACTTGAACCAACTGCATATACTAACACTAACTGTATATGGGGTTTCCTACCAACTTGCATCTGACGTAAAGAAGTCTTTAATGACTGGTGCTATTTCCCCACAATGTAGTGAAGTAATTCAGAGGTATGTTTTAGAATGTAAAACCCCCCAGGCAATGTTTTCACATTGACTTTTATATTTCAATCATTTCACTGCACTTATGAGTCATTAATGTAGATGTGGCCACTGCACCACTGCTTGGTACCAACACATTTCACCATGTAGACATGACCTTTTGCTCCGGACAACTGTATGTTGTATGATAGAAAAACAAGTTACATTTAAGGGATTTGTGTAACCTTTACAAAAGATGATGTTGAGATACTATGTTGGTATACTTATTCCTTTTTTTATTACTTTGTCCATTCACCAGTATCGTCTACAGTGCTTTATTTATTCAGTTTTACATGTTTGACTGTGTACAGTACAGTGTCACAGAACATACATGTTCCTCCAAATGTCCACACATATTCTGTTTGTGCCCTGATGTGCCAGAGACCTTACCTTTTGTCAAAGTGCCTGATTAAAGTACTTATGTGAATACAATAAACAGTATCTATCTTTTTTTGCTAAACTGAAAATGATTGAAATTCATTTGATTAAAGTACAGTATATTTAGTGATGAGAAACTGAGAGTTTTAGTAAATGAATACCAGATATAGAGCTAAAAGATGGCACATTTGAATGTATTTTTTTCTGATCAGAATAAAAAAGGCAACATTGTGTTTACATTGCGTCAGTGGCTCAGGCAGCTCAGGCCACCATTGGCGGACGCTCCCTTTGCCTGATGAAACAGGGCTGAAACCAAACCAGGCTCTGCCTGCACTCCAGGGCCTGCAGAAGCCGCTCAGCTCCTGCAGAGGTAACCCAAACTCTGGGTAATTACACACATACACACACACACACACACACACACACTTAATTTGTTTCTTCTCACAGGATGCCCCCATTAGGGAGGGGAGTTGGAGGGTGGGGGGTGGGGAGTGAAGAAACTCTGGGCACAAATTAAAGTGTCACAGCACACTCAACCTGTTAGTGAAGACTCAGCTAGAGAGATCAGAGACTGGTATATACAACACTCAACTCTCTTCAGGACTCATGATGATATAAGATGATTCACATGGCAAAAGTCAAGTCATCACACAGTTTAAATTAGAGACCTTGGGCAAACCAATGAAACATATGGCCTCCGCTTCCTGAGCGCTTTCACTATGACAGGATCTGCAAAGCCTCTGCACAGGCAGCACGCTCTATCAACGCCACAACCCTCCTTTCTTGTCTACCTATCGAAGCAGGCTAAGGAGCTGTTTGACTCCCTGACTGATGGGGCCACGGTCGAGCATGATAAAAAGATGGAGCGCTGCCTCAAGGCTCCAGGACCTCAAGGCTACTGAATGGGTCTGGCTGTTGTTGGCAGAGGGCTTTGTGGCTTGACAAAGCTAAAATGTCGGAGAAGGAGAGGAAGGGTATCCTTGATGGACCTGTCGACCCCTTAGGGCTGCAGACATGCAGACCAGGGTCGAATCCAAGAGGAAGGAGACAGAGGTGTATCACATGGCATTGCCTCTCAAGTCAACCTCGAAGCCTTACATGCCTCATGCTATAGAGGTCGTGGCCATGAAGCCCCCCCCCCCCCCGGAGACAGGCCCAGACTGTCCAGCATCCACGCCCAGGGACAGGGACTCTGCAACCAACCCCCACCCTGCAGAAGGAGGAAGCGGCACCTCTAGTGCAAAGGGGCAGAGGCCCCAGGGAGCCGTTCCAGCTTCCCCAACCTGGACGCAGTTCCTCGGCCGGGGGACACTTCGCCAGGTTACACAAGTATGCCACCCTTTTTTCTAAGTGTAGCATACTGTCCCCCCAGTCCTATGAGCCCCTGCATGGGCGGGTGCACAGGAGAAGAGTTATCTTAAAAAACACAGCAATTGTTGTCAAGCTCTCACAGACCCAGGCAGACCCTCTGCCCCCTCCCCTCCTGTACGCACAATCCCATCATTGGGGCTGTCACAGCAGGGACCCTCTGTTCCCCCAGGGAGCAGATGGGGACCCTAACGCTGCATTTGCACGGCTTTTACAATTTGCAGTCTACTACGCAAGGGACGCAGCGAGAGTCCTCAGTGATGAAATGCCGTCTCTGCATTCTGTTAAAGTCTATTCGATCCAATGACTGGTTTACCCTGGTAGATCAACGATGCATATTTCAACATCAGAGTTTGTCCTGCACACAAGAGATTTCTGAGGTTTGCCTTTCAGGGCGCGACTTATGAATATTGGTCTGTCTCTGGCTCCACGGACATTCATAAAGTATGCTGAAGGGGCCCTAGCCTCCCTTCGAGAAAAAGGCTCGAAGTCCTCACTTATGTTGATGATTGGATGATATGTGTGGACAGCTCAGATCAGGTAGCAGAGTACACAGTGCTGGTGTTACACCTGCTGTTCCTAGGCTTCAGAATAAATCAAGCCAAAAGCTCACTCATATCAACCCAAAGGATAAGCTTTGTCGGTTTGACTCTGGACTCAGTCTCAGCTCGAGCTGCCCCAATCGTGGACAGACGAGAGGCTTTTCGCCTATGTCTTGAGGTGTTTTACCCAGCCACAACAGTCTTGTACTGGATGTGTCTGAGGTTACTGGGCTCATGGCCTCCTTGATTGTGGTAGTCCCGCTTGGCCTTGTTTTCATGCGAGATTTCCAGCAATCAGTCATAGCACTCAAATAGGATCTCTCTTTGCATCGGCACAGATGCATGTCTGACCTGGCGGCACTGCAGCGTTAGAGAGACCCCTCTTTTCTGCTGATGCCCCATCAGTCTTATCACACAAAGTTGTGACGCTAGATGCATCACTACAGGGAGGGGGGCAGTTCACGAAGGTTGTTCAGTGAGCGGAATATGGTCAGACTTTATGAGCATGTGTTGCCCATATCAACATGCTCAATCTCTACACCATGTTACTAACCCTCAGGCACTTTTGTCCATTCTTACAGGGACATCATGTCCTAGTCAGGTCGGACAAAATGGCGTATGTCAATCATCAAGGAGGGACGCTCTCCAAGCAGCACAGGAATTACTGCTTTGTAGCAGAAACTATTTGTTGTCTGTCAGAGCAACACATGTACCAGGCGGACTGAATTTAAGAGCGGATTTACTCTTAAATTCAATCTAAACTCAGAGGGCTTGTCAACAATGTCAAATGGAGGGTTGTTTGGTGTTAGGGATGTGGTGTGGTGCATTATCTGTGCTCTATTATGGCACTCCTTCTTACAGGACCTGTTCAAGCAGGGCAAAGCTTTTTCCACCATTAAGACCTACCTGGCCGCCGTTTTGGCATGCCATCTAGGTGAGACGACAATGGGGGCACACCCCCTTGTGCGTTATTTTATGAAGGGAGCGCACCACATCCATCTGGTTTACAGGCCACCTGTCCTGTCTCGGGATTTGTCACTTGTGCTCAATGTGCTTACAAGTGCTCAATTTGAGCCTTTGGAGACCCTCGACATTAAGACATTTGTCTTATAAGATGCCATTGTTGCTCACCTTGACCACGGCCAAGCATGTTAGCGACCTCTGTGTGCTTACAGTTCATCCTTCATGCACTCAGTTTGCCCATGGCGACTTCAGAGTTACGATATGTCCTAACACTGTGTTTTTTCCCAAGGTCATTTCTATGACTTAAAGTAGTCATGCCACTGAACTAAAGGCCAACCGCCCCCTTTGGGAGTTCAGGCGCATTCCACTAAAGGAAAAGTCTTGGCTCTGTTCAAGGATGTCTCTGTTTCAGAGATTTGTGTTGCAGCCAGTTGGGCTTCCCCTCACACTTGAGTGAGATTCTCCCACCTGGATGTCACTGCACCTTCTATTGTCCTTGGTGCTGAAGCTGAGTAGGGTATATCGGGTACATTTCCATGTACTCTATCAAGTTTCTGTACAGGCTTTGGCAATCGAGGCGTTGTGCAAATGTCCCATAGTGAAAGACAACTTTGCGTTACGTTATGTAACCCCAGTTCTCTGAAGGACATAAGGGAGACATCTCACCAGATTGTGTGTGAAGAGGAGTCAGGAGTGTGCTCCCGGCCTGTTCCAGGTGTGATTGAATAGGGTTTCAGTGAACAGGATATGCAAGGGTGCATATCCCATAATGAGATGTCTCCCTCATCTCCTTCAGAGAAACGAGGTTACATGCCGTAACCCGTTTTCATTTTACCCATTAGATGTTATATACTGAGTATAGATAGAAGTGTAACGAGGCAAAAATGATCACAACTTAAACGAGGAAAATGTCTTCTGTACAAACATTACAGTGTATTGCTCTTCACTAACATTATTTGTTTTCACAAATAATATCTCATGAAAGGATTTATGAGGTTTTTGGTCATGATGTTGTTCTCAGAGTCATTCACGTTCCCTGCTGTAGCCTGGCCCCTCGACAGCACTGATCAGTGGAGAAAAGAGTCATTTACTGGTATTAGAGCTGGACGCTGTAACTTTCCGTTGATGGTGACAAACTGGAAAACATGCCTCAGTCCAGTATATTCAGAGGATTTATTTTATCTGCCTTCTTTTAAAACTTTAAAGACTTTTCATGTCCGGTCATAATAAAGGTAGCAAAAAAATTAACCTTTGGTCAGTTGTTCCAAAGAGCTTTCATGCTCTTAAGCAGGAGGAGATCTGTACAGCCTTGAAAGCATAATGACTATAGCTACTGGTAGATATAATGGTTTTAACATGGCTTCTGCAGAGGAGCTTGTGCCATGTGTCCTTTTTAGTGTCTCATTTTCAAAGCTTTCAAAATGACACTATGAAGATTGGCGGGCCTTCAAAGGTATTACTAGTCAACCAGGGTCCGATAACATTTTTGCTTTCATAATGTTCCCAGATAAGTGATTACATATTTACTTCTGTGTTCCATGACAGTTCATCAAGTGAAAAAACTAAGAATATGGCTGTGGCACTGGAGTTGTTTTGTTTGTTGATAATGTCTGATGATGTCTCGGGATGGGTGTCTGCATGCCTACACTGTTTGGATTTCTGGGGCTGAGGCTACATGCACTGTCTGCAGGCACATTGGTGGGGATCAGACTGCTTGCTGGCAGAGTGGATGTTACTATCCATCTTAAATGAGGCCAGAGCTGGAACGAGCACTTTCCACTGGAGCCAGGATTACCCATAAGCCCCTCATACCTGCAGCTTGCACGACAGCCTCCCCTCCTTCCTGGTCCCACAGCGCAGGGGCAGGCTCCCGGGATGCTCCTGCCTCATCTCCCAAAATCCTCTCCCCAAACGCTCCAGAGGGACTTTTTTTCTTATCCTCCTGTCTTTTTATGGTTTCTTTTTTTTCCTGCTTTCCCCTCAAGGTCTTGCCAGGCTACTTGCGTGACTAGAGGGAGTGAAAAAAAGGCTTCGAAACCCACTGGCACGCGATCCCCAAATCTATTTTTGGAGCGTGTTCTCTTTTTTTTCTTTGAAAACAA
The DNA here is from genome assembly GCF_951799395.1 of Argentina silus. NCBI lineage: Eukaryota > Metazoa > Chordata > Actinopteri > Argentiniformes > Argentinidae > Argentina > Argentina silus. Next base: position 16,146,924 of record NC_139653.1, read on the forward strand.
AAAAACCCACAGGAAAAAAAAAGCCAATGGTGGGGTAAAGGGGGTCTGTTTCTCATTTGGCCTGCCCTGCCTCCTGTCCTGCCCTGCCAGTGTCAGAACCACAGAGCTGGGGAGAGAGGGTGGCTCAGACTGGGGAGGAGGTGTGTTTTTCCTGCACAACCACAGCCCAAACTTTGGGCCTGCATCTCAGCCTGTCACTTAGCAACCAGCCCAACCTGCTTCTCATTATCCGACCAGCTGCTTGCGTTTCAGGCTTCCTATTTTTCTATGTTTGCCTTAAATTCCCCATGATGAAATTACTGTATTTGTGTATTCATTCATCTGTGTTCCTTACAGCATTGTCGGTGGCTTAATGCTGCACAATCCCTGTGATTTGTAACTGTAATTGGTATCGGAAAGACAACTTGCTTACTATGAATTTGACAAATTATAGAAGGTCCCTTTTCATTCAAGTACTATGGTTGTGTGTATTGATATGGATATGGACTGAAGTCTGAAAATATTTGAGTCCTACAATTCAGAATTAATACTGAGAACTGATATATTGTCATACTTTTTGACAGAAAAATGTGTCCTTACTCTTGTAGAGAAATATAGTTTATTGGGTCAAAAAGGCTCTTAAAATAACTTGTGAGTTTGTCAGAAAATAACCAGTAGATTACAAAGTATGATGAAGTAATTGTTTATGAAGGCTTTTAGAGGGACACAAGCTTGACATCTGTAGATTTGCTCATTATGACTCATTCTGTGATTCTGCCAGATCAGCCTGAAGATGCTGCAATCAGACTAGAGGCCAGAGCATTGTGGCATGAATGAAAAAGGAGATCCTTGTGGTTGTGGAGGATAATGATTTACAGCAGTGCACTGCTGCCCTGATGACGCTGTGTTTCCCCTGATGTGAGAACCATGCAGATACTGTGAGGTGCTTTTTTTTCAGAGACCCTGGAAAACCACAGTGCCCTCAACTGGCTCTGCAAGCCAAAACAAAAGCATCCCACAGATTCCAAATGTTGGAAGTCAAAAAGATGTTTATATGTCACGGTTTGACTATCAAAGGCTGGCATGCTTACCAATAGTCATGTTTATTTATTTACACAATCATAGTTTCCATCTGTCACAAGTTCACACATGATAATATACCAACAAGGTTTGCAATAAATGAACAAGTGCAGTATAACATGTTTATTAGTATTTTTGATCTTAGACTGACTTCACTGTAATGGTCTATTGACCAACTGCCAATTGAACTTTTTACATACAATAAACTAATTGAGGTAAGATACAACTTGTATACAACATCACTGCAGTGATGTATTATTATGTAGGAACAATAACTGTTCCCACCCTTGTACACTTATCAATCATGCCAAAACAAAGCATAAATAATTTAAGAAATGTACTTTTGTTTGTCAGATTTTTACGACATGGCGTAAACAGAGAGAAAAGGAGAGAAAGATTGTTTTGTTCTCTTTTTTTCAGTGAAAGGGCAGCCTCACACTGTCTCTGAAAAGGCAGGACATTAAACACACTAACATCCCTACAGTTCCCCTCCTGACAGTCGGCATTGCGGGCCAGCAGACAGCTAAATCCACCTCCTCTCAGTCAACGAGTGCTGAAGGAAGGGTCTTACAATGTGCTGAGTCAAATGGGCCTTTTTATTTCCATCTTAACTTTTCCAGGTGGATCTGCTCAAACCACCCTCATAATACAATACAGGAGGTGTAAGCCATCCACTCACAACTCAACACCAGTTCTCATAGATATCTAATCTTCTGACAATCCCAGATGATATCTATGAAACATTAATCTGAGCTCTTTTTTGTCAATAACAGTGTATGGGTGCAGTCACAGTATGAATAGCCTAGAGATGAATAATCATGTCCATCCAATTCTCTCCCCTCCCTAGTACGGTAACAGGTATTTTGTTTTTAGGATATTTATATCGAGGTACAGTTATAATTTTCAAGATGAAAGAGAGAGAGAGAAATATAAGATATTGTGCTAAAATTCCTAATTAGCTTTCTGAACGTTGTTACGTCTCGTCTTGTTCGTTAGTTGGTTTGTCTATGTTTCATGTTATTACATTTTTGTTCCCTGATTATTTTTGTGTCTCTCACCTTATCTCTCATTTCAGACACTTCACTACTTGCCCTTGTGTGTTTCCCACCTGTGTGATCGTCTATCCCAACCTGATTGGATTCACCTGTTCCTCATCGTCATTCCCTGTGTATTTAGTCTATGTGTTTCCCCTGTCTTGTTGCCAGTTCGTCTTTGTGCCTTAGTGTCAAAATGTCCCAACGATTTTCATAGTGATTTCTTGTCTTCCTGGTTTTTGATCTTTGTTAGTTTTTCTGAGATTGCCTTTTGCCTTTTCCCTGTTTCCCTGTGGATTATCTGCCTCCTGTTTGTCTGACTACCCATGTACCATACCCTGCCTTGCTTACCCTTTTTTGGATATCTGCCTCTCTACAAATTGTCTACCTCTATACTGAACCCTTTTTATGGAATTAAAGGATTATTCTTTTGTATTAAGCCCATTGTCCTGAGTCGTGCGATTGAGTCTTCTGCCTTGGTCTACCGTCATTACACATTGCTCATATTTGAAGGCATAAGTGATGTTGCAGAGAAATACAATGAAATTAAAGGACATTTTTACTCACCATTTGATATTTGGCCTGACCAACTTCTGAGCAGATTTCTTAATGTTAGTAACTGTAAGAGAATTGCCTTTTAAGGCCAGGGTTTTAATTTCTGTGTTCTCTATGTTGATGGCGGAGAGCTGTGGCGTTAACAGTGTCAACATGGCTGTGTTTTTGTTCTCTCTTAGGGCCTGAAGTGTGGGCTGATCAGATGGATGAATGAGGGAACCAGCATAGGGGTTTCACAAGACAGACATATCCAATCAGCCTCCCAGGTTTCCTTTAAAGGAGTACTTTACTAAAACTATATTCTCATCAGTTACTCGAAAATGATTTTTGAGTAAAGTACTCATTTAAGTTGCATAGTTTATAGTTATTTTAGCTAAAAGGAAATGTATTTTACAGTAATAATTAAATAAGCACTGATCATTTGTGATTAACCCTGCTGATGTCTGTATCATAGACTCACTCACTATTTATAGAGGTTATGTTATATGATGTACATAGTCTATTGGGAACATATGGTAGGGTTTAGCTGCTAAGCCTAGTTTTCCTGTGGCACACCATCCTTAGAGCTAGATGAGAGTGGATGTGAGATGGGTGTTCTGTCACTTTGTAGTGATTTTACCATATGGGTTTGAATATTTGGAACATTCATTTGATAGTAATTGACTTCACTGTGATATCCTAAGGATCTTAACTGCTCAGATATTACAAATATTTATGATAAAATATAACATGTAATGCATCAATAATTCATGATTAGTCAGATTATTTTTTTAGGGCAATTGCACGGTAACAGAATGATGCTGTCAATTCAAACGGAACGAAATGACCATAAAGTCCCCGTTATGTAACCACGATTCTCACATACTCTGTTAATAGATATAAATATCTGTTAAATGCTCCAAATTAATTGTAATTTGTAATGCCAAAATATGTAAAAAAAAATAAATAAATAAAAAGTAAGAGTGGGGTGTTAGCTATCATATGATAGCTTGAGTTTGAAAATATCTATATAAATATTTTTTATGGTTGAAAGTGAATAACTAATGGGTCCCCTACAGAAATGCGAATTTGAATATCATTCCGTACATGATGATGTAGCTAAAATTAAACATTAAAAAGGGATTTGATCAAAACACAAGAAACATAAATCTGCCTTTGAAACCCTTCATTTAATATAATTTAAATCAAAGACGATTTTTTTTGTGTCGTTTTCTTCTTTATACTAAAAGAAAATAGCCTACACTTTTGGCAGCCAAAAACTGATGCTGCACAGACCCAATTACGGGCCCGACCTCTGCTTTCATTTGATTGATGTCTGATCAGTTAGTCATAACACAGTAAACTGCATAGGCGAATGCCATATATCACAGGAAAGGTGTCCAAAGATGGGTGTCCAAAGATGCCATAATATGTTTGTTTCAATGACGGCACAAATTATGTCAAATGATTTTTATCAAACAACAAACATGTCATAACAGTCACCGTACAAGTCTCTGTGTTTCATTAGACATCATATGTATGGTATGTAGTTATTTATTAGGTTGTTATAAACATAGTGAGTATAGTTTGCTGTGATCAGACAAAGATTGAGTGTGTGAGCACTGTAAATGGGCAACAGGGTCACTACAGTGAAAGGGTGCTGGATGTTCTCTGTGTTGAAGCCATACAATGACACTATAGGCTGTGGAAAACCAGACAGGCTTGTGGCCAATGAGAGAGGGGGGGGTGTGTGACTTCCAACCAGGAGGTATAAAGGTGATTATTGTTCATATTATTGTGCTTTACTGTATATAGTTGATGTATGTGTTGTTGTTGATTGATAGGCTTTATTGATTTTATAATGTTCTGTACACATTTCTATGGTTCTAAAAGAAAGTAAAGCTTTTGGACACTTTGGAGAGATTTCGGGACACCTGGAGAGATTTCAAGGGAACCTCTCACAAAAAGCTGTATAACTTCTGTTCTGTTAGCAGTAGAAACACAATTATTTTGCTATTGTTATTGACACGTTGCTGAGGCACTGTGAAGTGTTTTCAGCTCTTTTGACCTATAATAGACTTGCCAATGTTCTGTGGAAGATGACGTTGAAAATGAAAAAATACATTTTGGATATTTTATTTGGATATTTATTTTGTATTATTACATATGTGTGTGATCATCCTACCTGGCTGATCAATCTCACCAGGTCACCACTGGGGTCCCCCAGGGCTCTGTCCTAGGGCCCTTGCTGTTCTCCCTCTATACCAAATCTCTTGGCTCGGTAATTTGCTCACATGGTTTCTCCTACCACAGCTACGCAGATGACACTCAACTCTTTCTCTCTTTCACCAATTCTGACTCACAGGTAGCAACACGTGTCTCTGTGTGTCTTGCAGACATTTCTGCTTGGATGTCAGCCCACCACCTCAAGCTCAACCTTAACAAGACTGAGTTGCTCTTCCTCCCAGGGAAAGCCTGCCCTCTCCAAGACTTCTCCATCACAGTAGAGAACTCTACTGTGACCTCCTCCCATACAACCAAGAACCTTGGGGTGATCCTTGACAACCACTTATCCTGTGTGGTGAACATCACAACGACAGCACGCTCCTGTAGATTCTTCCTCTACAACATCAGAAGGATATGTCCATTCCTCACCAGAAGAAGCAGCACAACTTTTGGTCCAAACTCTTGTGATCTCTCGCCTTGACTACTGCAACACACTCTTGGCCAGTCTCCCCGCCACCACCATCAGGCCTCTGCAGCTCATCCAGAACGCTTCCGCCTGTCTGGTGTTCAATCTCCCCAAATTCTCCCATGTCACTCCCCTCCTCCACGCCCTTCTCTGGCTCCTGGGAGCAGCTTGCATCAGATTCAAGACCCTGGTGCTCGCCTACCGGGCGGCAAAGGGAACAGCCCCTCCCTACTTGCAAGCAATGGTCAGCCCCCAAACCCCTGCCCAATCACTCCGCTCTTCCACCTCAGCTGGCCGCTTGGCACTGCTGCCTCTACGTGGATGCAGCAGCCGCACTACCCGGTCATGGCTTTTCACTGTCCTGGCGCCCCGCTGGTGGAATGAACTTCTCACTGCTGTCATGACTGCAGAGTCACTACCAATCTTCCGCCGTAGACTGAAGACCTCTTCAGGCTACATCTTAACGGTCCCTCCTAAAGACCTCTTCACCCCCACTACCGCCCTGTACAAGTTTCTCTCCTGTTAATAAAAAATATATATATATATTCTTCTGGCATTGTGACTGCCAATGGCCCCTGGTCTGAGAATTGATTACTTTATCTTATGATGACTGATGGATAGAGGATTCACTTACTTAAACAAATGTATTTGTTGTACGTCGCTTTGGATAAAGGCATCTGCTAAATGCCATGAATGTAAAATATCATAAATGATTTGCTGGCTTTGCTTTCCACACTGTACGCATTAGATAAGGATGTTGATGCAGCGCTTGGTGAGGATGTTGATGCATGGTTTGGCTGTTCCTGTGGAAGAACCCTTTTGGAATCCTTTTAAGTTCCACGTAGAACCATTTTGGGTTCCATGTCCCAAAAGGGTTCCTTACAAGGTTCTCCCACAGGGACAGCCAAAGAACACTTTTAGGTACAGGTTGTACAGTAAGTGAATGTAGCCAATTCAATTTAATTTCTTCTGACTTGCCATAAGTGATTACTAACCACTGAAAGTAAGCTTCATCATAGGGATTTCTTATACCTCTTTTATGCATTATTGTATTTCAAATTAAACTATCAACATTTGATATCTACAGTATGGTAGTAGAGGCCAAATAGAAATATGTATTGTTGCAGCATAACAGTGTGCATCACTCCATACTTATAGACACACACAACGCTATGGTTACAGTAAGTATCCAAGCTTACAGGAGTTGTTGCCTGTTCCTGGGAAAGAATGTCTAGCCAGGTGGGATTTGGGGCAAGTGCTCTCTGTGATCTCTGAGGGAGTGGTGAGTGCCCCAAATCCCACCCGGCTAGACATTCTTTCCCAGGAACAGGCAACAACTCCTGTAAGCTTGGATACTTACTGTAACCATAGCGTTGTGTGTGTTAGCAGAAGTTGAAGTTTGGTATGGCTGGCCTCTCAAGGACTCCAAATGATAAATCCCCTGCACTTTTGCTCTAATGTGAAGAATCAGTCACAGCTTACTAACCACCCAGTGCACATAACCTGATCTGTGGCCAGCGCTTCACAAAAGCTGAGTTTTCCATATCTCTGTATGATATAAGAATATTACAGAATTGTGGGGGGACATGTAGCGTTCGGCCTGTAGAGGGAGCTACAGGACCGTGGCCGGGGTTTACGAAAACTAGGCTTTGTTGCGCACCTGTTGCGAATGAAGCCTTGTTAACGAAATGGTTTAAGATGTGTGTGCCTCTGCTTTGGAGGAGGACGGCTGGAAAGCGGGGACTGAAAAGTCCTGACAGACATTTATAAAATAAACGGGATTTTCCCACACCAGCAACCTCGAGTCCGCCTCTGTGTCACGGATCCTGTTACAGTGGCGCCCAACGTGGGGCACAGAGCGAAGGTGGAGGAAAAAGAGGAAAATGGAGGCGTTAAGCACGGCCATCGGAAGGATGGCCCTCGTACTGGAGCAGCAGGCCCACCTCCAGCAGGAGCAGCAGTCCGTGATGGGAGAGATGGCGACGGTGAGGGCTGAGGACCGTGCCCTCCTCCGGGACCTCGTCGGGGCCATCAAAGCGGGGCCGGCGCCCGGGTCGGCACAAGGTCCCCCCAAGGTCCACCTCCAGAAAATGGGGGACCTGGACGACCCAGAGGCATTCCTGGCGGTGTTCGAGGGGACAGCGATGATCTCGGGGTGGCCGGACGGCAAGTGGGCGTACCATCTGCTGCCCCTCCTGTCAGGTGAGGCGCAGCTCGCTGCCCACAGCCTGCCAACGGCCGCCCAGCGGGATTATCCCTCCCTAGCCCGGGCGATTCGAGACCGCCTGGGCCTCACCCCGGAGGAACACCATCGCCGGTTCCGGGCCCTGACGATGGAGGAGGGGAGCCGGCCCTTTGCCTATGGCCAGCGGCTGCGGGACAGCGCGTGGCGGTGGCTGGACCCAGGGAACAGCTCGGTCGAGGAGGTTGGGGACCGGGTGGTGTTGGAGCAGTTCCGGGTGGTGTTGGAGCAGGTGGTGTTGGTGACCAACCCTGGCCCCGCGCCAAGGAGGGGCCGGCGCCCGCCCCGAGGACGAGATGTGTGGTGGAAGTCTAGGATTTACCACTCTGTACTTTAGCTCTTCGGAGGTAAGAATCAAGAAGCAAGTCCTGAGTAGCCACAATATATGAGTCCGGTATTTATTGCTTGCAAACAAGAGACAATAGCGTAACAGCAGCCCAGCGTAGATCCGGGGGTCCGTTCAGCGCAAGTCTAAAGAGACAATGATCAGGTTTGTCTTTTATACAGTTTGAACATAATGCCAGGCGCCGCCAAGGCTATCGGCTGATGGGCTTGTGCTTACGTGAGAAAGGGCGGGAGAGAATGAACAATGGGGAGACTCTCTTACTGATCAATCAGCGCTCTCTTACTGATTAATCGCCGTTCAACATTTCACACCTATCGGCAGGATGCGCCTGTCCCCCCATTATTGCTCTCTCTCACTACTCCCTCAGAGATCACAGCTGTTCATATGGTAACTCATACAGTGCTTCTCAGAACAATGGCAATAGAACCTTAGAGGTGTGGCAAGAGAAAATGTAATCACAGTATTTACACAAGTTGTATCAGTCATATAAAAGTGTATAACCTGAAAATAGTTCGATGAATGTATTTTCCATAACAGATGGCAGGGGCAGACACGTCGAGAACCAGCCCTGGCCCCACAAGAAGCACCCCGAGCGGCAGGGGGGGTGTGTTGGCGCTGCGGGCGGCCGGGCCACGTCCAGGCGGATTGCCCAGTGATGGAGGTGGGGCAGGTCGTTTGATCGGTGTACACAGGGATATCGATTTGTGTTGGTCTTGATAGATTACGCAACCCGATACCCCGAGGCAATACCGCTGCGCAATATTTCTGCCAGGAGTGTAGCGCAGGCATTGTTTCAAGTAATCTCCCAGATGGGAATCCCGAAAGAGATTCTCACCGACCAGGGCACCAATTTTATGTCACGCACCCTTAAGGAACTGTATGGGTTGTTGAACATCAAGGCGATTCGAACCAGTGTTTACCACCCGGCCACTGATGGCCTTTGTGAGTGGTTCAATCGGACCTTGAAATCGATGATCCGGAAGTTTGTGCACGAGGATAGTCGGAATTGGCATAAATGGCTAGATCCCCTGCTGTTTGCGGTACGGGAAGTTCCCCGAGCGTCCACAGGGTTTTCCCCGTTTGAATTACTCTACGGGCGTAAGCCCCGGGGTGTCCTAGACCTTCTTAAAGAAAATTGGGAGGAAGGGTCTAAAGACAGTAAAAATGAGATTCAGCACGTCCTGGACTTGCGCACAAAGCTCCACGGCCTAGGGGTTATCTCATGCGAGCATTTGCAGCAAGCCCAGGAGCGTCAAAAGTGCCTATACGACAGGGGAACTACCCTGTGAGAATTTGCACCGGGAGACAAGGTGCTCGTACTGTACCCACCTGGCAAGGGTCGTTTCTGGTCACACGTCGCATGGGGGATGTGGAATATGAGGTAGTACGCTCGGACCGGGGGGATAGCTTGCTGGTGTATCACGTAAATCTCCTTAAAAAATTGAACGACGTGGTCACTGTTGCTCTGGCTACAATAATTCCAGAGAGAGATGAGTTCGGACCGGAAGTCCCAAAATCAAAAATTAGCACTCTGGTCGGTATTGATAACCACCTCTCTGCTAGTCAGGCCACGGACGTTGCAGATTTGCAAGCTAGGTTCGCTGACGTGTTCTCTCCCCTGCCTGGTCGGACTACGCTTATCGACCACCATATAGAAACGCAGCCGGGTTTAACGGTGCGTACACGTCCCTATAGGTTGCCGGTACACAAACGAGACATTGTGTGCAAGGAATTGGAAGCCATGCTGGAGCTGGGTGTGGTTGAGGAGTCCCGCAGTGACTGGTGTAGCCCCATCGTGCTTGTCAACAAGCCGGATGGGTCTATACGGTTCTGTGTGGATTATAGAAGGGTTAATGCGGTCTCCAAATTCGATTCCTACCCGATGCCCCGGGTTGACGAGCTCTTGGACCGGCTTGGCACGGCCAGGTATTTTACAACATTGGATTGCACGAAGGGATACTGGCAGATTCCCCTCTCGCCGGTATCCCGGGAGAAGACTGCATTCTCCACTCCGCTCGGGTTGTATCAGTTCACGGTGCTCCCTTTCGGGTTGTTCGGAGCCCCAGCCACTTTTCAGCGCCTCATGGAGCGCATTCTGCGGCCACACTCTGCCTATGCTGCTGCCTATCTGGATGACATAGTCATTTACACCTGGGCGCAGCATGTGCAGCGTGTGGCTGCTGTTCTGAGGTCCCTGAGGCAGGCGGGGCTGACGGTCAACCCGAAAAAGTGCGTGATCGGGCGGAGGGAGATCCGGTATTTGGGGTACCACTTGGGTCGAGGGGAGGTGCGGCCGCAGGTTGAGAAGACTGTGGCAATCGCCGCCTCTCCGCGGCCCAAGACGAAGAAGGAGGTGAGGGCGTTCCTGGGGCTGGCTGGCTATTACCGGCAGTTCGTGCCAGGCTTCTCGGAACTGGCCAGTCCCTTGACGGACCTCACCCGGAAGGTTGCCCCGGATCCGGTCCAATGGTCGGGCCAGTGCCAGGGGTCGTTCGAGGCCCTTAAGGGCGCTCTTTGTGGAGAAACGGTCCTGTATGCGCCTGATTTTAACCTCCCTTTCTCCCTACAGACAGACGCGTCAGATAGAGGCCTGGGAGCAGTGCTGACCCAGCGGGTGGAGGGGGCTGACCAGCCGGTGCTGTACCTGAGCCGCAAACTATCGGAGAGGGAGGGCCGGTACAGCACGGTGGAGAAGGAGTGCCTCGCCATCAAGTGGGCGGTCGGCGCCCTCCGCTACTACCTGCTGGGTCGCGCTTTCACCCTCTATTCCAACCATGCTCCCCTCCAGTGGTTCCACCGCATGAAGGATGTGAATGCGAGGATCACCCGGTGGTATCTCGCGTTGCAGCCCTTCAACTTTTCGGTCGTGCACAGACCGGGGGCGCAGGTGGTCGTGGCAGACTTCCTCTCCCGTGCAGGGGGGGGGGGAGTAGGCTGTCGGCCGGCGTGTCCCCGGCCTGTGTCGGGCGGTGGGGGTATGTGGGGGTATGTGGGGGGACATGCAGCGTCCGGCCTGTAGAGGGAGCTACAGGACCGTGGCCGGGGTTTACGAAAACGAGGCTTCGTTGCGCACCTGTTGCGAATGAAGCCTCGTTAACGAAATGGTTTAAGATGTGTGTGCCTCTGCTTTGGAGAGGACGGCTGGAAAGCGGGGACTGAAAAGTCCTGACAGACATTTATAAAATAAACGGGATTTTCCCACACCAGCAACACCACGGATCCTGTTACAGTGTAATTGATTCCTATGCAAATCAGAGACCCTAATAAAAACAACCAAAATTACATTAACTATTATCCTTGCAAGATGGACTCAATTCAACTTATTGAGTGATTTGTTGATGACATTTTTGCATTAAAGCTCATTTTAAGAGTGTCATAACAAAGGGTCTGAATACTTACAGTGGGGGAAATATTTATTTGATCCCCTGCTGATTTTGTTAGTTTGCCTGATTACAAAGAAATGAGTGGTCTATAATTTTTATGGTACTTTTATTTTAACAAATAGACACAGAATATCAACAAAAAAAGTCCAGAAAAACATATTATATAAAGTTATAAATTAATTTGCATTTGATCGAACGAAATAAGTATTTGGTCCCCAAGCAAAACATGACTTAGTACTTGGTGGAGAAACCCTTGTTGGCAAGCACAGAAGTCAGACGTTTCTCAGGAGGGATTTTGGTCCACTCCTCTTTACAGATCCTCTCCAAATCCTGAAGGTTTCAAGGCTTTTGCTTGGCAACTCGAAGCTTCAGCTCCCTCCACACATTTTCTATAGGATTAAGGTCTGGAGACTAGCTAGGCCACTCCATGACCTTAGTGTGCTTCTTCTTGAGCCACTCCTTTGTTGCCTTGGCTGTATGTTTTGGGTCATTGTCATGCTGGAAGACCCATCCACGACCCATCCTCAGTGCTCTGGCTGAGGGAAGGAGGTTCTCGTCCAAGATCTTATGGTACATGGCCCCGTCCATTGGCCCCTCAATGCAGTGAAGTCGTCCTGTACCCTTAGCAGAGAAACAACCCCAAAGCATAATGTTTCCACCTCCGTGTTTGACGGTGGGGATGGTGTTCTTGGGATTGTAGCATTCAGCATTTCTCTCCCTCCAAACACGACGAGTCGAATTTATGCCAAAGAGGTCAATTTTGGTCTCATCTGACCACATTACCTTCTCCCAAGCCTTCTCTGAATCATTTAAGTGTTCATTGGCAAACTTCAGATGGGCCTGTACATGTGCCTTCTTGAGCAGGGGGACCTTGCGGGCACTGCAGGATTTCAATCCGTTACAGTGTAGTGTGTTACCAATGGTTTTCTTGGTGACTGTGGTCCCAGCTGCCTTGAGATCATTACCAAGCTCCTCCCGTGTAGTTCTGGGCTGATCCCTCACCCTTCTCATGATCATCCTTACCCCACGAGGCAAGATCTTGCATGGAGCTCCAGGCCGAGGGCGATTGATGGTTATTTTGTATTTCTTCCATTTTCTAATAATTGCACCAACAGTTGTCTCCTTCTCACCAAGCTTCTTGCTGATGGTCTTGTAGCCCATTCCAGCCTTGTGCAGGTCTACAACTCTTACCCTGATGTCCTTTGAATGTTCTTTGGTCTTGCCCATGGTGGTGGAGAGGTTGGAATGGAAGAGATTGATTCTAATGACAGGTGTCTTTTATACCCATAACAAGCAGAGATTAGGACTATTTTCTTAAAGTGACAGGAGTAATCTGTGTGCCTCATGGGCATATAACCGGTCTGTATGAGCCAGAATTCTTGCTGGTTTGTAGGGGATCAAATACTTATTTCCTTCGATCAAATGCAAATTAATTTATAACTTTATATAACGTGTTTTTTCTTCTTTGTTGATATTCTGTCTCTATTTGTTAAACTAAAAGTACCATAAAAATTATAGACCGCTCATTTCTTTGTAATTGGGCAAACTAACAAAATCAGCAGGGGATCAAATAATTATTTCCCCCACTGTATGTACATGAGGTATTTCTGTATTTCAATTTTAATAAATGTACTGATATTTCTGAAAATCTGTTTTTGCTATGCCATTCTGGGGTATTGTGTGTGGATTCTTTTAATTTAATCCATTTTAAATTGAGTCTATAACACAACAAAATGTGAAAACCTTGAAGGGGTCTGAATACTTTCCGAAGGCACTGGGCCAGCAGGCCAATTTGCGCCCTCTCCTCTTGGAGGTTGACGAGCTTCTGCGCATCTACCTAACCATGCATGTCTAGTGACGGACTGTGATGAAAAATCAACCATATATCTGCTTACACTTCTTCTCAATGGTTTACAATTATTATGCCTCTATGGTAGCCTCTGTCATTGTCATGGAACATTATGACAAAAGTAGCCTATGAGCGGTGGGAAAGTGCTGTGCGCACCGTTCTTTTGGAGTGAACAGGCTGTGACATGGCCATTAGATAGGCCTATAGGCTAAACGCTGATATCAATGATTGGACATTTTCTTCACCGCATAGGTTCTAGCCTCTGAACACATAAATCAAAAGACAGGATCTGCCCTCATGGCCCAGTTCACATATGCACAAATTGTTCTAGGCCCTATATGTTCAGTTGTCACCTTTCATTTTTGCACATTGTCTATCCCTGGTGAAAGATGAATGATAGTCATATTTATTCACCTGTAGAGCTAGTGTAATCTTTAGCCTTCCACAACAGGGTGAGCGGGCTGTGTATCCCACTAAGAGTGGGAAGATTTTTCATCACAGTCCGTCACTGGACATGCATGCTTAGATGTTGCTTAGAGCTTGTCAACCTCAAAGGGGAGAGAGCGCATATTGGTCTGCTGGCCAGTCTCCAACAAGCCATGAATGTTTGCAGTTCAAGATCATCCTGCAGCCTTAGCTACCCCTCGCCTGGTTCTCCAACAAACGAGCCAGATACATCATTTGTTTACTACAGTAATAATATAGGTTGTGCTTTTTACTTTAATCGCTATTATACTATTTCATATTATAGCCTCATCTGAATTGAGACTATTGAGTGTAACACTCTATTGCAGTGAGAATAATCTTGACCGGAAATAAATGTACAGGGATAGCCTTTTTGTGATGTCACTTAGTGCAAAGAGCCTATTGGCCAAAAGATGTGGTCTGAGGTGTGCTCTCCTCTTTTAGAACGTTTTTAATGATAAGAACCTATCACATTTACAATTTCACATTCACATTCACATTCTAGCCCCTCTAACACCCCATTAAAGGTTGTCCCAAAAAAAATTTGATATTGGAAGATGCTTGGAAGGATCACCTGACTTTACAACCAGTTGCAGTATACAGAAAAAAGAATACAGAAAGTATACAGAAACAGTAACACAATAGCAACAGCATGTTTAATTGTTGGACTTTTTCACCTAATACCTTTCCATTAAAGAACTGGTGTTATGCTCTAACTGGTGGACAGAGCCAGAAATTGTGACAATTGATTAGAGCGAAACCATTGTGGATTGCAATGAAACAAAAGCTAATGAAATAACCTCTAACAATGCACAACTTGTTTTACCAATGGGATATTTTACCATCAACACTTAACTGTGTTCATAGGTGGTCCATATGAGTCCATGTGGAGTGCTACCTGTTTGTGTTTCTACACTGAAAGATCAGCTTTGTTTAATCAGTATTCAGATGTCTATCTGGCAACACTATAAGGGAGCCCAAAATGTTGTTTATATTGTTACACCATTTTCCAATTTAACCCTTGAGCTCCTAGGGCTCATATCTGAGCTCTGACATACAAATAGGATGTCTCAAAATTGTACCCTTTAGTCCTTTTACTTATAGATGACATATGAGGTATGTTCCTCCCAATCCGTATAATTGATTTGTTATATTGCATTTTATTTGCTGGGTCTTCACTATAGTTCTATAAATGGGGTTCAGGGAGAACCAGTGAGATACAGTTTTGGAAAAAGAGAGGTAAAAAGAGAAGAAAAGGAAATAATTATACTACCTGCCCAAGAAAGCCCTCTTTTCTCATGTAAATTATAGTCTATATGATTTCATTCCAATTGCTACACTTCAAACATTACATATTTAAACATTAAATATTATTTGAATGTATATTGAATGTAATTTTTATTTTTAGTGTGTGCAAAGTCAGTTGGTAGAAATATTGAGTGGTTTTATAAGAAATCTATTTAATCCCTAATTTTTCATGCTTGTTGTTTGTTGCTGATTTAGCTCAGCATGCATTTAATTTTGCAGATGTGGCATGAGGAGGCGAGAACAGAAAGATAGAGTAGGAAGTGTTTTCATTTGACATAATTTGCCCAAGAGAAGCATGTGGGGGAAAATAAACAACTATAGGGAAACAAATTGTGTCTGCAGCTGGCTGTCGTACACACATGCAATTTATAGCATTAACAACCCCAGAGTAACAAGCAACTTTCACAGTGGAGCTTTGCTAGACGTGCCGAGGTTTGGAGGGAAAGAGCAAAGCTGCGGAGATGATGTATGCTTCTTGGAGGCTTTAAGGAACTAAAGGTTCATTTAGCTACATAATTTGATTAATTAGAACTTGGACCTCTTGAGCTACTAATGATTATTTTGAATGCCTCCTCTCCTCTGAGTTATTTTAGTAACTCTTTATAATAACTTTCATTTATAAGCCCTTTATAGACCATTAATAATTAATGAACTCACTATTAACACATATTATTCTATCAGTTAAATGCTTAGTAAATTATTTGTAATTATATTCAAACAATATTTACAAATGATTTTCAGATGATTTTTTCATAATGATTTTCTATCTGCTTATGAATCATTTGTACAACATTAACACATGTACATGGATGTTTAGAAAAATGTATTTGTTGAATTCATGATTTGCTAATACAAATGTACAAATACAACTTAAATGTTTACCCGTGTTTCATGTGTATAAGTCATAAATCATACATTAATTTGCAGTGCCTAATCTAAAGTTACAACTATTCAGCATTTATAAACATTAATAATGGTTTATAAGCCATTTGTAGACCTTTGGTGCAAATAGTTTGATGATCAACCCACAAAACCACAGAAGAAATTACAATTGATGTTCATTCTTTGAGCAATTTCATTGAACTTTATGCTTGAACAATTTAAGTGACATTTTAACATTCTATTAGCTACCATACAATAAAGCAACATTAGGCTAATTAAATGTTTGTTTTTCCAATATCAAATGTAACTGATTCAAAGAATAACAATATATTGTCATTTCCTTTGTGGTTATGTGGGTTTATTTGCTTTTAATCCTCTGAACCCCACAACCAGCCAGCGGGTTTGAAAAGCATGTTGTCTTTAAAAAATCACCGCTTCCATCAGGAAAAATAACAGAATCTAAGCTTAAAATAGTGACATTTAATCAAATGTTGCCAAAAATAAACTGTTTGCATGATCCAGATTCTGTAAAAAAAATAAAATAAAAAAAAATAAAAGAAGAAGAATTCTGCACTCCTCAGTGCAATTGGGAAGCCTTGAATGACTCGGTTGAGACCAGCAGTGATGTCCTAATTCAGCAAATATATCAGACTTTATTGCAGGATGGAGCAGAGAGGAGAGGACAGAAAGATATCCAGACCATCCAGACCATCCACACCTGCCCCACCATCCAGACCATCCAGACCTGCCCCACCATCCAGACCATCCACACCTGCTCCACCAGCCACACCATCCACACCTGCCCCACAGACCTGCATCCCTGTGGCTATAAACACAGATGCGGGAAGGTCGAAAAAGGCCACAGAAGGAAGGCTTTCCTGTGTTCTATGCAAAAAAAACACTGCATGGTAATGCAGAAAGTGTCTTACTGTGCCTGATTTTAGACAGGAACTGCTTTGGTGACTGACATGACTCTGGTGCCTCTGCATGGTGAAATGCCTTTCTAGAGTTGATGTGCAGAGTAGTGTGTAGAGAAACCTGTAAATAGTTAAATATGTATAGCATGTGGAGCCCCCCCCCCCCCCCCCCCCCTCTTTTTTTTTTTTTTTTTACCAATATTGGTAACACTTGTGGGCACTTGGAAAAATGTTGTGTATATTGATTCCATCAGTTCTTGAAAAATAAGTTATTAAAGAAATTAAATTTACGTTTTTTCTTCTTTTATGATTCATGACGCTTTGGATAAAGGCATCTGCTAAATGCCATAAATGTAAATGTAAATAGATTAGAGAGGGGAGGTATAGATAGAATGTACCATAGGAACCCAATGATCCTCATAGAAACCCCTGTTTGTTTATGAAACTTAAAAAGTGTAAATAGTGTCAAAACTCTGAATGGAAGTTAGTCAGTCTACACATTGTAAAGTTTAATTGAGGTGTCAAGCTTAAAATATGAAAAAGTGGATACATTTTTAAATGTCCCCATTCAGATCAAATGGCCATAGGAATTAATAGGATTTTAGACAAAATGGCGTACAGCGCAAAAAGTATAAATGGCATGAAACAAAATGGATGTAATGAATAGCAGACGTCACTTTTGACCGACACATTATTTGTGGTCTCAGTGGCCAAATGTAGTGCGATATAGTTGTTCATTGGGCCAAGAAACCAATCAAATTGACGGAAGGGCGGGACAAACAAAAATGTCACAACAAGATGGCGGCTACTTCACTGAAGTTGTACAATGAGGATATCTTCCACTAGTTTCTGAAATAAATATACACATTCTAACTGTGTTATACTGCACAAAATAAATGTTGGATTTCTCATTACTTCTAGCCATGATTTTGATGTTTCCAAAGAGGTGCAGGATTTGCAGGTGCAGTGAAAAATGAGCCCACAGTAAGTAAAAATGTGACAGGATCAAAAAAGGCACAGAAACCGCTTGGGGTTCAGAGGGTTAATGCTTCACTGTATGCTTTTTGAGATTTTATTGAGATTATCAAATCTACGAATTTTCACCAATGGTCTACAAATGGCTTATAAATGTTACGGTTCCCCCTCCTAACCAACCCTCTGGCACCACCTCGAGGCCGCGGCGGTCATCACTGGAGGGTCTTCCTCCCAGTCGACAGCACAACTGGACTCGATCCCCAATCAGCACACCTGTGACCCATCCCCAATCAGCACCCGATAAGAATCCTGACCGATCTTCACTCCAGTGCCAGATCGTACTGTGACTTACGGTAAACCTTTCCACAAGACCCGCAGATGCTTCTAGCCCTCCCGAGTTTTCCTAGCTGTTCCTTGTGTTTTGTCTTTTCCCTTGCGACTCACCTGGCTCAGACGCAGCTTCCTGCCTCCACGTCATCCGGCAAGGGAATCGTTCATTGTGGCGGATTACAATGAACGGCGGATTACTCCGTTGAATTCCGCACCCTCGCGGCGGAGAGTGGCTGGGGGAATAAGGCGCTCCACAGCGCATTCAAGCGGGGATTGAATAATGACATCAAGGACTGGCTTCTGAAGAACCGCCCCTCGTCCTATCAGGAGCTGGTCACCCTCGCCCTGGAGATGGACGACTGCCTGTGTGAGAGGCGTTATGAACACAGTCAGGTCAGGACTCTGTCTCCCTCGGCCGCTCTTCCCCCAGTTCCTCTCCCGGACTTCCCCGAGCCCCAATTCCCACAACGCACCCCATTCCCACCCCGGTTCCCAGGGTCGAGGAGGAACCGATGCAGGTGGGCAGGTCCCGTCTGTCCGCAGTGGAGCGCGAGCAGCGTTTCCGGGACCAGCGTTGCCTCTACTGCGGGCAGACCAGTCATTACATCTGTGCCTGCCCGACTCGTCCTTGACCCCCCTGCGGCAAAAGACATGGCTTACCAGAGGGAGGGGTCCTGGTAAGCCATACCACCCTTGCCCACCTGGGCCCAGCAGCCTTTTGTGGTTTGGTCTGACCATAAAAACTTGACCTACATCCGGTCGGCCAAGAGGCTCAACTCCCGCCAGGCACGCTGGGCCCTCTTTTTCACGCGCTTCGAGTTCACCATCACCTACAAGCCGGGCTCGACTAACACCAAGGCCGATGCACTCTCCCACCTGGCCCCGGAGGAGGTGGCTCCATCAACTCCCAGCACCATCCTTCCCCCCTCCTGAGTGGTTGGCGTTGTCACCTGGGCCATCGACTCCGTGGTTCGGGCTGCCCAGTGAACTCACCCCAGCCCAAGAGGTGGACCGCCCCCCCCTGGTGCTCCACGTTGTCCGTCTCCATGGCATTCCCCAGGACATCGTGTCTGACCGTGGTCCCTAATTCACTTCCCGGTTGTGGCAGGCCTTCTGCAAGGGCATTGGGGCCACGGTCAGCCTCTCCTCTGGGTAGCACCCCAAGACCAATGGCCAGGCAGAGCGAGCCAACCAGTGCTTGGAGACGGCTCTCTGTTGTGTCTCCTCCCGTCATCCTTCCACCTGGAGCCAACATCTGTCCTGGGTGGAGTACGCACACAATACTATGACCACCGGGATGTCCCCCTTTGAGTGTTCCCTGTGATGTTTGTAAAGGGTGAATTGTTACAATGTGTTTTGATTTGTTTAACAAATCATTTGTAAATGTTTATGAATATAGTTACTAATAATCCACTAAGCCTTTCATAATGTTTAAACATGTTGGAATACTAATTTGTTCATAATGAGTTAATTACATATTAATGGTTTATAATAGGTATTATAAATGACATTTATTATAAAGTGTTACCTTTCAATATTCATCTGGCTTCCATATAGAGTCTCTTATTACGTATTCTACGTAAATTGTAAACATAAATTAGATCCCCCTGGTCTTAGATATCAGTTGGAGTGTTTTGGGGCACCAGCCTTGGTGCATCTCATAAAATGGGTAGGAAACCATAGCCTTGCAGAATAGAACTTTTCTATCAATGCAGAGGATCTTTACATCAGGCATTACACCAGTCAGCTATAGCAGTAAATCACAGTGTGGCAATATTTTGACCTGTGATAGTATTTGCTGTACAGTAGGAATGGCTGCAGGGCTACAGAGCCAGCAGCCTTAGTGTTAGAGGGAGACTGGGGGCTTGGATGGGGCTGTAGCTTGGAGAGGAGGATATTAATCAGTATTCACATACACAGGTCTACTATGTGGATGCTTCATCACATCTGGCCTGCTCCTGTGATTTAGAGGGACCTTGCAGGTGCTGCTCTGCTTGTCTCATTCTCGGGGAGAGAAGGCAGGCCCCTCCGAGAGGCATCTGTTTCCACGTGATAAGGAGGGAGGTCAGACACAGTGCTGGAGTCAGGCTCCCCTCTCTATGGTCCTGGTGCTTGAACCAGTAGGATGTTATTCTTAACTGTATCACAGGGAACAAGTTACATACTAGGAGATCTCATAGAAAAACTTCCTCAGGAAGGGTGCTGATGACCATCTACTATAAAAAGGTTTCTGTAGTATAAATTAGGGTACCGTTGACAATCTACTAGGAAAGGGAGCTGCTACATTGGTAACATCTCAGCAGTAAATTGAAGTGGCCATAGCACAAATGCACTCCCACACACAAGGCATCACTGATACATTTCTTACTATAGATTATAGGGCTGGGTATTGGCAAGGACCTCACGATACAGTATGTACTGTATAAGGTATAGTGTCTATAATAGCAACTAGTCAGTGTCACTTGTGACATATACAATTAATTTTTTATATAACTCAGGGAACAAATTGTCCTAAGAAATAAAGAAGTGAAAGACTTTTTTGCCTCCCGGAGGTTGGTAGAAATAACATTGCTGAAGCTGCCCATACTCATAAACAAACTATTCGAAATAGCAGATCTGATAGGTCTGAAGTTCCCAGCTTGAAATACTCTCCAAAGTTGTGGTTTAGTCCCATCAAATGAGATTCCAAGGTCTATAATTTTCCCTTTCCTATTTGCCTAAATCTTTTTAGTTCAGTCCAAACTGCTTTTAATGCAATCCTCAAAGCAAAATTGCTGTATTCATCAGTGTGAGCAGTGTGTAAACACACTGCAATTGTTTTCACCCATTCCACTTCACTGAGAGGCATCAGTCAAAATACTATTTTTATAATTGAAAAACTATGCCATAGAAGAAAAAGAACAACAAGCATTAAAACTGCATTTGAACTCGAGAAATTTCTGTGGAATGGTACCTCCTGAGGCCAGTAGTAGTATGCAGCTAGGGTCCTTAATAACACCAATCTATCGTGGGTATTCATAATATAATTCTTTGGTTTTCAAGAAATATTCTTCCAAAAGTAACCGTAAGGGATTTAGGAAGCTGAGAAATATGATAATGTGTACAATGAATAAGTGATTATTTACCCAAATATATAGAATAGCAATAAATAGATACCTTTACTAAGGCTAAACATGTGGTAGACTTGCAGAGAGTGGTGAAGACCGCTGAGAAAATCACCAGGACTCCACTGCCCTCCCTGCAGAGCATCTACCACCGCAGAGTCCACAGGAGAGCCGCCTCCATCCTCAAGGACCCCACCCACCCCCAGCACGGACTGTTCACACTTCTACCCTCAGGCCGGAGGTACAGAAGTGTTAAATGCAGGACAACCAGACTAAAGAACTCCTTCTTTCCCACTGCCACCAGGCTCCTAAACAACCCATAGGAGATTAAGACTAATATAACCCTACTACCTCACAACCAGTTTGCATAATTGCACTGCTACGTTTGCACTGCTTATTATTATTATTGCTGCTATTCTTATTTTATGCCTTAAATTTTGCTGTCTTGTACATTTGTTTAGTATATATTGTATATTCTTTTGTATTGTATATTTTACATTGGTTGGCATTCTGCGGACAGCAAAGTAAGAATTTCGTTGTACAGGGAAACATGTTTTCTACTGTGCCAATGATAATAAACACTTTGAATCTTGAATCTTGAATCTTGAACTTACTTGGTGTGCATGAATAGCCCCTGTCTGCAGACTTTGGTGCCAATCACAGGTAGCGCTTAGGAAAAAAAACTAATTCAAAACTGCTTTAACCCTCCAGTGAAAATGCCAACAACCCCTTGTGGGATTTATGACGCCCAAATTGCTCCCTATGTTTATTTGCGGCTTCTGACTGGTTGTCCCTCTATTGTGCAGGTTAATTTAATTGTAAATATCAGAGGACTCCTGCTGAGTCCATGGGGCAGCTGCTCTCTGCTCACTGTTTACTCCTCTGGTTGTGTTTTACGAGAGCTATTGCAGCTCTCAGTAGTCTGACACATTCCTGAGTAAACATTCTAAATCCACCTGATGGTTCTCTTTCATTCGACTTGGTTCAACATCTCACTATGAGATATGCACCCCTGCGTAACCTATTTGCTAGAAAAATTGGAACAGTGCCCACTTCATTATTTTCACTCTTTCCTTACTTTTTCGCAAACCCGTTTGCAGTGTTGTGATATAATCCTAGCTATCTAGCATAACTGCTCCACTGGAAAGTTAACAGCTTGTGTTAACAGCTTGCTAGGGTGTTAGGTTGTTTATTTCTCCTGACAGGTATCAGGTAATTCAGGCTTCACTCTTACCGAGCGAAAGTCTCTTAAGTTTGGTTTGCCAACAACAACAACATTAGTCACTAGCCTAGCTACTTTCTCTCATGCTCTTTGGGTGCCTCGTGAATTTTGTTGCTAGCTAGTGGGTGAACCTTTGTTTGTGTACATTGCCAAGTGCTCCCCTCTTTTACTATACTAACTGAAAGGACGACTCTGGCTTCCCTCGAGTTTTCCACACTAGATAACACTAGGTGGTAGGATTGCTTAGCTACCTAGCCTACGGTACACCCCTGTTAGCTTGCTCCACCCACTACCTTGATATTAGCCTGGCTCGCTACTTTTCTCTCGTATGTCCTTTCAGGTTCAACTTGAGTTTTGTATGCTAGAAAGTGCATCAGACACGTGTTTCGCTACTGGCTTGTTTGTGTGCATTTGGAGCTAGCTAGCATTCACAAGTTTCACTGTTTGACATAGCCATTTTGGGAATTTTCACTCACCTGGTGTCCTTGGGGACTTTAACAAGGGCAACTTAACTCACAAACTCCCTACATATAAACAGTTAATCAAATGCCCGACCAGGGAGGAGAAGATTTTGGATCATTGTTACAGCACCATCAGCAGAGCTTATCACGCAGTTCCCCGCGCAGCTCTGGGACTATCTGACCATACTCTTATTCATCTGATCCCAGCATACAGGCAGAAACTAAAACTTTCTAAACCTGCTGTGTGGAGATGTAAGAATTGGGGCACCAGAGAAGCAGTGGAGGAGCTGTGTGACTGCCTAGATAACACAGACTGTGACATTTTTAAGACTGCTTCCAACAGCCTGGACGAATACACAGAGTCTGTGACGTCATACATCAGCTTCTGTGAGGACAGATGTATTCCAACATGCATCAGGGTGAGTTACAACAATGACAAGCCCTGGTTTACAGCAAGACTCAAACAGCTTCGTTTGGAGAAGGAGAGGGCTTTCAGGAGTGGAGACAAGGAAAGGTTTAGACTGGCTAAGTACACGTTTGGCAAGGAGATTAAGGAGGCCAGACGACAGTACTCAAAGAAGCTGGAAGAACAATTCGCAGCCAACGACTCCTCATCAGTCTGGAAAGGCCTTAGAGAGATCACAGACTGCAAAACCAAATCCCCCCACTCTATGGATGACCTCCGACTTGCAAACGACCTGAATGACTTCTACTGTAGATTTGACAGACAATGTAACAGTCCTGACTCTGACCCACACAACCAACCCCTCTCCACAGCTATCACACCTCTTCTTCCCAGACTGGACAGAGATACTACCCCCCCCTACACAATCAACCCAGACAGCCCCCCCCCCCCCCCATCACACCTCTCTCCATCTAGGAGAGAGATGTCAACAAACTGTTAATGAGTCAGAACCCCAACAAGGCAGCTGGACCAGACGGTGTTTACGGACATCTTTAACACCTCACTGGTTGAATGCATGGTACCGGCCTGCTTCAAAACATCCAACATCATCCCCGTTTCCAAACCTTGAGGATCCCAGGCCTTAATGACTACAGGCCGGTCGTCCTGACCTCTGTAGTAATGAAGACCTTTGAGCACCTCATGCTCACCCACCTCCTCGACCCACTGCAGTTCGCCTACAGAGCCTACAGGTCTGTAGACGACACAGTCAACATGGGACTTCACTTCATCCTCCAGCACCTAGACTCCCCTGGCACCTACGCCAGGATCCTGTTTGTGGACTTCAGCTCCGCATTCAACACCATTGCCCCAGCTCTTCTCCAGGACAAGCTATTCCAGCTGAGCGTGCCTGAGCCCACCTGCAGGTGGATCATTGACTTCCCGACAGTCAGAAAGCAGCGTGTGCGGCTGGGCAAGCTTGTCTGGGGATGAGGGATGGGGGTGACGGGGATGAGCCCGCCTACAGAGAGGAAGTTGACAGCCTGGCTTCCTGGTGCAGCCAGAACTAGTTGGAGCTGAACACCCTAAAAACTGTAGAGATGGTAGTAGACTTCAGTTAACACTGTGGAGTCATTCAGATTCCTGGGGACAATAATTTCACAGGACCGGGCGGAGAACATCAACTCAACATCAACTCAAATCAAGAAGGCCCAGCAGAGGATGTTCTTCCTTCGGCAGCTGAAGAATTTCAACCTGCAACCTGCCGTCTCTCCTGGACCTGTTCCACTCCAGGACCAGTAAGACAGCAGGAAATATCATAGCTGATCCTTCCCATCCTGGTCACCACCTCTTCCATAGACTTCCATCCGGCAAAAGGTTCTGGTCTATCAAGACCAAAACCTTGCGCCACCTGAACAGTTTCTTCACCATGGCAGTGGGGCACACAAACAAGCTCCCTGCCTCTCACTGACTCTGGGACTTCCACTCCACCCCCCCCCCCCCCCCCCCCCACGCCACCCTGTCACACCCACACACACACACACACACACACACACACACAATGCACTGACAGTGTAATTTATAATTATTTAAAATTATTCTAATTTGTAGTGTACATGTCCCATACCCATTGTACAGCCTCTAGCCTCATTGCCACTTAGCTTCGCACAGCCTACAAAATGTATTGTTTTATTGTTCTATCTTGTCAATTTGTTATTACTATTTTGTTAATATTTTGATATTTTGTAATTTTTTTGTTAATATTTGCCTATATATAGTTTTTTTATATTGTTTTTTATGTCCCATACACCAACTTCACCATGTCAATTTCCTGTGTACGCAAATATACTTGGCCAAATAAAAGAATTCTGATTCTGATTCTGATTCTGGTGATTAGGTTCGGTCTTCGTGCCGATTCGTCGGCTACTACAGTGAGGTGGCCACTTGACAATGATTTCTCTTTAATCTCATCCTCCGGTAAAACTAAACCATCTGAGGAAGGAACGAGGAAGGAGCGACACGCCTAGCGCCAGGGGCTATGGGGGCCCAGGGAGCCGTTCGGCTGCCCTGACCTAGTCACTGTTCCCTGACCCGGGAACATCCCGTCAGGTCACTCAGGCACACTGTTTGTTCCAGGTTTAGCTCACAAGCCCCCAAGCCCCCCCTTAGTGGGTGGATGAAGGGGGAGCTATTCTGCCCCCCTTCCTTGAGATCCCTTCCCTGAGGGGACAAATGGCTGTGTTGCTCTTTGGGATGATTTATAAAAGGTGTCAGAGCTGTGATGTCATCAGTATGGAAGCGATAGGATGAATTCTGATTGGTCTCCTTGCAAACAGCTCCTAATTTAAATACTTTAGTCTATATAACAGAGGTAAAGGGATAGATTATTTCTCTTTGTTCTGGTGTGTGGGCCTCGTCATCAGCGGTGAGTACCATTGTAACAATGACCTGTGGTCATCTCTCTATCTCTGTCTCTCTCTCTCTACCTCTCTCTCCTTATTTATCACTTACCATTGAGGGTAGAATGTAACATTTTCCTATAAAGTATTTGCATTGTAATAATTGTAATAAAAGTATACAATATTATTAAAGCCTCATTAGATTCATTCTATTTGACTGTTCTTGCTCTAAATTTGCACAAACTCAACAATTATTTGCTCATAGTGATAATTACTTGGAGTCAGATCATGAATATTAGATATGGTTAGCTAATAATGATATATAGCCACATTTCTTTGCCAAACCTTCACATGGAACTGCCATCTTATATATGGTCTACATGGGCGCACACCAAAGGCGCACGGGCCATTGGTGAGAGGAGATCCTGCAAAACAATAAATTGTTGCTGAACTCTTACAGGCAGGTCGGCCAGACCTTCAGGCCAGGCAGACCCCCTGACCCCTCTGCGGGGCAGGGCCCCTGTGCGCGTGACCCCGTCAAGGTGGCTGCTGCTACAGGTACCCCCTGTACCCCCTGAGGAACGGGTGGGGACCCTGGGCTCCATATGTGACGCCCATTCTGGATATACAGCATTTCAATGATCAGCTACGGACCTCCCGCTTCTGGATGCTCACACACCACATTCACCTATGCTTCAAGATGTTTTGCCACAACAGACTCATACTGGATGTTGCTCTGCCCGTGCTGTGAGGGTGGAAAGCTCCCTTTTCATGTTTTATGTTTTATCTACTTTTTTGCCAGGGAATGCGAGATGCCTCTTGAAAACCATATATAAAGGTGTTGATGGCAATACTGAGCACATAACAGTTTTTTCTTAAATGTGCCATACACACATACATGCAAGCATACAAGCACAAAGAGTGAGGGTTGCTTCACTCTTGATCACCCGCTCTCCCATGCTTTTCTCATGGTTCCATTTGTTTGCCAGGGAAATTGATGTGGGGATTAGAAGTTGTCAATTTCTGCCTTTGCCCAGGAAATGATTTTCATCACCATATTCTCAGACACATCTTTCCCCAGGTATGGAAAGCCATATTATATCTGTAAGGTTTTGATGAACAACACTGAGCATAGTAACTGTTTTTTCATAAAGCAACCAGACACACACATGCACACACACGGGGGAGAAAATTGTTTGCCATTTTCCACATCATCATTGACTGCCCATTTTCGGTATCGCCAGTGAAACAATACATCTGCATTTTGACATACAATACGAGTATGATGAAGAGTGTGTGTCTCTTCTTCGGAGGCTGGGTGCGCTCTGGCTTCTTTTCACTGATCATGTAAATAACTGTTATTGTCTTTCTGTATGTTGCCGATAGTCATTCTGGTTGAAATGGGTAAGCCATTCATAACTGTTTAACAAGAAGGGGGGCCTCAAGACGTGATTGGGAGGTGTTAGTTATCAATAAAAGGTATGCTAGTCATGAAGATGCTTCCTGATTTTTTGTATGTGTGACTTTTGTAAGAACACTAACATGTTGAGGGGGATATGGGTTTCACAACAGTAGAGGTATTTCATTATAAAGTGCTCTGTGCCACAGTATGCATTTACATGGACAGAACTGAGGCATTCAGGGGGTGTGATTAGCTGTTTGTGTGTTTCGCCAACCTTGTACGGGGTAGGGCACTATCCAAACAGCGCCTTCTCACTGAATAGTGGAGGCTACTGTAGAAGGGTTCAGTTCTAAACGGCTGCAGCACTCTTTGGGAATCCGGGCACATTGCACTAGAGGAATTGCTATGTCTCTGGCTCTGTTCAAGGCCATCTCTGTTTCTAAGATTTGTGCTGCAGCCAGTTGGGCTTCCCCTCACACTTTTGTGGGATTCTACCACCTGGATGTAACTGCACCTTATTTGGCGCACACAGTCCATGGCGCTGGAACTGTGTAGGATGAACCAGGTACATTTCAATGGACTCACTCAGGTTATGTACTCACTCAGATTGAGTGTTCAGGCGCCTATTCTTATGGTATGTTACCCCGGTTCTCTGAAGGAGATGAGGGAGACATCTCACAAGTTTGCCCCTCCTTTATGGGCTTGTGAAGAGGTGATTCGCAGAATAACATTAGTAGCCTTTATAGGCTGGGCTAGGGCGAGGTCAGCCATGCAAAGTGCTCCTAGCTTGTTCCAGACGTGATTGAATAGGGTTTCAGCGAATAGGGTACGCAGGAATGTATATCCCATAGTGAGATGTCTCCCTTATCTCTTTTAGACAACCAGGGTTACATACCATAACCCAAATGTCTGGTCCCCCTAGAGAGAGGAGAGCAAGAGATGGACAGAAAAAAGCCTGTGTAAACAGTCTCAAATATTCAATCCAAATCTAATTTCATTTAAATATAGCAACAAAAACAAATGAACACATTAACACTTGGTATTCCTTGAGGATGAAGTATAATATATTTAAATGCAACAAAGCACTTATAAGCAGGTTCAAATATGGTCACTTATCCAGTTTAAACTGAGAAAATGACCTATCTGTGTCGAGTCCACTGTAGCTTAAACTGATACCAAAGAAACAGCATATTATATAACAGCCCGTTAGTTAACACCCTTGCAATCTTGGGAGAGGTTTTAATATTAAGTCTAATCTTATTCTACTCTACTCTTGTATTGTGGCCATGATGCTACACTCTAAATAAGGAGCTGCAAAGGAGTAAACAGAGCAAATTGTGCCAGCCAACAGTAGAAATCCAGGCAGATGGTGTGAGAGTAGATGTGTATCTGAAATTAAAGTGGCGCCGATCCTCTGGTTTCCTGTGATTGTGTCCTGACTGAAACCTCAGGAATGTTGGGGTGATTAAACCATGCTCTGTTTCTTGTTATGCGCCCACATCTTCTCCCCAGCTGGACTTTACCTCCAAAACTCATGATATGCCCCTAAACCAGGTCAAAGAATGGTGTTATGGGTATTAGGTAAATTGAATAAAATATATCTCCATCCACTCATAGAAAGTATTTTTCTACTGTACCTACTATATAACCAAATAGGGTTATTGGTTTGTTTCTGTAAGCGAACCCTTTGAAGAACCCTTTTGGTGTTAGGTAGAACCTTTTTTTGGTGCCATGTAGAACCATATTCTGTCATCATATCAAGCGAGTCTTTTCTTAAATCTGGCCTCTCAGTTACAATGATGGTACTTTTCTATTTGATCTCTTGTTTTTAATTCCTTGAAAGGACTACATTGAAGGGGAAGTACTTTGTACGATATCAACTGGAAATAGAAAAATAAGTTCCAGAAAAAACTTGCGACTTTTGGTATTTTTTTGGTATTTTGGTAGTAGACAAAGTTTAAAGTGTATAGATAGATAGATAGATAGATAGTTAGATAGACAGATAGACAGATAGATAGATAGATAGATAGATAGATAGATAGATAGATAGATAGATAGATAGATAGATAGAAGCAAGGATTATGGGTAGTTGAAAGAAAGTGAGAGGATGGTCAGATTGTAGGATAGTCAGAGAGATGAGAGAAGGTTAAAGGGTTGTTAAAGTGAGATAGTGAGAGAGTGTAAGGTGGTTTTATTGGGGTAGAACTGATTGACAAGAGTGCATTGTTGTGTAATCATTCTAAGAATTAGTTCTGCAGGTCTCATGCTGTTTTTATTTATTTAGAGTCCTGAAAGTTCCATGGCAGTTGCAGTAAAAAAAGGAGCTCACAGAATGTTGGCCTGAATCAACATTCCACCATGTTAACCGGATGAGACATTTTGGAATTACAAAAAGCTTAAAAGTTTAAAAAGTGTAATAGGTATCAGCAAGCTTTATCATGGTTGATAATTTGGCACATTTTACAGTCGGATTGGTGTAAATAGCTTGAGTTGAAGAGCAGCAATGGTTAAAAAAATTAAATAATTGTTACGATAGACCTCCATGTTAAAATGTGCACTTTCAAGTTTGAATAATTTAAAAAGTATAATGAGTTTCAAAGAGTTAGAGATCTCTGCACGTTTTAAGTTGGATTGGTATGAATCGCTTAACAGTTGTAGGAGGAGTAGCATGTAGATGCATGCCCATAAAATTGAATAAATAATCATTATACATCTGGTCATTAATTTCATCCCTATTAGCTATCTTTTCAGAGGGTTTAAAGCTTGATGTTCACAGTCACGCATAACATGGATCCATAATGATGATGCATTGTGCTTTCTCTGATAGAACACTGATTAAATCACTAACTGAAAAAAGTTTGACAGCTTGTTTGAAATGGCAAATTACAGAAACTGTAAAAGGATCAGCTCCATATGCTATACACTATAAACACCAAGCAGTGTTTGTAATTGTTTTCCCAGGGAATAATGACATAGCAGGCAAGACATCTTGACTGGGGTATGTTGCCATGTTTTTCGGGGGTCCTCTTTTTCGCTCCAGTACTCTGATTGCTGTTGAAGTATGCAGAGGGATGTATGAGGACAAACTCCCTGCCAACATCTGGAAGCACACTTAATGATCATTTAAAAACAAGACGACCGCAGTTGAGGTCTCACGCTCCCGTCACATGCACAGAGTGGCTTTGTGACATATGCCCTCACTAGGGTTCCAAACATAAAGCCTTTACATTTAACAAGGCCTTGTTCTAAAGTTATGGCTGCCAGTAAACTTACTTTACATTTCTCCTGTGTATGGCTTTGTGTACTAAAATATCTATCTGAGCTTCAGAGTCAGGAAGCTTGTTATTTAGATGATATGCCTAATACAAAGAGATGTCCTCTTCTGTGAAAACAATCATGGTTGTGGACCTACTCTTTGATACTTATAATAAACATTATAATTCACTTTGCAATACTAAAGAAACATACAAGATCTTAAGAGAAAAGCATTTGGCTTTGCAATCCTAGGTTTTTACTGTAGAATGCAAATAGGGTTGAGTTGTTCCTGGTCTTGTGCAATGCAGGTACTGTAGCTTGTGATTTTCCTCTCTATTGCTCCAAGAAAGCAAAACACTGGTTTTCAAACTGAAGCAGGCTATTTGTGGTCCATGAATAATGTGGAGGTCAAGGGTACCAGGTTAGAGGATGCTGAGTCTGTTGCTCTCTTCAAATGTTAAGTAAAAACATACCCGCTAAATGTTTCACTTGCTAACACAGAACTACTGGCTTGAGGCACTCAAACCTTCAAACACGCAACATGTGATATGGTTTTAACATCAACAAGCTTCAAGTCCAAACAGCTTGAGGAGTGACAGTCTTTCAGAGACTTATTCTTCCAACAATCCTGGGTATCTTGAGCACTTGCATAGCAATACATATTTATCTTCGCTTTTCTTTACTGCTAATGAGTATTCAATTTGAAGATAATACAATTGCTAACCTAATCTCTCTCAAATAATAAACATCCTGGCATAATGGTTTGAATCCTCTGGGTCAACACACCTTTTCAAGTTAAAAGTCTCATTTGTCTTTGCTGAAAGGAACCGCATAATTTTGGGGGTATGGAACTCTCACTATACTGTAGATCTAATGCGTGTTTGCGGTCACTACAGCAGGACAAGTCTGCATTGCTTGCATGCAACCACTAGTCTTGTATTGTAGGCTATAGGAGGTCACCACTTTTAAAGCGAGATCGTGCTATAAAGTTAATTTCTATGACATTTAATAACAGTTCATATTAATGTCTATCAAATCATAGAGTACTATAAAATACAACACTACTAATAATCCTAATTTACACATTACCCCTTTTTCCGAGCGACAGTCCTTCGTTGTGTTTCATACACCTACGCTGCTGTCATTAAGTCGGATGTAGCCTACAATCTTGGAAAAAATGTAGACTTTTATTTTGGAAATTAGAGAGAGACAATGTCTTACTTTTGGATTAGAATAGTATCTTAATATTGCGAGCTTCACTAGTTTTAAGAAGGGACATATGATTTGTGTTGTTTGCAGGTGCCACATAACTGACAGAAGCTTGTACATAAAATAATTATGCGCAAACCTGTGCTGGGTAGAGCTGCCTTTAGTCATTATGCTCCTCGGGCATGGAATGACCTGCAGAAAACTCAGGAGACTTGCTGCTTTAGTATCATTGGGCCATTTTAGGAACATGATTAAGGATTCCTCAGTGGAGGAGTGCTCTTGTTATAATTGATCAATTGTGTCCTTTTAAAATCTTGATGTAAATATTAGTGATGTGTATATATTTTGTAATCAGGGCACAACGAGAGATTGGTCTCAAAGGGAATTCTTGAATAAATAAAGGATAAATAAAAATAAAGTAATAAAAAAGGAAGACGTTAAGAAAGAGTTGAAGGCGTAAATGTTAATCCGTAATCATAACAGAGGGGTTGTATTTGCAGGAATTAGATTACAAAGCAGTTTTTACGTTACAGTGCTGATTTTACATTTGCGCTTCATATTTTACGTGTGGAATTATTTATCTTAATATTATGTTTGTTCAACATTTTGGCAACTCCATATATCCCTAACTCAGAAATAACTGTCTAACCATTCATATTTGCTTAGATTGAATTGTTGTTATATAAGGGACATAAACAAAAGACAAAATGAAATATGACCATGCAAATATGCTTAGTTTGTTTATTGGCAGCCTTGGCAACTAGCTAGCTGACTAGCTAGATAGGGCACAGATAGCTGGCAAGCTAGCAAATTCGTCTTTATCGCGAACAAGTTTGCCTTTGCAAATCTAAATGGGAAGTTCAAAAATAGCTAGCTAACCTAATTTGTCATATCTTTAAACTTTTATGAAAAGATTTGCCAGCTCCCATGCTCTATTTTATTGTAGTTGCATAATGTTCGATTTCTAACACTAATTCACTTGTCGGTGTCTGTTTTTTTTCTGTTCAGTCTTACTTTTCATACTTAAATAGTACTTAAGTAGAAATTAGGTTAGCCAAGTGTAAGTCACTTTTATGCAACAGGTGACATTAGACGTCAATCCTATCCGTCCGACTAACAGTTAGACTTTAAGTCTATGTCTAAGTTTATGCAATTGGCCCCTGTTTTGGGATTTTTTTGGGCCAGACAAAAGTACCAGTGCCGAAAGTGACAGTGGAAAAGCACCATAAGTTATCATCCTTATAGAAACCCATCTTAATTAATGAGACTTAGAAAGGTGAGGTGTCAAACTCAAAATAGATGAGAGAAGGTTGGAGGATCATTAAGGTTAGATTGTTCTACTGTACCTAGAACCAAAAAGGGTTATTTAGTTTGTTCCTGTAGGAGAACACTTTGAAAAACCCATGTGGTGTCAGATAGAACTTTTTTTTGGTGCCATGCAGAACCATGTTTTGTCATCATATCAAGGGAATGTCCTTCTGTTCAGGAAGCAAGTGGATTCTGCATATCATGCCTGTCTATCCTTAAATCTGGCCTCTCAGGTACAATTGTAGGACTTTTCTCTTTTATCCTTTGTTTTTAATACCTTGAAAGGATTGAAGGGGAAGTACTTTGTAGTATATCAACTGGAACTAGAAATATAAGTTCCAGAAGAAACGTTGTAAATGTTGGTGGTAGAAGAAGTTGGTTAACTGTGGACGATAGATATATAGATAGATACTGTACTGTAGATAGAGTATCTAGGTAGTTGAAAGAAAGTGAGATAGTAAACTCACAACTCACGTTGGTTACACATTTTAAGATGGAGATTTATTAAAAACAAAATATGCAATTTTTGGTCCACCGCTGCTCTATCTATCTTTCCCTCAGCTATCTAACTGTATGTCCATATATCTACACACTCTGTATCTCTGTATCAATCTATCTAACTTTCTCTCATCTATCTAACCTTCTCTCATCTACTGTATCAATCTAATATATCTATCTAACTATTTATCATTTATCAATTCATCCATCCAACCAACCAACCAACAGACCAACCATTCATTGATTGATCCAACCAACTAAACCTTCTATAACTTTATCTGCAACCATAATAAGACTCTCACTTTCATTTAACTACCCAGCAAATCTATCTATCTATCTATCTATCTATCTATCTATCTATCTATCTATCTATCTATCTATCTATCTATCTATCTATCTATCTATCTATCTATCGTCTAAACCATCTTTAAACTTTTTTGTATTACCAAAATAAGACTTTGCAAGCCCACAAAGTTTCTTCTGGAACTTTTCTAGTTCCAGTTCTTCCAAATGTTCTCACAGCTAATCTGTAAGGAGTCCTCTCATCCTGCTACTTCACCTTCTGGTCACCATTGGCCGCCAGAGACTCATTGTTTTCTGTTTCATCTCTTTTAGTTAATTGACACCACCTGTGCATAGTTATTTTGCCAGCATGTAAGCTTGGCTCATTTGTCACTCTGTGTTCAGTCTTATGTTCAGTCAGTATGTTGTTTGTTTTTACAGTTTGTCAATATACTGTAAGTACCTATTTATTTACAAGTCCCTCTATGTTATCTCACTCCTTAATATACTGATAGAAACTTTCGCTCTGGTAGATATCACACTGGTTAGGCTATTCCTAAAGCCTGCACTTCCAAAATAATTTGAAATGCATAAATAAACACAACTATTATTATTTTCATGATGTAAAATGGAAATGATTACAGTTCTCATTTTTATCTACAGTAAAACCTATGTTTGCAAGTCAATCTTCTATGCAGGAACTAACAGAGTTCGTTAAATGAAGAACTTTACTATTCTTGGGAAGGAGTGGATCTGGATTTTACTCAGTATTCGAATTTCATCTCTTGCCATAGGGCAAGACTGTCTATTGGCTAGACAGATTGTCATGCTTTTGTTTGTTAATGGGAAAGGATTTGAGCTTGTTGTAAGCCAAGCACAAGCAACAACAAAATATGTAGCCTACAGATAATGAATGTCACACATGTTGATGGTATTTTTCGGTCTAGGCAATTTAACACATCATCTCAAACAAAATGTTCTTCACTGCGAGTTGACCAAGGACTCTAGCACTGGGAGCAATCCAGTGCACTGACCATGTGAACCATATTCTACAAAAAACTGGAAGTGCTCGGATTCTCTTTTATTTTGTATTTTGGAGAAATTAGACCCTTTCACGGATGAAGAACAGATTGTCAGCAGTCTATCAACATTAGTACTTTGGTGAGTAACAAACGTATATTGAAGATAGTCACTAAAGAATTGATTGAGACAAGAGACCAACAACATTTTGTATTGACCAAAATAGGGCGTTTGAATTGGCTGAGCTGAACAGAGATTTTGCTCTGTCTTTTATAAATTGACTAACTAGAAAGGATGCCACCCTTCAATCTAATCTAGAAATATAGCTAAGTAATTAGAAAACCAACTATAGTTATCCATCATACTTATGAGTGGTCAATAACTATTGTTATTCCTCATACTTATAATAATTAGTAGGGTTGCTTCAGCTTGCTTGCATCTATCCATCTATCTTTATTTAACCTTCTCTTTGCTCTGGTCCAGGGCGCCAGTTTCTCTAAGCAGCTCACAAGGTCAGGATAGATTCATCTAAGGTTTAGACTATTGTGCCTATACACAAACTCTGAAATAGACCATTGCTCATCATAGGTTACAAAGTCCAGACTGCTGAAGACCAAAATAAAACTATGACCTGACTGGGAGCAGGAACAAACCAAGACCAGAGGCAATAATGGAAGGTTTTCCACTTGGGTCTGTTTGAGGCCCCTGAGTTTAGGACATTTTTGGAATAGTAGACTAACAATAATAGATACTAATATAGTTTAATTGCATACTGTGTTGTTCATGTAATTGTCAATCTCAATTAGAACAATTTGACTTGCAGGACTCTCCTTCCCAACTCCTCCTCTTGCAATCTTGACTGGATTCCCTGAGATTATAATGACATCTTCAGGCAAGGCTTGATACTGCTGCTCTGTGGACAAGGGGAGGAAGGGGTGTGGGCTTGATTACGTCAGCTTCTCTTTGCTGCGTGGCGACTGGCATCTGTGTTCTCTGAACTCCAATAAGATCCATCTAACTCCATTAAGACTTCCGGTTTTAAAATAAAAGCGTTAGAGTTAAAACATGATTGGAAAGTGATGGGATCACATCTTATTACCCAACAGAAAGCATATAACATTTTGAAAAATACATTTTGATCTTTAAAATGTACATATTGGTACATGCCTATTATATTTGTATAAACTGGACTGTACAGAAATATTTTTTAAAGATTTCAATTAATCTCTGGTACCACTCTACTTGGCAACACTTCTAGTCAGATGAGTTTGAGTCTAAAGCGATGTCTTGGCAAATGATATTGGCTATTTACTCCGGCCATACACCTCAAATAATATTCCAAGGCTAAACATGATTTTTACTACTACTGTACTCAACAACTAGAAGTGTATAAATATGTGTAATATTAAGTGTAGGTGAACAGTATTTGTGTGCAGTCCATTATGTGTTCCCTAGGCAATCTAGAGGTGGCACTTTTAACTGTTCGGCCACAGTAAAGGGCCAAGAATACTTTGTATGACACCCCTCATGGTTGAAACTGAAATTATATCTATACTAGATGTGTTGTTGAGTAGATGGGTAGTAAAAATCCATCCCATTATGTGTCTGCTATGCAGTGCAGCAGTCTTTCATCAGGGTAATTTGGATATTTGAAGAATTGCAAACCCTTAAAAACACAAATAATACATTGAGAGGTTTAAATGTTCCCAGATGTAATTTGTGGTTCCTTTATCCATATTTAGTATTTCTAAATGCTTAAACAAGTTTAACGTTGGCGCTTTTATTTTGAAGAAATGCTCATTTACACACATTTACATTGATCGGAAGTAGATGGGCGGAGTTCCAATTTTGGAGCTCAGAGAACACAGATGTCGACGTGGATGATGAAGAGATGGCACTGGCTGCAAGGATTTTCTTTGCAGGCGATGCTAAAAGGATAATGACAGCTATGAATCTATCTACATAGTAGAAATAAGCATTGCAACGGAGTCATTCCGTTCATATTATTTAACATTTCAGAAATATTCGGAATATATAGTACGCGGCATTTTACATTTTTGAAGCACTTGGACTTGCATCCAGAACAGCAGGTAACATTAGCATGACAGCGAGATGAGATCATCATCATAATTATTATCATTAAATTCTTGCTTGCAGCAACTGCAGACCAGCTTCTACTGACTACTGCTGCTGGCCGGGGGCTTTTAAATTGTTGACTGTCATTGTTGGACAGATTCACGGATAACAATTTGTCTACCATAGTAGATGTGCCTTTTATTTATGCTGGTTTAGGGTTAGTGCAATACATGTGAGAACGTGTTGACATGCAGTGAGCCTACCTCTAAGCAATAGGCCTAACAGTTAGGACGAATGTTAATGTCATAAGAAGCAGCTACTGCATTAGTAAAGGAATGTGCACAATCAATGCATTTTAGCTGAGTGAATTCAGTATGTGCTATCTTGCAGCATTTCATCATGGCAGACAGCATCATGAGCAAGGCTGCTACCATGGAGATTCCCATCAATAGCAATGGAGACACGGGTACCCTTCCAGAGGATGACAGCTTGGAGCAGGTGACTGTCAGTTTGTCCCCACAACAGAACTGTACTCTGCAGGACACTATTGAATATGCTTCTGCTTTAGAGAAACCATTAATTGATTATACTTTATTATTATGATAGCTAATAATGTCAAGTGTGAAAAAGTTGGTGGAGTAGACATAGGTGGTGAGCTACTGTAATAGGTGAGGTTTTACTGCAAGATTAATTGCAGTAAATATGTCGGCTGTGCTGTTCCTACGTTTGATTGATTGCACAGATAAGGTGAGACCAATTTAAAATGTAAAGTATTGAATTGAATTAATAGCATTGCTTATAGAATGACTCACCGAATGACTAATTAATAAGACTGGATCCAGCAAGTGGAATGTACATAATTTATCAATATTCTTATTCTGTGTGGTGACCTCTCTCTCTCACATGATCATTGTTGGTGAATATCTTTATACTGTACTGTATTATGTCTCACTTTTATGCAGGCTGCAAAGATTCAGTGGAGGTTAGATGAGAAGGTAAGGAAAGAAACCCAGAAGGGGCCAGGATGTGAGATGGCTAGATGTGGTTGTGATCCTTTAGTAACAGGGCTCTCATGTGTGCTTGCGTTCCAAAGTGGATGTTAGTCCTCACTAACCACAAGATGTTTTTCACACTACCCACCCATTTTAACTGTGTATGAGTCTCGGTGCACTAGGGTTGGGCGATATCAAAATGTTCTAATTGGCGATATTACTTAAGAAAATATCACCATATATGAGAAATCTTGTTAATTCCTTAAGTATGATGAAGATATGACAGCGTGAGCAAAAATGACTGAACTGCAGCGTATAGAGAGTGTATGGTTGGTGTTAGTCTGGTGAAACAAAGAGACATGTTTTTACCACTAGATGTGCTTTGCCTTGAAAAAACAGTAGGACACAGCACTTGTAGTTGTGCATAAATCTTTTTTTAAGAACTTTTACAGACTTTCCTGTTGGTGGAAACTTGATCAGCGCTTCATAACTAAAAAGTACCTAAAAGGAAAAAGGTGTTGTGGACAGATGAGAC
The DNA here is from genome assembly GCF_951799395.1 of Argentina silus. NCBI lineage: Eukaryota > Metazoa > Chordata > Actinopteri > Argentiniformes > Argentinidae > Argentina > Argentina silus. The sequence continues at coordinate 16,185,106 of NC_139653.1, forward strand.
AAAGCTTAACATGTACCAGAGTGATGGTAAGTGTAAAGTGTGGAGAAAAAAGGAAACTGCCCAAAATCCCACCATACCACCTCATCTGTGGCCATGTATGGCTGCCATTGGAACTGTCTCACTTGTCTTCATTGATGATGTAACTGCTGACAGCAGCAGCAGAATGAATTCTGAAGACTACAGAAACATATTTTCTGCTGAAGTACGAGCAAATGCTTCCAATCTCATTTCACGGCCCTTCATTATACAGCAAGATAATGACCCCAAACATACTGCATAGCAACTGGGGAGCTTTTCAGGGCCAAAAAGTAAAAAGAGTGGCCAAGTCAATCTCCAGATTTAAATCCAATAGAAAATGCATTTAATTAAGGAGCTTAAGGGAGGGAACTTAAGGCAAAAATACTTCCAAACAAACAACAACTGAAGATGGCTGCAGTACAGGCCTGGCAGAGCATCACAAGAGAATATACCCAGCGTCTGGTGGGGTCAATGGGTCGCAGACTTAAGGCAGTTATTGTATGCAAAGGATTGTTGCCAAATACTAAACATGAGTGCTTTATTTGGACATTATATGATTCTTTCCAATTTTCCAATACTTTGTAAATGGTAGTTTCTAAATGGTGAAACCAATCTGAAAGAAAATAAACATTGAATTAAAGCTGAGAATTTCTACTTTGACCTCATAGTAATAGTTTGATTTTAAATCCAAACTGTTGGACTACAGACTTAAAAGAATACAAAATGTTTTCTCTTTCCAATACTCATGGCGGGTACTGTATTTGAGTTATGTACGTGAATCTTGAGTTACGATTCCACCCAATTATATCACTATACTATAGATAGGCCTATTGATGTTTGTTGTTGTTGTCTTCTTATCTTGTCTGTAGTTTTTATTAACTTGTTACTGTACAACAAATTGCCTCTTTGAACATTAAAGTTTTCTGAATCTGAATCACAATATGCTCCAAATATCACTATTTGATAATATCGAATATCGGCCCAACCCTATGGTGCACAACCGTGATTGTATATGTGACCAGATATTCTTGGCATAAAACCACATTTTATTACATTTTACTATTTTGTATTAATCAATACTTATTTTTACACTGACAAAAAAAATAACCAAAAATAAATTGTGTGTACATACATTAATGTTTTACGGACTGAATTACTCAAAAAGTGAATTACTGCAAAAGTGGTAATCCCACAGGTTGTTATGTTGTCAATTCCTCAGGACCTGCAGCAGGTGATGGTGTCTGGGCCTAACCTCAATGAGACCAGCATTGTTTCTGGAGGCTATGGAGGACCAGCAGGGGGCATCATTCCCACCAGCTCCATCAAAGGTATGGTACACACTCTAAATTGCTGTAAGCTTTATTGAATCAATATATAGTTCCCTCATGAATGTATGTTTTTTTCTGTGTTTCTGTACAATCCTAAAACATTGTTACAATGTTTTTATGATATGAAGAACATCCAGACAATCTTTTTTCAGGAGTTCATCTAAAGCATGATGTTCTGCTACAGCAGCATACTATGTATGGCTGTTTTGATCTTGAGGGTACTTACTTTTTAATTGACCATGACCACATTTCCAAACTCATTTCCATCAGGACCTGCTATCCGCTTCAACCCTGAGTACCTGGGCAGAAGACGAGTCCCTGACCCCACACCAGGTGGCTTTACACCTCCCCCAGCAAGCCTCCTCACTTTATTGCTCCTAATTTAACCTTTTCTTTGTTCTCTTATTTTTTCTGCTTGCTTTGACTTTTTAGGGCTTCTTTCATTTAACATTGGCTCAGCAGGAGAATGCTCAGAGTTGCCTGTGCTCTGGATTGGGCTCTAACCTCACTTTAATCTCTTCAACACCAATATATACCTCTTTTCTACAGATTTCAATGGAAAGATGGGAATGCTGCACTCTGATGTATTGAATGCATGTTGATAGATGTTAATTCAAAAAAGTGATGTATACTTACAACATGTCATTATAAGGCTGCTTTAATGTTGTGTGTGCGTGAATGTTTCTAAAGATGGCATTATGGATACAAATGGGTATTTCCTTAAGATTGATTCATAACATAAATACTTGACTTCACAAATGTTTAACCACATATTCATTATCTCCCCTGGCTGGAAGCTCATAGTTTAGAAATTGTTTGTAGAAATTGCAGTATACTAGCCCGGCTGGCTAGTGTCTAAAATCCTTAAGTTCCGTCCCTGCTACAGAACATAGAAAATTGCTGTTTCACATATGTAGACACTGGTATTGTGCAGGAGATAATGAATACAAGGTTAACAATTCTGAAGTGACCCTTTAAGAGTTAAAGGTGCAATTTGGGATTGGTACATCCATTTTTACTTTTAAATTAATGATATATAGCCATTGATTTTTCAAGAATATAACTTAGGAATGCCTCATGAGCTTAGTTAAACTGTCTTACCCCATCAGAAACCAAAATATAAGTTTGTTGTATTGCATTGTTTGTTAACAAAAACTGTATAGCTTCAAAACATGGTGAGAACTATCATTTTGATCTAATGGATGGTCAGTCTTGCATCCATAGCTCAGTCTATACATTTCTCTAGCCCCATCCCGCAGCTGTTTTTTAACCCAAAAAAGTTGCGGGAAGACCAGTTGTTATTTGATTCCCAGATTTTAATCCTCACTGTTTTTAGTGAGGCTAATGACATGCATGAAACAGCGGCCTTCAAAGAGCAGCGATCCAGGCGCTCTCATATTGAATTGTGTTCAACTTTTGGAATGGATGGTGCACATTTTGGGCCAAGACAAACAATTGGAAAAAGGCGCTGGTGGATTGGAAACCGTGTCAGGTGGTCACGGCCCCTAAAGGGGCTTGTGTCCACCAAACGCGCTTTCGCCTACTAAAAAGCAATTTGCGCCACTTCTGTATCTGAAACTGTGGCTTTCAAAGTGTAAAAATACGTGACTGTTGTTGCTAGGCTACCTGAGCAAGGTAGCTAGCAACGACTAGCGATTATGCTAACACAAACTTTGTAGGCATTTCTATGCTAGTAACAGTAGCTTGCTAATAAGATGGGGTAAAATACATTTAGAGAGTTTGTTTCATACAGAAATAGTGTATATTTATTTCAGAAACTGCAGTGCAAGACATCCTCATAAAACACTTCCTTCTCATTAAAAACAATTGGGAAAAGGAGCTGGCAGTTTTAAAAATGAGTCCAGTGAACACTTCCCTAATTCATCTGTTTGCCTTTTCATCCTGCTATTTCTGCATGAAAAACCTTCACGAGTTCCTTAAACACCAACCTGAACTCATCCTATCTATCTGGTAGAATACTCACCTGTTTTACTACTCTCTCCTGATTACTACACGTGCTCTCTCCATGACATTCAACTCTACCCTAACCAAAAACAATTACAGGCCCATGTGTCTATAATCCATCACCCGTAATCCACCAACCGACCGTTCCTCACATATCCTCTACCCCACCTCACTCTCCGTCCTCACCATCCTCATTTCAGACCTGCGCATGAAATCCAGGGGTTTAAGCATCCCTCCCAGCCAGTCTGCAGCGAGTCGGATAGCCAGCCAGGCAGAGCAATTTCCAGGTATCAGCATGTTCACTCATTGCCCCCAGTCTCCTCTCTTAACATGTCGTTTTCTTCCCTGTCATACTGTAGTATTGGTCCATAACCACACTGGGTAAACTAAAAGGATATTTGACCAAGAAGTGTTGCGGTCAGAGAATGTCAGAGGAAGCACCAATCTCCCCTCTCTAGATGCTTCTTTTGCCTCTGTGTGTATGCTACACTCTCAATGGAACTCACTGAACCTGAATTTATGCCAGGGTCCAGCATGCACCATAGCAACAGCAACCCATCTATGACAGCAGAGGAAGCTTCACGTGGCGTGGCTGTGGAGAAAATAGATAGCGTGAAGAAATGGGGGATCAACACTTACAAGGTACAAAGGGAATCACATTTTTCTTGAGAAAAACAGTAGAATCCATTGATAATTATGATTGAATAATCACATGAATATCCTTCCCTCCATGCCAATCATATGTCCAGTGTACCAAGCAGATGTTCTCAGAGCGGTTTGGCCGTGGGTCACGAACAGTAGACTTGGAGTTAGAGGCACAGATTGACGTGCTAAGAGACACCAAGAGCAAGTACGAGAACATACTGAGACTGGCCAGTGCTCTCACCAATCACTTCCACAACATGGTGCAGACACAGCAGGACCTGGGAGACACCTTTGCTGACCTCAGCCAGAAGTCCCCAGAGCTGCAGGTACTGTACGTCTTACAGTCCCACCCGCAAACCACCAACTTCTTTAATTTAATCAGGGATAAGTGGAGGTACTGTCAGGGAGAACTGAGGTACAGTTGGCATGTAAACGCATGTGTTTGTGTGCAGGATGAGTTTGGGTACAACGCAGAGACACAGAAGCTGTTATGCAAAAATGGGGAGGCTCTGCTTAGTGCCATCAACTTCTTTGTGTCCAGCATCAACACGCTGGTCAACAAAACTATGGAGGACACTCTGATGACCATCAAACTGTATGAGAATGCAAGGTAAACACATTGATATTTTTCCTAGTATATGAACAAATGAATATTGTGTGAAAAATGGCGTGTTTAAGAACCCTGTGTGTGTGTGCGTGCGTGCATGCGTGCAGGCTGGAGTTTGATGCCTACCGTGCTGACCTGGAGGAGCTGAGCCTTGGCCCTCGGGATGCTGCCACCATGGTGCGCATCGAGATGGCCCAGCAGCAGTACCAGATCCACAGGGACAAATACGAGCGACTTCGTAGCGATGTCACCATCAAGCTCAAGTTCCTGGATGAGAATAAGGTTTGTGGAGTATCCCTTTATAGACATTTGCATGTTAATGATACAGTTATACAGTGCCCTTCGTAAGTAATGGGATAGTGAAGCATTCTTTCTTCTTTTGGCAAAAACTGCGACCCATTGTCCCCACCAGACACTGGGGATCTTCTCTAGTGATGCTCTGCCATGCCTGTACTGCAGCCATCTTTAGTTGTTGTTTGTTTGGAGGTCTTTTTGCCTAAAATCTTATCATTGTTCATTGTCTTACTGTATGATGAAGTGCCATCCAATGAATTTGGAGGCATTTGCTTGTACAGCAGACAAGATGTTTTTGTACACTTCAGAATACATTACATCATCAATTAAAACAAGTAAGTCAGTTTTAGTGGCAGCTATACAGAACATACCCAAACTATAGCACCCCCGCCACCATGTTTCATAGATTAGGTGGTAAGGGTAGATCTTTTTTTATCAAAACTTTCCTCTTGCAATTACTCGGGTGTGTGACAATATTTCTCATATCTGTCCACAAGACCTTCCAGACCTCTCCAGGCCTTTAGGTACTGTTTAGCAAACTGTAACCTGACCATGCTTTTTGAGGATAACTAGTGGTTTGCAGTGAAGCGTCTGTAGTTTGGCTTGTGACGTATTCTGCGGATGATTGTCTCTATGGAGAGCGTTCTTCGTTCATCCACTATAGAAGTCTTCCTTGACCTACCAGCCCGTTTGGCATTGCTGAGCTCACCAACTGCTTTTTTCCTTTTTAATGATGTTCCATGTCTTCTAATGTCTTTCTTGGCCATTGGCAGCTCTCTTATGCCTGCACAAATGATGTGACAGAACACACCTAACTAACCAGAAACACCTGTCAAGCCAACTGTTCCATTACTTTTGGTGCCCTGAAATAGGGGCACTATGTATAAAAAGGGTTGTCAATGTTCACAAATACTAGTTATACTTTATCCTCATAGTAATTGTTTAATTTAAAATCCAAACATTTGGAGTATAGAGCCAAACGAAGAAATCATGCTTCACTGTCCCATTACTTACACAGGACACTGTAAAATAGTTTCTTAAATGTTTTACTTAAAATAATGTATGCTTCAGAATCTTCATCTTCCTCATCTCATTGCTCTGCTCTCTTCTAGGTGAAGGTGATGCATAAACAGCTGCTCCTCTTCCATAATGCTATCTCAGCCTACTTTGCTGGCAACCAGCAGCAGCTGGAACAGACTCTTAGACAGTTCAATGTCAAGTTAAAGCCCCCAGGATCAGACAAACCATCTTGGCTGGAGGAACAGTGAGGAGCACCCAGGTCATCATCATATGGGACACATGTGGAGAAACTAAAGAGGTTGACAAAAACAATGAGTGGTTTGTCAGATGGACAAAAATATATATGTGCTGTATAAACAACTAGAGACAGCACCAGTAGACGCCAGTGATGATGATAGATTAATGGACAAAACAAGAGCTCATCTTCTCTTTTTTGCTTATTTGTTCATAGAATATAATTTTTAATACAATTTTATTTAGTTGTTTTGTGTTTGATCACAAAAAAGCATTGATGTCTTATTATACTTTATGTAGCAGACACATATCGTATGTCACCTACTATTTATGCATTAACTGACTTTTGTGGAGGAATCACTGTACTCTTAGCCTGTACTTTGCACATATGTACATTCATGCATTCTCTTTCATGTCTATCTAGTATGTAAATCATCCGAAAGGTCAGTTTACTGTTTATATTTTTTGAGGATATTAAGAATATACTGTCTATTATTTTCTCTAGTTCCAAATACAGTGTTTGCACTGAATTAAGTATAGGTTTATGAATAATGATGAGGTCAAGGGAGACGCTTAAAGTCAGTGGCATACTATAGAATCTATAGTATAGATTACCGAAATAATAGGTCTCTAAGTATTAATGATTGAGGACAGAAAGTACAAGTGTTGGTTTACTTAAACCACGAATAATTATGATCCTTAGATTATATTGGGCCTATAGTATAACATGTCTGCATATCCTTTATCAAGTACAGGCATATTCATAAAAATGCCAACACTAATTGAAATTCAGGATGAATTTTTTTTGTTAGTTTTCTTTCCTGTCATCTTCCATTTCTACATCTATAGAAAAGATGTGTCCTACTTTATAACTTAACTGTATGTAGTGTACAGTATGTGTACTGTTTGAATTGATCTTTCCATGGACTGTTCCCACAGAATATGTACAAGTAGCCTAAATGCATTCCACCTGCTGTCCACTGATTTATATTCTCTACATTATACCATACCATAAAGTATGTAGATGACAGTACAGTGCTGAAACATTATTTTGTTCCCATTTGTAATTGTATTTATTGTTAATCAGGCAACTGCCCTCCTGCCCCTTTCTCTTGTTAATGTTCACCTTTAGATCAACCCGAGTTGTATCTTGTGAAGTAAGATCTGAATGTCTAGCCTTTTAAGGTCATGAGTTCTTGCTTGTCTTTGAAAAGACAACCACAGTATTATGTTCTATTGTAAATATACTGTACACAATAGGCTACATTACACTGTGGAGCAGTAGATATAAGGGAGCAATACAATACTTCGGGAAAAATATTCAAGGGTGAGTTTCCCTAAAGTTTGGTAATATTCAGAGGGGAACTTTCCGAAGGCCTGCCACACCCCAGTGCAGTACACAACAATCAAACATACTAAAGGATTGAGACCAAATACTAAGTGTAAGAGACTTGATTACAGGTAGGCAAGAGTCGAATGGGATAATGATTTATGGTTCTATTGTGTCTTGTTCTTACCGCACCGACTTATCATTTGTTTGACAATGAATTGATTAATTATGCTATCAAGGGGAATTATGCTTTCAATGGGCTCTGATTTACAAACAGTATGGTGATTATTACCTATCAAAATAGCAGAGATCCTCTCAATTTATTAAATGTATTAAATAATGTTAAACCATAGAAAACTTGTTTTTCTTTCAAGATTTCGATCATGCAAACAGCATGACCACTGCTGCAACATGAATTATATTATTTTACTGGATTAAAAAAAAAAAAAAAAAAACATTAAACGGGCAAACTGGGATTGGTATATCAATTTTTGGACTTTTTGGAATTAATTATGTATAGCCATTGATTCTTAAAGAATTTCTTCCCAGATTGCTCCTTTAACACCCCATTGACTCTAATCTTCATTTTTAATCTGTGTACATGTTATTTTATGTATAGTGTTATTTCAATTCCCAATGCACTGTACTGACTGTAGTCAGACTTCATGTTCTGTTTCAATAAGTTACATTATACCTCAAGGACAATAAACATTCTAAACAGCATGGTTGTATGGAATGAAATGAAATGAAATGAAATGGTTGTGACTGACGTTTAATTCCAACCTTTCAGCTCAGTTGTCACACAATTTAATTTACCGTTGTTCGTGTGGAAGGCTGAGATGAGATACCCATAACAATGATTCCACTTCATATTCAACAACCCGCAGATAGCCATGAAGAAAAAACCGTCTACAGCGGTGCTATAGAGCTCGAAATCGGCCCAAACAAATTGGAAAGCTTTGGAAGTGAATGGGTTAACTGGGCGTGTAGCTCATGCATAAGGCAGGTGAAAGTTGCAACACACTGTTCTCGTAATCCATTATGTCAATGTTCCTGACAACCATAGTAGTTAGTCAACTCGCCGATGTTGATGTCTCTGCAGTGGACAGATGAGGACAAACTTCGTATATAGTTCAAAGTTGGTTATCCTTTTGATGGAACATTGGATCGAGCAGGTAAGTTTCCTGAATCGTCATCCCATCTGTAGTATATGATAACATAAGGAGAACTTCTGATCAAACATACCTTTTGTCCCATTTCAGCTATAGATACTGCACATTGATGTTACCATTTATTGATAATGTTTTCTGAGGCAACAATAACCAAACAGATGCAGTGCTGCACATTATCTTGATGAAAATTGTAATTAATTATTTTATTTTAGACAAAATGTAATTTAATCTAATTTCATAATAGGAGGGATCGGTCTAGGACCATTTTCAATAACAGATATTTAACAGGCTCCACATACAGTATATCCTCTGACTTACTTTGGTTGACTTCTTGAATTTGTGACATCACAGCCCAAAACCCATGGTAAATGATGAGGCTGTAATCATAGTTCAGCCTTCTTGATCGCCAAGTCCTCTCTACTAAAGATGCAACCTGTAGCCCCACCACCCCCTCCACCTCCTCCTCCTCCACCTCCACCTCCACCTCCACCCCCTCCACCTCCACCTCCACCTCCACCTCCACCTCCACCTCCACCTCCACCACCCGGTCCCCCTCCTCCTCCCGGCATGGGCCTCATATCCAGAGGGTTATGCCGAGGCTCCAAGATGCGCAACTTCAACTGGGATGCCATTCCAAAAGACAGTGTGATAGGAAAGCACAACATCTGGACAGCACAGAAGACTCAGGGAGAGTATGAGCTGGACACCAAGCGTATGGAGGAGCTGTTCAGCCGAAGTGAACAGGGCCAGCTGCAGAACAAGGCCCTCAACCGCCAGAGCCTGCGGGGCCTGCCAACCTCTGCCCAAGGGGCAGAAGTGGTGAGTTGACCTACCAGTGACTTGCCCACCCTAATACTCACACATGTACATTAATAGATAATTCCAAATTAATTGAAGTAATTCCATTCCATTTGATGCAATATATTGCCTACCAATTCCTGCTCTAGTGCTTATGATTCTGACCTGATAATATGTCTGAGAGTTGAGTTGAAGATTAAGATAAATTGTTGTGAAAACTAGAGATATGACAGAAATGTGTTCTTTAGAGCGAAAGAGATTTCTTCAGGCATGTTGTGGAACTAGGATTTGTCACAGGATGACGTGTTGTTTCCCTGGAGCCTTATTATGGCAGCATGCTCAGTCTTGCTTTGAGGCTATGTGGAACTTCTATTCTATCTATCTATTCCATATTTTCTTATTTAGTCTGCATGATGATCCTTAACCTCAAGCACACAAGAGCAATGCTGCATAGTGAAAATGTTGTGTTGTCACTTTATACTTGACCAAATTTGGGAAAATAAACAAACCATTCTGATTCATTTTGAAAATGTGACTCTTTAACATACTCTTACTGGAAGGCTGCCCCATCTGTCCACATTCCTGTCTAGTCTCTTATGTTTTCATGCTTGGTGTCACCAAGCACACATGAAATAAACTAATCAAGGAATAGGCTATTTATGCAATTTCTTATGAAGCTATTGAGCAACAGATTTAGCTGTCTATAATGTTTTTCTCAACAAAGTTTATCAATAATATTTCTTGATAAAACACAATTTTTCCAGACTTGAATTGGAGCAACACTATGTTGTAAAAGAAAAAAAGGTGTGTGAACCATTTTGTTCTGGACAGTGGATGTTCTTTCTTTAGGTTCAGTGATGTAAATCATGAGACCAAGTTCCCTTTAAATGGTTCTTAAATTAACAAACAGTTAATATTTATGTGGTGGTATTTCATCCAGGAAGACTTTGCTTTAGGAATGATTTGCTGTTGGTTTAGTTATACTGTATAATACTTCCCTTTCTCTAAGTGACAAGTTTTTACGGAACAATTCTGACCAGTTGCCCTCATTTATATGGCTGAAGCTATTTTTGTTATCTTCTCCTTTTGTATATTTGTTCACTATTTAAACCACTGTTACCACCCTTACAATTAAATAATGGTGATGCGATTGAAACTGAGCTGAAATCTATTACTGAACTTTTAGATTGTGGACAGCTGTTTCTTGCATTATCTAATCAATGGTACAGATTACCATTCAATCAAAACAGAGAAACTTTAACCTTTGGAATGAATTGTTGCTGTCATTGACTAACTGATTGTACCCATGTCTATGTGTTCTCTTAATAGGTGTCCATTCTCAACTCCAAGAGGAGCATGAATGTTGGGATCTTCCTGAAGCAGTTTAGGCGGTGAGTCAGTGGAAGTATGCTCAAGGTGTGGAGGGGTTAGTATTGAGTGCACACCATGAGACAGACAGCTTGCCTCAGGCAAGGCTACATCACATTCTCTGAGAGCCAGCGTGTCCCAACAGCTCCATATGACTACACTGCTAGAGCAGGTTATTCGACTCTGAGCTGCCGCACAGATTAACTATTGACAAATTAATGTATTGCTAAAGGGTTTTCCCTGTAGGCTTTATATTTATATACAATATTACTGTATTGTCTCTCATTTCCTGTCAGGTTTGCTGTTGTGATTGACAATGATGAAATGACAGCTCACCCATTTAAAAAGCAAAGCATCAGAACATAATCATCTAAATGTTTTGTTATTACATACATTTTATGTTTTTTTTTATCCAAAATCCACTTTTCTACCTACTGTATTTTCATGTTAATGTTTGCATTCCTATGCCACTAAGGAGTTCAGGTTCAGAGTTGTAGGTACAGTAGCAGGTAGGGGCTTGCCTTGGGTTTGGTTAATTTCTTAGCACAACTAAGCATAAAGATTGAGTGAGAGGGCAGAGACCCACCCTAAAGCATGAGTAATTGAGGAAAATAACTGCTTCATGTAGGTGGCAAGTTGGCAACAAATACATTGTCTTGTGTCTCAGTGTTTATCAGTGTCTCTTCACAGGCCTGTAGGGGATATGATTGAAGACATCAGCTCTGGGAATGGGCTGAAATTTGGAACAGGGAAACTAAAGGAGCTATGCAAGCTGCTGCCAGAGGAGGAAGAGGTACTTTGCTTAGCTCTTGCTTTTTTCAGAATTACCCTGCTTTGAGGTCATACCAAATAATGATATTTTGATATTGATATTTTGTGTGCAAAGGGTGGTACTGGTATGGGTGGTATGCAAAGGGTGGTATGAATCATGATGAAGTGAACACTTAAAGCTGTGTCTGTTTTTTTTTTTGCATTGGTATGGATGCAGGTGAAGCAGCTGGTTAAGTTTAAGGGGGACCAGTCGGCTCTTCCTGAGGCAGATCTGTTCATGGTGCTACTTGTCAAGGTACCCAGGTGAGACCATGTGATGTCTACAGACTTCTCTCAGACGTCATCCGTGTGGTTGTTGTACTTATTTCCACATCTTATGTTTGGACAGAACATGATGACAGTACCGTAACTGAATGATATTAGAAAATATTTTTTGTAGATTTTCCTAGATGATTTTCCTATTTTGAAGAGAATGAATGATGATTCTCTCTTCATGTCTTCTAGTTATGAAGAACGTCTCAAAAGCATAGTGCTCAAAGAGGAATTTATCCCCCTTATGGGTGAAATGAAACACTCCATTGCCACCTTGATTACCGCAGGCAAAGGTAAAGTTTTCTACCACGTTTGCTTTTTGGTGTTCTGAAGAAATCCATTAGCAACTGACTCAACTGATATTTATCTCCTCCTAGAGTTGCTGGAATGTGATGACCTCCACTCTGTTATCCGTCTGGTGCTGAAGACAGGGAACTACATGAATGCTGTAAGTGTAAACAACCTGCATGTAAAGCTTTTGGTAAGCCCCAGGTCTGTCAATTTGTCAGGCTTACTGTCCCTCTTTTCCATTGCATGGGTATAGGGTGGCTATGCTGGCAGTGCCATTGGCTTCCGAATGGCATCTCTACTGAAGTTAGTGGACACCAAGGCTAATAAACCTGGCATGAACCTTATGCACTATGTGGTAATGGTAAGAAGAAACATTTTTCTAGAATTGAACTCTAGTTTAGCATTTTGTCTGTCTCCTGGAAAGTAATTGGTCACATTATATTTATTACAGCAAGCTCAGAAGGTAGATGTTGCCCTGATGAAATTCCCAGACCGACTTCAACACATTGGTGCTGCAGCAAGGTATTGTAATAGTAAAAAACTGTCCTAACATTGTAGCATTTTTCCTTCTATAATCCAATGTGCTTTTATTAATGTCTGAATTGAATTATTCACACTGCTTTGGTATAGTAAAGACAAAGATAGATGCTCATCGGAGAACAGGGTATAACTACAGTATAGCGACCAAATGAAGTTGAAGCTGTGAAAAAGCATAATACTTAAAAAAAAAAGTTAAGAAAAATTACTGTGGCTATTGCATAGCAAAGGATGAAAATGCACCAATGTGTTGGGGCTCAGAGGCCTTTCTCAAGGTCTTGAATTATTCACAATTTTGATTTGTAGAGTCCATAAAGAGGACATAGAGACTGAGTTTCAGAGGGAAGTGAAGATAGTGCAAGACACAACGATGGAAGTCAACAAGCAGGCAGACCTAAAGGCCCAGATGGAAGATTTTCTGAAGGTGCGTTAATCCTGTGTATTATTCATGCCTCTGATCTTATCTTTTTTACTTATTCTAGTATTGTATATCATATTAGATGAAAACAAACTATATAAGCCAGATATCAATAATGCAGTTTTTTGTATTTGTTTTGGCTCTGGTCCCACATAGGAAGCAGAGTCTTGTCTGGCTGAGATTGCAATATCCCTTCAGAGCCTGAACTCAGTGAGTGACTCTGTGGCAGAGTACTTCTGTGAGGATCCCAGCAAGTTCCAACTGGAAGAATGTTGTTCCATCTTCAACTCCTTCTGTGAGAAGTTCATGCGGGCCATCATGGTAAGCCTGATTCTGGATTGCATTTCCTCCATTTTGGTGGTTCCTTAAATATCTATTATTGTTTGTGCGCAGGAGAACAGGGACCGTGAAGTGGCAGAGGTGAAGAGGAGACACAGGGACAGGCTGCAGTGTGCTGCTAAGCGCAGGTCCACAGCCACCTGTTCCATCAGGGACAAGGACATGGAGGCCGTGGCTCTGGAGTCCATCCTCCAGAGGTTCATGACAAGTCGTGTGTCCCGAAGGAGAGGGGGAACCCCCTACCATTCCAACGGCAGCCTATCAGAGATCACCTCTCAGGAGAACCCCCCTTTAGGAGAACAAGGCAGGAGTAGCTCTGGGCAGACCATGAAGGTGTGTAAAAATGAGTCAAACTCAGCAAAAGACCTGACAGGGACCTCTATGCATGAAAAGGACCAATCACAGGACAAGGAGAACAGGGTAGAAAATGAAGCTCCACTTGCTGAGGAGTTGCAATCACCTAGGAAACCAGAGCAGAGAGGTTCCACACAGCTGGCCAAAATGCCCAGCACTAGCTCCTCCGCAGTCAGACCCATCTCAGTGACTGTGGAGGAAGGAAACGATGAAGAAAAGGCCAATAATGAAGAAGAGGCCCAGAAGCTGCGTGAGGTGTCCAGGAAGGTTCTGCGGTACCAGAGCAGCCGCAGCAGCCTATCTTCTGGAGAGTACACTCTCGATCAGCAGAGATCTCCAAGTGCTACCTCCACCTCCCCTTGCCAGCATACCTTCCATGAGTATAAGCACAGACTGCTGGGAGATACAGGCAGTGAGAGTTTGACAAAATACATCCTCACCCCTCACTTCTCTTCCAAGAGTAACCTCACCCGACGCCACACTCTCACTCTACCACCTAAAGCCCTTCCCAATGAGGAAGAGGAAGATGACCTCTGGACTCTGCCTCAAGATGAAACTCCTAGGCCGTCATTGGGAGTCATAGGGAAGATGAAATCAGAGGATACTGGTCTACTCTCCCAAAAACAGAGAGGCCTAGTAGGACCAAAAGTCCCCAAACCCTCTGAACAGTCTAGTGTTCAGGACAAGATCACCTCATCAGCAAAGCAACACACTCCACCTCTACAGCAAGGGGCGTTGAAGCAGGAGGAGAACACAATGGAGTGTGTATGGAGCCCTCACCAGACAAAGTGTGAAACCAGCCCTCCCCAGACAAACAACTTCCAGAAACACATCCAGACCAATCCGCCCAAGAGCCCTAAACCCAAGCCAGAAGTCAGTGGCTTAATGTCCTTCTTTAAACGCTTGGGGGAGAAGAGCAAGCCTAGCACCAGCAAAATTGACTGTATGGGCACTGATTCCTGATGTACAGTAGGCCTAGATTTTTTCATTAAGGCTGTTTATACAGACTCTTGTTTCATTGTTTTATTACCTTGAACTAAGGAATATTGAATGTCCTCATTAAGAATACAGTGATATCCACTTAGATATTAACTTATTTGCTTAACAATTATTTATTTACGTCAGTAACATAAATTATTATTCAATAGAAGCGGAGAAGGACCTAATCTGCTCTTTGTCCAGGAAAACAATGGAACTATCTTTCCCAAACAGTGTTAAAAAAAAAAAAAAAAAAAACATTCAGAGCTAAAGAAAGTGAATATCAACAATGATGACAGCACACATAATTGGAATTAATTGATTGGTACATTAAATGTATGTATGCATGTATCTCTAAGGGATAGAATGTAAAATAAACAGCAAATATCAAGTTCAAAGCCTTTAATGAAATGTGCTCTTCTCTTGTTGTCGTAACAGGACAACAGAAATGCAGACATTTTTTGAAGTACTTCAGTACAGTCAAACAATTGTGTACAAGGTAGAACCGATTGGCATCTCCATGGAAAAGTAAAAGGCGCTAATCCCAAATGAAGTTATTTAGAGTTTAGCATGGGAGAGAGCCAGCACCTAGTGGCCGTTAGAGTTACAATGGAGAGAGCCAGGGTCCCAGCATGTGCCCCTGCACCCCAGCCTGCAGCTCTGCCAGTGACCCCCTGCCTCTTCCAGACAGGGCAGCCTGGCAGGCCTAGGCACTGTGGGGTGGGTGAGGGGATTAATTTGCTTTGCTGAAGGATGGGTTGAGTTGAAAGGTGGGTTAAACCACTTTGCTGTCCAGGCAGTTGATACAGGAGTCTAGTCAGGTTTACTAGCTAGTATGATCAACATGTTCTGTATTATTTAGTAGTATTACAGAAAAGAAACACAATATTCACAGACTTTTGTGGCTTCAATTGTTTTCTTTTTCATTAAATATTGGAGTTGACATATTACACCGTTGTGCTCCTCATGAAAACATCTGTTGAATCATAACATAATTTAGTGATTGCTGACTGTATAAACCCTGTGCTGCATAAATAAACAGATGCAGGGATTTCTTGAAGTGAAATGGTCATTGTGGACAGTATAAACCATTGGATGTTGCGAGAAACAGCATGGTAGTGGCCAGTGTGTCTCAGCTACTGTACAAGCTGCTGCTGCTACTGAGCCTGTCTGCCTCTGCCATCTGGGCTGCACTACGCTGGATGCAGTCTCCATGGCAACCTCATCTCTCACAATGAAATCCTGAGACGACTGTCTATGCCCGCCCCCACCCCTCACCCCTTCCAAACCACACCGCCCTTAAGCAGTGTAGCCACATTACCGACTATCTCCACAATTTATCTTTATCTTTATCTCTCTCTCTTCCTCTTGTGTCCACCTAGATGCATGAGGCCTTGAAATGCCTAATGAAGCATGTTTATTGCTGTACACAAAGGAATCATTAAGGCAACAAAGCCTTTTCTGTTGAGAGAGATACTCCTCTTGTGTGGGAATATTTTTAGCTATCATCTCTGAAATCCCTGAACGCTCTAATGCACTCTTTAAGTGCCCCCCATCCCCCTTCAGCACCACCCCACCCCACCTTCTTTTATCCTTCCAGATACATAAGTCCCAGCTGGACTGCTCCACTGTTTTCACTTCCCCTCCTCCCCTCTCCAGCTTTTCACCCCCCACCTCTCTGTCATCTTCCCTTCCTGAACTGACTGTGCATAAAGATAAGCAATGTATATTGTGGGTAGTAGTAATCATCCCTAAAATGATCATTTATAAAGATGACCCTTAATCAGATACACAATAAGGACTATCTAATCTGGCATAGGGCACATCCAGTGCACTTGAAGGAATTTAGTCATTATAGATTATTCATTATATATTACTGCTTGATCATTGTCTTCTCCACTGCTTCTGTGTGTGTCTTCCCTATGTCTTTACACCCCAATTCAAACACCAGAGGTTGTGAAAAGCATCCATTGTCCTTTTATGGGCAGTGGGCGGTGTTTCAGGAGACCAAACCCCATTGCAGCAGACAGTCTTTATCCCTCAGTCAGTTTTGGAGGATGCTCTAGCTGTTTTGCAAATTCTCAGCTCCATGCTATTGCCATTGGATGCCAGAACTCCTCCTACTGCTTGTCTAGCCAATGCTGTAACATTTTGTGCATCTGCCACTCCCATCATCTCCCTCCTCTCTCTTCTCTTCTACCTCGCTGTCTCTCTCCTTTTCCTAAAGACAGACCCTGCCCTTTCATTTCTCTCTCTGAGTTGTCTATGGATTCTGTTTTAGGAGAATAAGACACTGACAATGGGCAGCTCTCTCTGCAGCATGGGATGCTGACACCACTCTCCTGCTGGGAATTCATGTGAGTACAGTCTGGTCATTCAGTGTATCTCTGTCTCTGCATTCTCCTCAGACTAGACTAAGAGTAATGTCTATGATTCCTGAAAATGCGGATGGGAGAGGATGAATAATTGATTGCAGTATCTCGTCTAGCATCTGTGCATCAGTGAATCACAGAATGGCAGTAAATATTCTACCACTCAGTGAGGCAGTGATGTGCTTAGCTTTTGTACTCATATAAGAATAAAATGCATCGTATGAAAAGCTTTGTGTCTATCTGTTGTAATGCGTCCTCTACTTTTCGATGTCTGTCTTGCCTCCTTGTCCAACCCACACATCTCTCCATTTTGGCTCCTGAGCAGCCCTTTTCTACGGCAGGTGGGCATGCTTGCTGCAGTCTAACTTGCATTGAATTTGTTGTGGAGAACTGATTACCCTTCAGTTGTTTGATGTCCTGGTTTTTCCTGGTTGAATTTCTGCCCTTGTCATTCTATACCTCATTTGGCATTGTATTGTATGTAGGTCTGGTCTAGTGGTACTAGACTGTGCCTCACTCACATCCTCTGCTGCTAGCGTATCAGTTCCAAACCTCTCTTTCAGGGTTTATGCTATGATTCTGAATTTCCAATGGATCTGTGTGTAATTGGGGTTGTGATACTATTCAGTGACCAACCACTGAAGGATGCCTTTGTATCAAACATTGTAGATGTCAAAAATGTATCCATAATGTATTATTTTTTATTAATTGGTCGAATATTTTGTCTACCTTTAGATGCTGTGCCTACAGGGCAGAGAATAAGCAGTGTTTGCATGCCCTACTCCAGTCTTGGCCTCGAGGTTACAGTCAGGGTTTATTAACACTGGGTGTAGTAGACTACAGTAGCTTATAGCTGATCTCAGACCTGTGTTTGATACTGCTCAGGCAGAACAGGCGGTACTGCATGAGAAAAGATTCTCATCACCCACTGCGTCTTCATCAGCCATGACATAGGCCACAGTGAAAAAGCGCATGGTGTGCCTGCTTAAAGCATGCTGTCTTATGTACCCTATAGTGCATCTAGCTTTGATTATTGACTATTGTAATATACTCTGCAATGAAATGCTGTTGAGTTTCAGCTTTCAACTCAGTGTTGCTTCAATTGAGATGAAGTTGCTTGGCAGGAATTAGCGACTATGTTTAAGACTGAGAGGGCAGTTAGTAGGGGACACACTTTCTTAACTAGATTTGACCCTGACCACTAAGGGTAACTATCAATGACATCACACAAGTGAAATACCTCTCCCGAAGCAGGAAGGGGCAGGTATGTGGTGTCCATTTTAGGACATCATCCGTTCTCAGCTGATATTGAGTTATCAAAAGCATGTAGTTCTGATAATTAACTGCTATACTCCCTCAATTGTGAGACCAAACTGGCATACTTCCTCAAACGAAAAGGCTATACTCCCTCAGGTGTGAGACTAAACTGCTCCCTTAAAAACAAAGGGTCTACTCCTTACGGCCGTAGGCAAAACGTCGCTACGGTGCATCACGTTACCGCCATAGACGAAAGGGCTATACTACGTAAGGCCATAAACGAAACAGCTCTACTCCTTACGGGCATAAATTAAACGGCTCTACTCCTTACGGCCACAGATGAAAAGGATTCACTCCCTAGTCTTTCTTCAATATAAAATGAGGCATACGTTTCTATAAAAACTTTCGCTACTTGCAATGACGAGTCAGCCTTTCTGGGAACACAGCCAATGGAAATCGTGATGCATTGATTGATGTACTTTGATCAATTGGAAGCGGACAATTTGTAAACAGAGAAAGCATTGGCAAAAGGCAGAGCTAACCCGAAACATTCTGAAGAAAAACTGTTTTATAGTATACGTATTACACAGATTGATTTATAGGCAATATATACCGCAATCGTAATAACACAAAACTTTTGACAGCTTGAAACATTTTCCCTATCCTTCATTGAACCGTTAGTCATACAGAAGAATCCGAGGCAACAAAGACAAGGTAATTGTGTTAATTTCTCTGTTATAATTGCTCCTGTTCTGTTTTGTTCTTATAGCAATGTTTATCATAGCAGTGTCGCATCCTTGTGCATTTATCCCTTGCTATTCATGAGGATAATTGTAGTTCAGTAACATTGGCTGATGTTGATAACTTCAACAAGTGTAATCAGAAAGAGATATATCATAGTTGACGTTTATTTTTGCTACAAATAATGTTTTTAGTCAACATTACACTGTCAGTGTTATGTAGCTAGATATGGCATGGCTATCGTTATTGAATATTGATTGTATCAATATCCCCTCAGGAGGCGCACATACAGCACAGCAACATTTGCCTGGATGCAGGCAAGCTAGACATCTGAGTGAATGTGAAGCTGTAGGGGATCTGGTGAGAGGTCAGTATTAAGGCATAAGGCATGGATTGATTTACGTAGACCTATGCATATGTTTGTATGATATATATTTATATATACATTCATATACGCTCTTGGCATGTTTCACTGTTCCTTACTATGCTTAGGTACGTAAATGGGCTGGTCATTTATACATCCCTCTATTATGATCTTCATGCCACGTGTTTTGTTTTAAAGGACAATATGGACATAATTTTGCCTTGTAAACTAATTCCATCAACCTTGGTTGTGGCAATAAGTGTATGTTATACAACTGTACCGTTCATTGCCTCCAGAGGGTAGTACTATGTAGGAGTATAACATAAAATAACCTTTTTTAATATATCTTCTCTCATCAGCTTGCTATTTTAAATAATTAAACCATATTAAACCATTATTACAAATGCTCATGGGTTAGGGAGGAAAAATAAATGTATCACTCAATAATTATAGGTTATAGGTTTTCCAAACCTCTGGTAGGCTGGTCAATTTTGTCATATTATTGCATATTATATGCATATTTATCTCTTTCTCTCTCTCTCTCTCTCTCTCTCTCTCTCTCTCTCTCTCTTCAACAGTCACAGTCCCTGCAGCCCATACACAAGTTTTTCCTTTTCGTTACCCATCTGGGTTTGAATCAGAGGAGTGTGGCCCACAGATGAAATATCCACTAGTCCACTGGGAGCCACATCGTGACAACATGGGACAACTTCCTGTACGCAGTACTTGGGTCAGGGTGTATCTGGATGTCTGAGGATGCAGTCAAGGTTCACTTTCCAGAATAATTCAATTGCACCAAGTTGTTTTGCCAAACCCCATCTTCTCTTCTGCTTAAGATGTAAGTGTTCTCCAGCTACAAGTCCCATTAGACCTTCAAGGGGATGATTGGCCCTTTATGCAGGCTCTGTCAGCGACAAGGAGATCCAGAAGCAGTCTGCCATGTTGTCTCTACTGAAACACAGGGATGTCCATAATGGTAGACAAAGGTTTGTGGACGATTGTGCCCTGCAAGGTCTCCAGACCTGCTTTCCTCTCAAAGAGAGCACAGATTCCAGCAGCATAAGTCAAAGTCATGGAAACGCAGTCCATGGCTCTGCTGAGGGTCCATGTGTAGCAGCCGATTCATAGTGAAGGAGCACAAGCTGTAAGACACTGTTACCTGCCTCCTCATCAACTACCTGAATGGGCCCCTGGTCAAAGCATGGGATAAGGAGTAGTGAGCCCACAACACCTCTACACAGTTCCAGCATGGAACTGGCTTTATCAGTTTAGGCAACACAAATTTCTCATTGAAAAGTGGGGGTATGGAACATTTACATAAGTGTTACTTTTGTGTGTGAAATATTACAGAATTTCTCAATGTAGCTTGAACTGAATAAACCGTTAACTGAAATATTTGCTGAATGCTGTGTTTCAAACACAACACCTTTTTTGTATCAAAGGCCTTATATGGCCCTTTCGTTTATGGCCTTACAGAGCATAGCCTTTTCGTCTACAGCCGTAAGGTGTAGAGCCGTTTCACCTAAGGCCGTAAGGAGTATAGCCTTTTCGTTTAAGGAAGTGTAGCAGTTTGATCTCAGAACTACATCCTTTTGATCTGACAACTGTCTCTATCAGCTGAGAACTGAGGATGTCCTAAAATGGACACCCTACAGGGATGCAGTTTCTATTAATTAGATCAACTCACGAGTTTGATGTATTTTGATAAACCACTACGGAAAAGTAGGCTTGTGTACTGCAGAGCAGTACTCATGGCAGTTCTTTGAGTCAGCATCAGCAATGTGGACAGTCAACTTTGCAGTGAGATTTATATATGTCTAATGTCTATTCTTAGTTTTGTCTAATTAGTTTGCTTTACAACTAATAGTCAATGGAACATCTATACATCTAAGTAAAAAGCATTTGATATGCTTCAGGTTGCATCATCCTCAGGACACTGAGGTACATTGTGCTATTGACCTCTTGCTCTGAGGTCTAGCCTTTTTGAATTCAGATAAATTGCAAAACTGTGCAGGTTCACACATAACACTGGAACTTTAATCTTTAGATAGTCTACAATAAGACCAGCAATATTCTCTGTTTGATGTTCCCTTTCTCACCATACAGACAGGGTATTGATTTGGGTGTCTAGGTTATTTTGAATCCATTTAATTCATATTTTAGGCCTTTTATCAAAAAACGGTTTCCTTATCTCAGATTAGCCATGTTAATTAATCAGATGTGCTTTAATCCTACTGTTCTATATGGTTGATTAATATCAATAATAGAATGTGATACTATTTATTGTACACATTACTTTATTATTAGTACTACCTCCTTAAAGAATTCTAGGCTGCTATGCATTCTCTTGATTCAACTATGTAAACAATTTCCAGTCTAAATCATCCAGTTTCTAATAATTGAATACACTTTCTTTGTTATTTTTCAACGATAAAAAGGCTCCAAATGAATTAGTGAAACCCACTCCCCATAGCTCAGTAGTAGTTTTAAATTAGATTGATTAAAGCCAATCATGGAAGCCACAGAAAGACTGTATGGTTTATTTTCTATTGAGCTGCATCCTCATGGTGTTCCTGTAAATATTGTCTGTCCATACGGAGAGTAGGACTTTTTGCATATAAATGTCGGTATGCAAATATTGTCCATCCCTCACAGGGAAATCAATAAACACATGTCATGACTATTTGAGTGACAGCTGTTAGTAGCAGACTGCACTGGTTTGACAGGGGTCTGGGCTGTGCCCAGTGGCTGAATGGGGGGGTCAAATCTGCAGTGCATGGTATTTGTGCGGCCAGTATACATTCGAACATGCCGCAAACAGTACTATGGATCTATTAATTCAAATGAGCTGACATTGTGCTGAATATTGTATCCTATCAGCGTGTGTGATGCTGTGCCCACTGTGATAGATACAGCTGTCTCCTTATCTTTCCATGCCCCTTTTCTTTCTTTTGTTCCAGAAGTGATCAACAGTACTGTACTTGATATGCTGGGGCTAGTGTAGTGTCTCTTTTCTTATCCGTGGCACAGAGATTACCTATTGAAGGTCTATAATCACCTCACAGAAAGGTACAGTTTTCTAGGGTAGACCAAGTGTAATAAAGTTCTTACCTGAAACAGAAGAAAACTTTGATCAAACTGTAGTATCTCACTAAACAGGAGTGGCTTGTACTTCCCATCACAAATAATTGTTCTCTCTTGGATCTGCCAGCATATTGACCAAGTCATGTCAAGGCTTGTTTATTTGTCATTACATTAAATACGTATACGTATAAGTATATAATGCAACAAAATGCCTGATGCAGAGCAGCACTACAACATCAATCATCATCAACAATAGAATGCAATAAGGATAATAGATCAAATATAAACTGTAACAATAATAAAACATATATTATAATAAAAAACATATATAATAAAAAAGAATCAAATAAAATATATAATTATAGCAGCAGGAGAGGGAGTAAAGTGTAGAATGCAGAGTGCAATGTCAATGGAGAGTGTCACTGAGTGTGACACTCTCCGAGGTGTATTCTGGGGGGGGGGGGGGGGGGGGGTCTAATGGCCTGATGGTCTGGGACTGGATGCTTCGGTACCATCTGCCAGACAGAAGCAGAGAGAACTTTCTTCCTGAGGTCCACGATCAGCTCCTTGGTTTTGCTGACATTAAGAGAGAGATTATTATCCTGGCACCAGTCTGCCAGGATATTTATCTGATCCCTATCCCTGTCTCGTCGTTGTTGGAGATAAGGCCAACCACGGTGGTGTCATCAACAAACTTGATGGTGGTGTCGGAGCTGTGCATAGCCACACAGTCGTGGATGAATAGACAAGCGTCCCATCACATTATGTCAATGAAATGCTCTACACTGCATGAACAGCCCAATGTTTCATTCCATCACATTCTGACAGGAGGTAATGCATGGAGACAGCTGTCCTCATACGGCGCAGTGACATGTAAAAAAAAGTGTGCTGTGTTGGGATTTGCTGTGTGAACAATGATTGATGGGTAGACTGAGAGCCAAACCCTGTTGGAGGGGACATCTGTATGGCCACAGCATGTTATGCTTACTCCTGTGTAGCAGAGCTGCACCCTCCAATCTCTCTTCTGCTAGACACCCATTTTGACAACCACAGTTTTGTGTCAGATTAAATGTTTTTCTTTGCACTGGCAGTACAACTACACTATTAACTGAAACATGTTGAGATGAGGTTCATTCTTTGTAGTCCTTGGCAATAGGTACATCACAGAGAGTGCATCTGATCTGAATTTTAGTGAATCAGTGGGTTTGAGTCTACTCTCTAATAAGGCTGGGTCCTTTCTTTAGGCACCCATAAACCCTGTGGGTCACTATTTCCAGCCCTTCTTCTCAGTTTAAATAGGACTACAGTCTTTCGTCCTTTGTGAAATGGGGACAATTTAAATAATGCAGAAGTCAAAATACACAATCACTGGGCAGTCATGCATGATCCAAGTCTGAGCTGGCCTCCTTCCCCGCACATATTTTTCTATTCTGAATGATGACCACATGTTCACTTCTTCATGCTGTGTCCCATATCTGGTACTTTGACATAGGTCATGTTGAAATCCCAATGTGTGGATGTGGGGTGTATTTGGAAACCCTTAAAGGGAAAAACATTTGTTGCTTTTGATAAACCCCACTGAGGTTATATCAGAGGACACACACAAGGATGGTTAAGCAGTTTCCCTGTCATGCCAATTTGTCTGTTCATGTTTTTCAGTATAAAGTATTATAAGGAGTATGCCCTCATTTGTCCCATAACTATTGTGCATTTCTCTACCTGAGTAGTCTGCTGTACAGTTCAATAGATGCCCTATCTATCTGCTTCCATGCCTCCCTCTTTTGGCACACACATCACTTGCATCACAATATGAGCAATGACTGATTCTTTAAAAAGTTATGTGAATGTCATTATCTTATGCTGACATACCCACCAGCAACAGAAGTGGATGGAAACATAAACCAGGTTCTATATTTAAACATATAGTAGCTCCACAGTACATTACCAAGGGCTAACACATCCAACATCAGGTCATTCAGACTCTGGGCAGGCACAGTTCTCCAGCCCACCACACAGCTGATGTCTGTGTCAGATACTAGGAGCAGAGGGTGTCCAGAAGTCCACTGTGCTGTGGTGACTCATAGCCACTGACTTCCCCCGAATTAATCGTACTGTGGGGTTTTCACAGCTGCTTATGAAACAGCAATCATTAATAATTGAAAAACAGAGAGAGGGAGAAGTAAGAGTTGGATTCAGTCATACACATTTGTCTGATTTTAAGTGGAGGCTTTTGCTCTGTCATAATGTATGTCTACAACAGATAGCATCACTTGCCATCTATTAGTCATGATGACAGGAAAATATATTTCACCTTTTCATTACATTATTAAAGGCACACTCAGAGACACACTGGGATGAGATGAGTGAATCATATAGTCATGTTTTTGCATCAGGGTGGGGAGAAAATGATTCTAAAAAGTCTAATTCAGTAGGCTACATGGTATTTTTCTAGACAAATCTAAATGGCCTTATAGTCCTCATAGGGAAGTAATGCCATTAGTGGGTTTGGGGTAAGTGAAGAATATGTGTTTTAGGGCAGCAGTGTCAATCTTAACAGATTATTCTGAGATGATGTGTTCTCAGACGAATAAACACTGCCCTGCAGAGAATGGTCTCATGATGGGACATAATTAGGAATATTGTAAGCCAGCCCACCTCATGTGTTCTTGAAACACCTCTACATAGTCTCTCTATCATATCAAAGGAATTTATTCAGAGTTGGTTGAGAATATCCTGTCACATTAGCAACTCACACACTCATTGTACATAATGTTGTGTTGTACTGTATTGTATGGACTGTCTTGTCTCATTGCTGTATAGTATATTTCAATGAATATAGAGCTCCCCACCATGCTGTACCCCCACAACTGATTCACTACAACTAATTTCACCAAAGTGACTGGGCTTGTAAATGAGAGATACAGCAATCCAGACAATAGACAGAGCCTAACCCTGAAGGAGGTCATTAAGCCACTTAGTGCAGGGAGAGAGTTTGATAGATACTATACAATCATGTTGTGGGCCTTTATATGTGGGGCTTTCTCAAATAAATAAGTACAACCACTTTCACACATTATACCAGCATTATACCGGTGTTGGAAGGGTCTAAAAGAGAAGAAAAAATAAAATTCTGCTGTACATTGACTACTGTATGTAGTCATAATATTTGTGTAGCGCTGATCCTCCATTTCCCCTGGAGAAACTATTCAGATCATGAGCATCATTCTGCCCTTGGAGGCACTGTGCTTCTATTGCAGTCATTTGCCCCTCTCAACACTGGTCCAAATTAGGTTTTCTCCTAAATCTGCATTTATCAGATTAAACATTGTAGATGTAATCTTGTCCATATAATTTTGGATCTACTAGACTATCATCTATTTTGTACGTTATTATTGCCTGCTGCCCATATTTCCATTTTTCTACTGTTCAAAGTTCTTTATTGTCACATACTCTGCAAACAGAGCAGTGATGCTTAGTTCACATGGGGCCCCAACAATGTTATACAATACAAGAACTATTTAAATGCAAAAATACACCCTAACTAAATTGCTCTATATAGTGTCAATAACTTACAATCTCATTGTTGTACACTGATACATGCTGGCATTGTATGGGGGTTACAATGTTTGACAACCTATTTTACTGTCTCTAAAAGGATTCACGTTCTTGTGCAATAGGTGAGGGTATTCTGCTCATGTTATTCTAAATCAATCTCCTTCCTACAACCACTGTTATACTTGCCATCTGCCCTTTCTCCACAGCTTTGTCTGCATGCATTATTACACAAAGCTGCTGTCTGGGGGAGACTGTGTTTTTAAGAAAGATCCTCTTTCAGTGGCGAGGCGAGAGGAACTGAGTGAGGGGGGCTGCCAAGGGAATAGGGGGGGGGCTGCCGTAGGCCTAGCATAGAGACCAGCAAGCACAGAGGGGAGGAGCCTGCAGGCTTTGGCTTCGCCTGCTGCCCCCTGATGTCACCGTTCAGCTGCTGCCATTTAGAGCCCATGTGAAGGAGGAGGCAGAGGAGGGGGCTAGGGGAGGCGAGAAGTGGGAGGGAGAGTGGGGCTTGGGGGAGGCTGAAACAGTCAGGCTGGGGTGTGGACATTGAAAGGGATCTACAGTGCTCCTCAGTCACTGGGCCTTGTAATCACTGGGCAGGAAACAACAATGAGGCCTGCGTGCCTGAAAAAATCCCCAACTGTAAGTCTGCCGTTACTTAGATCAGGGCTGCTGCTGTGGGATGCTATTGTGTGTTAATGTGTGTGTGTGTGCGTGTGGGAGTGAGTGAGTGGGTGGGTAAGTCTGTATGTTTGAGAGAGAGAGAGAGAGAGAGAGAGAGAGGGAGAGAATGAGAGAGAGAGAGAGAATGAGAGCATTGAGCTGTGGCTGAATGCAGGGAAGGAATGCCATTGTTAGAGCTGTTCTCTACTGCAAAGGCAGCTGCCTCAGAGCTCTGTTCATCTAGAGAGAGGCAAACTCCCTACTCGGTGTATTAAGCCCTGCTCCCTGAAGAAGACAGGTGGAGCCTCGACTAGGCTTGGTGTTATTCATTTCTCCTCTGGGCCAGCTGGGAGTAAGGGGAAGGAACTAGGAGGAATTTTGGGAGTGCCATTTTAAGGCTTCCTCTTTTTTCTCTTTCCTCTCAGCTGTAGAGCAAAGAGGAGCTAGCTGTGCCTGCTACTGTATGTCATGTCACTGATCAGTCTTCTGTGTACATAGGGGAGAGAGAACTACCACCAGAAGGGGAAAAGAAAGAGAGAGGGGTAAATAAGGAGGAAAACCTAAGGTAGTGTTTGGTGAGCAGGACAGCTCTATGGCCCGGTGGTGGGTGGTGCACACCATCAGTGAGCAGCAGCAGTGATTGAGAGATCAGTTTTGTTGAAGCAGCCTTGAAGGAGAGATTACTAACCCCGAGCTGCAGGTGAAAGATGAGGCCAGTCTAAGGAACAGTTATGGATTGTGATGGGTGAAGATGTGATTGGTGAGTTGATATTTCTTTCTAGGGAGTCTTTTCTGTGTATATACTCAGGTTTAGCTTTATCTTGGTCAAGGCCTATAATAGCATGGTATTACCACAATGGAACTATGTGTTTTTTAATGCAGCACATTGGTCCAGAGTAGGCTGTTAGCAGTTTCAAGGATGGATCAGCAATGTTTCCTCCCCTTAGGGAAGTCATTTTTACACAAACCGTTGCACTGTGTACTGTCCTCTTGTTTGGCCTATCCTGACAAATTCCCACATATTTAGGGCCAGTGTCTCTGTTGCTTTGGTAGCATGCAATCCCTGAGAACAGGCCATGGTGGGCATATTTGTGTCTGGATCGAGATACTACATTTTTTTAAACAAATTTCAGCCTGCTAGTTTCCCATGTAATGAATATATAATCTAAGGTCAGTCTGAGAGAAGTGTTTTCCATTTTAAACTCAGAGAAAATATTTCCATGCAGAGATTTCCGAGAGCAATATTGGATTTTATAAATCTTTATTAGGAAGAGTTGGTTAAACGTTTTAGACACAGATAAACCCTGACATATCAGACCCCTACTTTAGATATACTCATAACCATGCCTAATCGTCCGTGGTAGTGAATGGAGATGAGTATGACAAGCTCTTATGTTGACAACATGAAGCCTTAAGGTTATGGGAGGCTGCAAATGGGTAGATGTGTGGGTAATAGCAGGCTTTTCTTCTTTGTGCAGCATCTAGAATAGAGCCCCTATCAGAGCCACTGGCATATGGCTTATGTCACAATAATATGCTCTAGGTAATGTTGTGTCTCAGTTCCTTTCTGAAGAATAGAGCCTAGCTTTTAGGAGACAAAACCACTCACTCAGCACTGGGACTAGTGGTATCTATGGAAAATGGGCTTTAACTGAACAGTGGTTTAGAGGACCATGCTGAATATTAGGCTAACAAACAAAGAAGGAGACACAAAAACAGGCTATGTGTAATGTGTAGGCTACATGGTTTACAGAGTGTGAGCATTGTTGCTTGATTAGCATATGTGCATAGACCATGGCAGAGCAGTGTGTCAATGTTGTTGGTGATTCTGGGTGTCAAATCCTTTCCACGGCTGTGTGTACAATATGACAGATGTACAGAAAGTTCATTGCTACATACAGTTAATCTGTGCTTGACCCACTGATATACAGTAGATCCATGTAATGCCATCTCTCATTGTGTGCAGCCATGTTATTTAAACATCACATAACACCCAATGATCTGTGCTTTGATTACAAGTAGATAGCAATGTAATTTTGGTTTAAGTACAAATATTATGTTGCTTGCTGGACTAACAACCTACACCTAGATAAAGTGACTGGTCAATTAGTTTATGTGTAACATGTTTGCCAAATGAATCCATTGATCAGATCAGACCCAACATTTTAGCATTCATATATTTCCCTTGAAAACAACAGTTGTTTCACAATATATTGAATGATACTGCAAAACTCTGGCAACCTCCTCAGTACTGATCTCTCCAGACAGCCATGGCTGTGTTTGTGTGAATTTGTCACCCATTTATTTCCATGAGGCATGTGATGAATGTCTATACGTATGCCTGCTTGATTGCTTGATTACCCATAGTGTCATCCTGATACTGACAGGATTTGTAAAGTAGGAAGTGATGACTAGATGTGCACCTACAAATGAAGTTTATAACATGGGTTTGGGAGGAGAGTTTCGAACAATGAGATCACACGGCTCAGGTGACCCCCCGTGCACCTGCACCTGCACCTGCTTAACTCATCAGCCTCGCACACCTACACAACCTCAACTAATTAGCCCACACTCAAACCAGCACTCAAACCTAACCTCACTTCCTATCCTCATGTAATGCTTCCTGATACTGATAGCCTATTGGCAACTTCTACCATGGACACTTTACAGTGCTCACCAAGCTCGCTGTCCTGGATTCCCTGTAGTGGATCCAGATTTCGCTGCCTGCTGTTCCCACCCTGGATCTGACCAGCCCAGTTTGGGGCCAGCCCTATTCCATCCCTGCTCTTTGCCACTCCTGTCTGGCACGCCTGCTTGGTGCGCCCTACCCAGCCTGCTCAACCTGCCAGTCGTTCCTTCCCCTGCTGCTGAGGCCACTCAGGCTTTAAACTCGAAGTCCACGCCACTATCCATTTGTGAATGGACAGTGCACCACTTGCGGGAACTCCTGTCCAAGCAGGGTGTCTCCCACTCTGCTACGGATCGGAAGTCCCTGTTTCCTCCTCCCTCGCCGGAGCTCCTGTGGCCCCGGTGGCTCCGGTTCCCACTCCCCCTTCTCCTTCGGTTCCTGTAGTCCCTGCTGCTGTCTATACTCAGTCTGCTTATCTCGATCCTGCTCCAGCCCCCTATGCCCCTTCTGCCCTCCCTTGGGCTGGCTACTCTGCATGGCCATATTATGCCCCTCCCCCCTGGTTTACCTAGCGCCACCAGATTTCCCATAGCTGCCTACCACTGCTGTTTTCACCTGCTGAATGGAAAACCATAGGCCTACATGAAAACAACTATTATCTGCCGATAAATGATTTGCTACAGTACATTGATGTTGGAAACTTTCCTTTACCAATACACACAGCTTCAATCCATCCCGTAACCCATGCCCCTCCGACCAGATCAAACTCGATTCCCAAACCATGCAGTACCACATCAAATACAGCAAAACCAATCAGACAGGTACTGGCCATGCCATCCTCATCTACCATGCCCTGTGTAAGTATTGGGACAGTGAAGCATTTTTTTCTTCTTTTGGCTCTACATTCAAAGTTTGGAATTGAAATCAAACAATTACTATAAGGTTGAAGTAGAGATTCTCAGCTTTTAGTTGATGGTATTGATGTACATATTGGTTTCACCATTTAGCAATTACACCACTTGTTACGCATAGTCCCCCTATTTCAGGGTACCCAAAGTTAATGGGAGAGACGTATTAAATGTCCAAATTAAACACTAAAGTTTAGTAGTTGTTCTGCTGTTGCTGTCAGCAGTTACAATCATCAATAAAGATAAGTGAGCCAGTTCTAGTGGCACCTACACATGCCCAAACCTAACACCCCCTGCACCATATTTCACAGATGAGGTGGTATGCTGTAAATTTTGGGCAGATCCTTTTTTCTCCAAACTTTCCTCTTGCAATCACTTTGGTACATGATCATATTCCTGTGACCTCCTGGAAAGTGTGCCTGATCTGTGGCACAGCTGTTTTGGGGGTTTTGTTAATTATGGTGAGCATTCTTCGGTTATCCACTGTAGAAGTCTCCCTTGGCCTACCAGCCTATTTGCGATTGCTGCTCACCAGTGCTTTGTTTTCTTTTAAAGATGTTTTAAACTGTTGATTTTGGTTTTTAGCAATGTTTAAGATTTTTCAGCCAAATAATGGATTCCTTGACTTTCATTGATACCTATTTGGTCCTCATGTTGACAAACAGCAATAGCAAACTCCAAAGGCAAATGCAAAGCCTAGAGTCAATACTAGACATTGACAGCTCTCTTATGCTTGCACAAATGATGTGATGGAACACACCTGAGTTAAACAGAAACACCTGTCAAGCCAATTGTCCTGGGTACCCTAAAATAGGGGGATTATGCATAAAAACTGTTGGAATTTCTGAATGGTAAAACTATGTACACAAATGCCATCACATAAAAGCTGGGAATCTGTACTTTAAGCTCATAGTAATTGTTTGATTTAAAATCCCAATTTTTGGAGTGTAGGCCAAAATAAGAGAAACTTGACTTGTACTTGCACTCAACTCGTGCACAAGGCTTCTACGGCCACATGGCACACGACTGAGCTTGAAACAGGTATATTGGCTGGATGGCTTTGGGGGGGGGGAGTTACGCACAACCTCTGCCCACGCGGAGGGCTGGCCCCACCAGATGGGAAAGTCTCACACATACCCGATGTAAGATCGAGGACCGACTCTACACAAAGGGCGGGCCACTCACATCCTCTAGCCACTCTTGGCTGGCCCTCCATCGTAGTATCCAAGCCAAAACACATATTATACTTACTTGTGAGAAACTAAAAAGTTTGGTGAATGTAGACATGTAAATCATAAGAAAGGTTGTATGCTAATGTTTGCTTTGTGATGGCATTTGATGTATTTAGGAGTACATAATTTTCAGTCATTTGGTGTCTTCCTCTGTTGTCTCCTACTTAAGTTTTATTACTGCTGCACTTTATGACTGCCCTTTTCTGTTGTGAGGTCATGAACTAGTGTTTATGCTCTCTTCCTCTGTCCGGGTAGGTCTTTGACCCTCCTGAGAATGTCTGTCTGTCCTGTCTCTCACCATTTCTTTCTTCCTATGTCCAGGCTAAGTAGTGCCTGTGCCCCCTCCTCCTTCTGTGAATGTCTCTCACCATGGCCAAGCGTGAGACTGGCAACACCAGCCCTGTGGTCAGGCAAATAGACAAGCAGTTCCTGGTCTGTAGCATCTGTCTAGACCACTACCACAACCCCAAGGTTCTGCCCTGCCTGCACACCTTCTGTGAGAAGTAAGTCACATTTTATGTATAATACTATACAGTGTAGGCTCAAACAAGAAGTGGAAACAGGGAAATGAGCCCTTGATTATTATCAGCTACTGTTATACTGTATGTACATGTATCCTGATTACAGTAAGCTCTTGATATATTGTGAAATACATATTGGGCATGTTTTTCCTACTTAGCAGTTTTTTCCTACCAAGCAGGATTATGATTATACCCTGCAATAATTAATTGTTCAACTGGGTCATGGCATGAGTAAATGTTTTGAGAGCGATTTCAAAATATGTATTATGGAATAAAGTCAGTAAAAAGCAAAAAGTAAAAAGTAATTTCAGCATTAATTATAATTACATATCCACTTTACAAATATATTTTACACATATAATGGACTGTACACAAATGCTTACAAGGCTAAACTAGATTTTTATGAGTGGTGTCATACAACGTGTTGATAGTTTTTTACTGTGGCCATACAGCTAACAGTGCCTCATTGGGACTGCATAGGGCACACATAACAGACTGTACACATATATTTCCGAGGTTAAACTTGATATTTACCACTAATCTACTTAGCAACAGTTCTAGAATGTGAATCAAGTGAGATTCAACCATGAGCGGTGTCTGTTGATGGATTTTTACTACTACTTTTTACAACAGTTGAAAGTTCCCCATTTGGACTGCATAGCAGTGCCTAACAGTGACTAACACTAAAACTAAGATAATATAGGTAGAGAAACTCAATCACTTTCTTAGTAGCTAGCTGTAGTAATTGGCTGGGTGTCAGCCACTAGCAGCTGATGAGAAAGCTGGTAAAAGACCAAATACAGCCTGAATAAAATATAGCTTGTGCTACTCTTGAGTTTTGGTGAGGCTACAACCTAACTGAACTGAGCAAGTTAGCATAGTTCATGTTGGCTGCTAATGCTAACGTGCTAGATAGCTAGCTAGTTACTGTAAAATATTTCATATTTCATAGCTGATGTGACATCCTTGACCTTGATGTTGGTGCCAACTGTTCATAGTTGTTTGCTTGTGTTTAACAACCTCACCTATCCCTGAACGTTGTACCCCTCTGTGCAGATGCTTACAGAACTACATCCCCCCTCAGTCTCTTACGCTGTCCTGCCCAGTGTGTCGGCAGACCTCCATCCTGCCAGAGAAGGGCGTTGCCGCCCTGCAGAACAACTTCTTCATCACCAACCTGATGGAGGTGCTTCAGCGGGACCCAGAGTGCACCCGGCCCGAGGCCTGCAGTGTGCTGGAGTCAGTCAGCGCTGCTGCAGCCTGCCAGCCCCTTTCTTGCCCCAACCACGAGGGCAAGGTAAACTGATTGGATACTATAGAACTTTTACGTTTTTTGTTTTTGTTTTTTTTCACGAAATAATGAGTCACAAAACTCTGAAATATAGAGTCATGTTTTCTGGGTTGATTCTTCCTTTTACCTTGTCAGTGTAGCTTGCTTTTGCAAAGATCCTCTTCTGTGCCCTCTGCAGGTGATGGAGTTCTACTGCGAGTCATGTGAAACAGCCATGTGTCTGGAGTGCACAGAAGGAGAGCACAGGGAACATGTGACCGTTCCTCTGAGGGATGTTCTGGAACAGCATAAGTCAGCATTGAAAAATCAGCTGGATGCTATACGCAACAGGTACAACATGAGTCCCCTCCCCACCTCTCAATTTGTAATTATTACAAGCACTTACTCAGAATATGACATCTACTCTTTAGTTATGTCATTGCCCATATCCAACCCTCCCCTGACTGTTCTCTGATAGACTGCCCCAACTGACGGCTGCCATTGAGCTGGTAAATGAGATCTCCAAGCAGTTGACGGAACGTAATAACGAGGCAGTGACTGAGATCAGCAGCACCTTTGAGGAGCTGGAGAAGGCATTACACTTGCGTAAGACTGTCCTCATCACGGACCTGGAGAACATCTGCAGCACCAAGCAGAAGGTAAGTGTCTCATAATGCACCTACAGTATGTTTCTTACTTCTTGTCTCTCTCTCCTCTCTCTATTTTCAAGTTAAATACCTACACTCTTGAAAAAAAAAGTGGTCTTGAGTGTATGGTAATCTAGGTCTATTAATCCAATGCAAAGTTCATGCTGCATTGCAAGTGTTAACACCACTGACTGGTTCTCCCTGGTTGTGTGTGAGTCAGGTGCTGCAGGCCCAGCTGGCCTCGCTGCTGCAGGGGAAAGAGAACATTCAGAGCAGCTGCAGCTTTACAGAGCAAGCCCTGAGCCACGGCAGCGCCACCGAGGTCCTGCTAGTCCAGAAGCAGATGGGCGAGCGTGTCAGCGCCCTGGCCCGCCACACCTTCCCAGAGCAGCCCCATGAGAACAGCCACCTAGACTGCCAGGTGGAAACGGAGGGCCTGCGGCGCTCCATCCAGAATCTGGGCGTCCTAATCACCACAGGGGCCGTGGGCCACACCAGTGTGGCCACTGGGGAGGGCCTGAGACACACACTGATGGGACAGCACACCACAGTCACTGTCACCACCAAGGACAAGGACGGGGAGCTAGTGAAGACCGGCAATGCTGTGCTGAGGGCAGAGATCATCTCTGCAGATGGAGGCTGCACTGAGGCAGAGGTGGTGGACAACAAGAATGGGACCTATGAGGTGGGCTATACTATGCGCTCTGAGGGGGAGTTCTCCTTCTCCCTGCTCCTATACGAGCAGCCAGTTAGGGGTAGCCCATTCCGTCTGCGTGCCGTCAAGCCATCAGACGTCCTCCAGTCACCAGATGATGTGAAGCGGAGGGTGAAGTCCCCAAGTGGAGGTGGGGGTCATGTTCGACAGAAGGCTGTCCGCCGGCCCTCCAGTATGTACAGCACCACCAAGAAGAAGGAGAACCCCATTGAGGATGAGCTCATCTACAGAGTGGGTGGGTACAGCTGCTCATGTGATCCTGCTCTTTGGATGATAACTCATGACTGGGCTATTTAAAGCTCTTGGGTACATTAACTCTGAGACTCAGTGTTCTTATGTATGTTATATGTTGATTTGACAGGAACAAGAGGTCGGGATAAAGGAGAGTTTACCAACTTACAAGGCATCTCTACCTCGAGCAATGGCAGAATTGTTGTTGCAGATAGCAACAATCAGTGCATACAGGTAAGAGAAGTGCAATAACCCTAACCATGTATCTGAGTTACAGGGTGCAACACAGAATAAATGTAGCTACCAAACAATTTGAAATGAGTTAGTAGATGCCTATTGCAATCAATCTCCTGAGCTATTTAAACCATTTTGAGTGATTGAGGTGTTCTTTCTCAGGTGTTCTCCAATGAGGGATTGTTCAAGCTGAGGTTTGGGGTCAGAGGTCGGTCACCAGGGCAGTTGCAGCGCCCCACAGGGGTCACAGTGGACGTGAATGGTGACATCATTGTGGCTGACTATGACAACAGATGGGTCAGCATCTTCTCCTCTGATGGGAAGTTCAAGGTGAGAGGTCCTCATTCTTAATAAATCATCCCTAATGTATAGTCACTATCCACATAACCAAACTCTCTCCCGCTCTACCACTCTGACCCTCACAGAGCAAAATAGGAGCTGGACGCTTGATGGGGCCTAAAGGTGTGGCTGTCGATCGTAATGGACACATCATTGCCGTTGACAACAAGGCCTGCTGTGTCTTTATCTTCCAGTCCAATGGGAAGCTGGTGACAAAGTTTGGGGCCAAGGGAACATCAGACAGGCAGTTTGCAGGTACTGTGCTATATGAAGTATATCCATCTGTACTTGAGAAATGTTACAGTATCTAGCAAGGCTATTATTCTATAGAAAGGTTTATGACATTGTTGAGACATATATCATTACAAATAATATACCAGCTCATCTTGAAGAGGGTATTATTGCAGATTCTGTATGATATACTGTAACTGAATATAAAGTGTATATTTTAATAAGTCTGTGTTTTACTGTTTCTACTTATATTTTTGTTTTTATTTACATATCTGTTTTATCTATTTGTAAAGCAATTCATAACATTGTTTTAAAAAGGTGCTATGTAAATAACGTTTATTAGTGCTGCCTATTGTGTCAGAGCATAAGGCTAGGCCAGATGTACAGACTCAGAGAGTTCATAGAGTTGTTCTTTTTTTATTTATTGATTTATCGTCACTGCTTGATTATTGCATGGTTATTTCATTGTTTCAGCTCATTTTGTATTACAGCACTGTATCTGAAATTGCATTGATAAAGACTGTGCCTGGTGCCTATTTGTTTAAAATGCTAGGAAACCAAACACATAAGATTAGATTAAAGGTCCACTCAAGTGACTTTGATTTCCATATAAAATCATTTCTGGGGAAATGTTAGGTTACATACTTTAATTGTTTACAATTAAAATGCTCCAAAAGTAGCAAGTAGTAGTTTTTTTGCTTGTCACAATTTCTCAAGCCAGCAGAGTGTTGTATTTTGCAAGATAGAAGCTTACCTTAGTAGAGTTGCTAACAGTTTTACAAGGCTAGCTCAAAGTAACTCACCAAAAATGTAATGACATTCAACTGCAAACAGAAATGGGGCATACATACTCTGTAGACTGCTAATGAATTGGTCAACATTATAGCCAGCTAAAAAAAACTGTTGATCAAATGTGTGACCATCATGCCCAGTCAATCCTGCTTCTATCTTGCAAAATACAACACTGTGTTAGCTCAAACAACAAGACAACTTCAGCTACATCGTTTTTTTACCTTTGTATTCTGAACAGTCTTGCTGCATTTTACCACTGTGTGCACTGCTACTGCTGGCTAAAATGGGAGGGATGTAAAATGTAAACAAATTATGTGAGTGGTTTATTTGATAGACTTTTACTACACAGAGCACTCATTATGTTGGAGTATAACATGGGTCATGGTGAAGGATGGATAACCCCTTAAATCACACCCTTCGAAAACTGAGCATCTGAGGGAGGGTAGCAGGGCTAGATGTTTACATAAAGAGTACTGGAAAATGACAGAAACCTTATTTTTTTATATTTGAGTGATGCTAATTTGATCTGGCAAAACCAAAATTCAAACCAAAACACTGGAAATTAAGATTTTCACTTTAGTGAGTCTTGAAATGCATGAATGGGCAAATAGCACCTATCTCCTATATTAAGAGCTGTTGCTGCATCCAGATTGTTAATTCAGATTGCCATTATCTGTCATGCAATGATATGACCATTCTATGTTATCATTGATATATTCATAAAGAATAACTTTGGCTCTTGTAAAACTATTTCAGAGATTTGATGCATGATAAAGATAATCATTCTCCTTACCCTATTTTGTTCTTGTTTAGTCTCTGCTAAATGGGACTAATTGCCTGCATTAGTATACAGTAATCCTCCATTGATATGTCTTCATTTGCAACAGGGAGAGATTATCACATACTCTATGGATGCCTCTCAGTTGTTTGAATCTATCTCATTTCTGACATTGACCTTTTTTGTTCCTTTTAGAAAAAAGTGGTGCAAACATTGCACTGGATCAAAAACTTAGTAAATCTAGCCCTGCATTCAGTAAGTATTTGTATTGTTTACAATACAGAATTGTATGTAATTTCTACAATGCTCCCATATTGCTTGCTGCTTATAGCCTCTGTCCCTGACAGCTGTGATGTTGACTTAGAGTGCCCTACCTGAACCAAGACGATGCTCAGAAATTGTTAGGGCTTTCAAGTTGTTACGTGTTTCCCTTTGTGACTAGTGTTACCAAAGTTCTGTTGAAAGTACAAAAATAGTCTGGAACTTCCTCTAAATGTTGCAAAGCAGTTGATGACTCATCTTCCTTCTCTCTCCCACTCTGTCCCCTCCCCTCCCCTCCCTCAAGGTCCCCACTTTGTGGCCATAAACAACAAAAATGAAATTGTTGTAACAGACTTCCACAACCATTCAGTAAAGGTACGGCTCACAATTTCTTATTGTCTATTGTTTCAAATGTTATATCAAGTTGGTGTTAACTGCCATGACTCCAGGCTGTTTTTACAACAGTATGTCATATTCTTTGTGACTCCCTAAGATCCGTTACTTAGGTCACTGTGCCACAAGAAAATGTCCTTCTCAAAGTGTTGGATAACTGATGTCAGTTTGCATCACTTCCCTAGGTGTACAGTGCTGATGGGGAATTCCTTTTTAAATTTGGCTCTCATGGAGAAGGAAACGGCCAGTTCAACGCCCCTACAGGGGTGGCTGTTGATGCCAATGGGAATATCATTGTTGCAGATTGGGGTAACAGCCGAATACAGGTAGGTTGAAAATGACTTTTATCTGCCTGTAACAACCACTACCATTTATGATTTATCTGCCTGTAACAACCACTACCATTTATGATTTCCCAAATATTACTTTTCTCCTTCCCACTGAGTTCCGAATAATGCAGTTCGTTCAACCAAGGACAAGAAAGGTTATCCATCAATTAATTCAAGAGGAAAAAGCTGTGGATTTGTCAGCATGTTGGGGTTATGTAAGCCTACATATATGACCCATTAAACAAGCAAGAAGAAAATATGAGTAGGTTTGGAAAATACATGCTTACTACATTTATTTAGGATTTGCACACACACAATAACAAATGAAAGACAAAATTAAAAGAAAAGGCAAATCGTGTAGGGGAGGTTAAGAAACTATAATATTAATAATACAATTAAACAAAATGTTAAGTTATTGTTGGCTAGTCTGAAATGTTGGCTAGTCTAAAATGTGTATTTTGAGACAGTGAGAACATAACATTTGTGATTAAATGAAAAATAAAAGAACATTAGAGACATCGATTGAAAAGGAATATTAAGACAGTTGCTCCAAAAGATATTTATGTTTTTTTTTAAACTGGTAAATGCTAGTGCAATTCTTTTGATCTGGGAGGCTGTTCCAGAAAATGGAATTGAGAGCTGTCCTTTACTAATTCTGAAAGAGGCAGTATGGGGATTAGAGGAGGATCTTGTGGAGTAACTGTGAAGTATTTGCTGGACTGAAACATGTTGTGAAAGTTCATAGGTAGAACATTTCTTTTGAAATGAACAAATTGGCAGATCTGTCATTTGTTGACGTCATAGATGTTAAGAACAACAGAAAACATATATAATATTAATAATAAAATTGTACTCAGCATTCGAATTTCATCTCTTGTCGTAGGGCAAGACTGTCTAGTGGCTAGACAGATTGTGTCGCTTTTGCTTGTTAATGGGAAACGATTTGAGCTTGTTGTAAGCGGAGCTCAAGCAAGCACACACTGGAGCTGCAGAAAAATGTGTCAGATCATGAATGTCACACATATCAAGAACTGTCTAAGGCTACAGCAATGATATGAAATCTACATGAAAGTTATTCATTTGAAGCCAACTACTGTATGATACATGATATGCCAGACAAGGGTGAAAAAGAACAGAAAAAAAATACAGTTAGGCAACTACAAATGGCTCATTGGATACAGACAGTAAAACAGTGAAAATATAATTTGTTTAGAGATATTCAGTTGTGAGTTTTATTAGGCTATAGCCTACAGAACACTATGAATTGAATTATGTCAACATGACAGCTTACTTTCACTGATCACAATAGGCTGATCTGCTATACTCTCCTTTGCAGAGTGGAAAATTAATGACATAAACTGCACTTTTTGCGTTGTGAGCGTGCTGTGTGCATATACAGCCTACTGTTGAAATGTGTAAATTAACTGAGAAACCTATCACTAATTTGAGATATCGAGTTAATTACCACCCCTGCCCCGATGGTAGGGGAAACATTGCCACTTACAGTGCCCTGTGTAAGTAATGGGACAGTGAAGCATTTTGTCTTCTTTTGGCTCTATACTCCACAAGTTTGGGTTTGAAATCAAACAATTACAATAAGGTTAAAGTAGAGATTCTCTACTTTTTTTAAGGGTATTTGTGTATATATTGGTTTCACTATTCAGAAATTGCAGCACATTTTATGCGTAGTCACTCTATTTCAAAAGTGATGGGACAATTGGCTTGACAGGTGTTTCTGGTTCGTCAGTGTTCCGTCACATCATTTATAAGAGAGCTCTCAATGTCTCGTATTGATTCTAGGCCTTGCATTTGCCTTTGGGGTCTGCTATTGGTGTCTGTCAACATGAGGACCAAAGAGACGTCAATGAAAGTCAGGGAAGCCATTATGAGGCTGAAATATCAGAAACATAGCCAAAACCTTAAACCTACCAAAATCAACAATTTGGAACATCATTAAAAGGAAAGAAAACACTGGTGAGCTCAGAAATTACAAACGGCCTGGTAGGCCAAAAAGGACTTCTATAGTGGATGACCGAAGAATGCTCACCGTGATTAAGAAAACACCCAAAACAACTGTAAACAGATCAGGAACACTCTCCAGGAGGTAGGCATGAATGTGTCAGAGACTACCATCCACAGAAGACTTCGCCAGCAAAACTACAGAGGCTACACTGCAGGTGCAAACCACTAGTTAGCCACAAAAACAGGATGGCCAGGTTACAATTTGTTAAAAAGTACCTAAAAGAGCCTGCAGAGTTCTGGAAAAAGGTCTTGTGGACAGATGAGACAAGGATGTACCAGAGTGATGGCAAGAGTAAAGTGTGGAGAAAAATGGGAACTGCCCAATATCCACAGCATACAACCTCATCGGTGAAATATTGAAGGGGTGTTATGGCTTCCACTAGAATTGGCTCACTTGTCTTCATTGATGATGTAACTGCTGATGGCAGTAGCAGGATGAATTCTGAAGTGTACAGAAACATCTTGTCATCCCAAGTATTGTACAAGCAAATGCCTCAAACTCATTGTATGGCGCTTTCATTGTACAGCAGGACAATGACCCAAAACATAAATCTTAAATCTTATTGAACATGCATTTGCTGAAACTGAAGGCAAAATGTCCTCAAAACAAACTGAAGATGGCTGCAGTACAGGCCTGGCAGAGCATCACCAAGAGAATCTGGTGGGGTCAATGGATCACAGACTTCAGGTTGTTATTGCATGCAAAGTCGACCAAATTGTTGACCAAATTCTAAATATGAGTGCTTAATTTGGACATTTGGTCAATCTGTCCCATCACTTTTGGAAGTGAAGTGTGGTGAAATAGGAGGACTATGCATAAAAAGTGTTGTAATTTCTGAATGGTGAAACTAATATGTATACACATACCATCACATAAAAGCTAAAGCCAAAAGAAGAACAAATGCTTCACATTGTCTCATTATTTACACAGGACCTTGCATATTCCATATCTTCACATCATTTTATGAAGTGTCCATGAAGACATGATCTGTCTAAATTAAGGTTTATCCAAGGACATCATTTTGAATTTCTTCGATCAGACAATAATTTGTCCTATTCCAAATTGAAAATGTATAGGCTACTCCTCACGTATTTCACCCAGG
The DNA here is from genome assembly GCF_951799395.1 of Argentina silus. Classification (NCBI taxonomy): domain Eukaryota; kingdom Metazoa; phylum Chordata; class Actinopteri; order Argentiniformes; family Argentinidae; genus Argentina; species Argentina silus. The sequence goes on from NC_139653.1 coordinate 16,226,556, forward strand.
CTGCCATTATTCTTCATTCAGAATGGAAAAAAAATAATTACAATAATAAGGATAATACAAATTAAATTAAAATATACAATTAATATCAGTTCACAAATTGGGTAAGTGAAGATGCAGATATGAGCTACTGTTTCACAACAAGCCCATCCATTAGAATTGCTCAATGATGCTCCCTTGTATTGCCAAGGTGAAACGCCTTAAATAAAATGTGTGGAGAAGGCCAGTTACCGCCGCGATACCATTGCTCAAACATGAACCTTTTAAACTCTGACTTACTGTACATAGTACCCCTATTTCAGGGCACCAGAAGTAATGGGACAGATTTATATAATGTCCAAATTAAACACACATTTCATACAGCTACACAACACCTCCGCCATGTTTCCCAGATGAGGTGGTATACTGTAAATCTTGGGCAGATCCTTTTTTTTCCAAATGTTCCACTTGCAATAACTCTGGTAAATGATAATAGTTATCTTATCTGAATATCTTTTTCTAGACCTCTGCAGGCTTTTTAGTTATATTTTAGAAAACTGAAACCTGACCATCCTTTTTTAGTATAACTAGTGGTTTGCACCTTGTGGTGAAACTTCTGTAGTTTGGCTGGTGTATTCTGGGGATGGTAGTCTCTGACACATTGACACCTACCTCATGGAGAGTGTTCCTCCTGGACAGTTGTTTTGGGGTTTTTCTTAATTATGGTGAGCTATGTATACAAAGTGTCATTTCTAAATGGTGAAACCAATATGTAAACAAATAATATCCTAAAATAAAAGCTGAATATCTCTATGTTAACCTTGTTGTTTGATTTAAAATCCAAACTTTTGGAGTATAGAGCCAAAAGAAGAAGACAGATCCACTGTCCCATTACTTAAGAAGGACACTGTATATTCAGCTACACATTGAATAATAGTCACTACAAATCAAAATATCACATAACCTAAAATAACAAAGCATGTTCCCAATATTGGCAGGATGTGAAAATATTTAATAGCATATTGATGTAGTTTAGAAATAAAGCATGTGCATTTCCTGGGCAAAACATCAGGTATCATTCCTATATAGACAATTTTGGCATGCTTGTAAACCTTGAATTCCTAGGTTTAATTTGTTAAATAAGTTAGGCGAACATATCCCTTCACCATTATCTGAAAGTGGTACATTGCAAGTAAGATTAAACCTTGAGCATTGCTGCACAGGTGCATCCAATTACACCTGAGTTAGAGCCTGACATATTTTCGTTGGTTTTGTCTGAAACTATGCAGGCAACACTGTCCTGGTAATAAACCAAGGAAGTTATGGTAATACATGTTTGTTGCAAGTGGACCGACCTGTATGTTGTGTTGTCTTCCAGGTGTTTGACAGCTCAGGGTCGTTTCTGTCCTACATCAACACCACAGCGGACCCCCTGTATGGCCCCCAAGGCCTGTCCCTCACCTCAGATGGCCATGTGGCAGTGGCAGACTCTGGGAACCACTGCTTCAAAGTTTACCGCTACCTGCAGTAGAGCAAGCCTGTGCCCAGTCCAGCCCAGCCTAGCTAGCTTCCCCACAGCAAATCACTGAGCAAAGACACAACCAATGTACTCTTCAGGGTGCAATAAGCTTTCTCATATGTCCTTTTGTTTTGCACATCAGATCAGATTAATCAAATTAGTGTTCTCTGAAGCCCTAAGATATAATGAGGTAACAAAACCTTAGTTTGGAATTTGGGTGTTTGCCTCTGTCAAGTGATTGATGTAAAGCTACAGTATGAATGACTATAGAGGAAGTTTGAAGTGTGTGTATATACTGTAACAGACATAATGAAACAAGACCCTGTTCAGTGAGCTCAAAAAGGATCAAAGATGGATTTAAGTATAACTAATTATCCATTTTATTGGGGAACTGATCCAAATGCATGATGTTTAAACTTAACTTAACAACCGACACAAGAAGACAGAGAGGTTGACCTATTGGTTGCTTTTTTCCATGATCTACTGTAAGTGCTTACAGTGAAATGAAAAACGCAATACTTACTCAATTACAATTAACCACATAATTTCCCTGTCAATTTTAAGAATAAAACAAGCCATCTCACATTGTATGTCATCTCCATCTGTGCATTGATTTGCTGTATGTACTGTATATGCATAAATGTATATTGTGTATATTGGATCACTCTTCAGCTTTACCTGTGATATGACTTTTAAACACACAATTTCTTGGTTATTCAAAGAACAGCAGTCTAGCATTCCCACATTTTTAACAAATGTGTATGGCAGCTGTTAAAAGTGTGCTTTTTAAAAACAAATGCTCAGCATAAGCTTAAAAGAAGTGTGTTATATTTATTGCATATTTGAGCAGCACAATTATCAATTTTGTTAATATTTGTTATTTTAGAAAAGTTCAAAATGAAAAAAGGAATTGCTAATTTATTTTATTTTATACACTAGCTCATTTACAAATTATTTTTCTAATTTGATGTTTTATTTTAGTTTCTTAGAATTTCAGGCCTTCTTTATTCTTCATACAGAAGGAATCCCAAAACACTTTGAGTGGATTCTCTAATGTAGAGCAAACAGTGCTAATTTTGAATAAATAACATTTGTTTGCCAAACAAATACAAAAATTGGAGTCCATAGGTAAATTGACATGCCCATTCTTATATTACTGTACATTATTGAACTTGCAAAATTATGTAAGATTCAGATTTTAAATTTTTCCATGTTAGCATTATAGTAATACAACACATCTTCAGAGGCTGAAGCAATAGTCAGATGTTTTAAGCTCCTGCCTCAGTGTGTTTAAAAGGACTTGGAATGCGAATTCAGTCTCATTTAGAAAAACCTTTTTAGCAGAGATGTAGTTGTTCAATCCCTGTAATATCATTGAAACCTTGGTGCCACAACAGTTTCCCACTAATTCTCTGACACAATGCCAAACATCTGGAGCCCAGAGATCTGTATAGTCAGAGATTCACATTTATTGATTTTAAGTATTTTTAAATCACTGTATACCCTTTGTATTACATTAATGTCACACTTTTGTTTTCTCTGTGAATATGCAGTGGTAATAAAAGCACATGGTTTATTGAGATATTGTGTGTAAACATTCAATATTGTGTGTCTATTCATATATAGAAAGTAACTACTGTATATTCCTTCACCATATCAATGTCTCAGTCTGTTGGTACACAGGAAGCACCTGTCATGTCTAGATTGCGCACTGACTCAGCTCATACTTCTCCATGAAATCCCTCAGCAACTTGCAAGCTTGACGATTCTTAGTGGCCATGCACCTCTTCTCCTCTGGTATCTCTTCGATCCAAACCTCATTGTCAAGGACATATATGGCCCTGTGGATGAGAGAAAAAGGTTTTCTCTCTCTCTTCAAATAATCTCCTTCTCCTTCTCCTAGCTTTGTGTTTGAGTAAAACTGAAATCTCAATTTGATATTATTCATTCAAACGTCATTCCTTAATGATTAAAGACACTATTTCCATGTATCTAGACATTGAGTAAAATGAACACTATGACTTACTGTCCATTCTTATCAGTGGTGTCAGAGATGGTCTTATCTTTCCCCATGACCAAGAAGTCTCTGTCAGTCTTCATATCAAACTCCTCACAAGATTTCCGCTTAATCATGTCACGCACTGTTCCTTTTGGCATTATATCTTTACCTTTTATCAGAGAAAATAGTGCAGCTATAATATCAAACAAATGATAATTTGAATATGAACATTTAAATAATTGTAGTGCTCACCTGTCTGTAGAATGTTTGTAAGTAATGTGGTGTAATGTTTAAAGATGCCGTCATCGGTTGAATTGATAATCTTGACAACATACACTGTAAAAAAATATATGATGAGGGGAAAAGTGGTGTTAATCCAGTACAGCACATAAAAAATAAATAATATATCCGGTTTTAGCTACAGTATGAACTCAACAATATAATCTCACCATAATCCACAGTGGGAGAGAAACAAGCATAACTGCTACGAGTCTGTTCATCCATGTTCTTACTGTAAGTGACTTTCAATTTTGGGCACCCACCTACAAGAGGCAAATGAAAATAGAAAATAATACAATTTCCCCCAAATAACACAGAACAATATAATATATGATGTCCTAAAAATAAGAAACACCTACCCTCTGCACAAGAGCATACATTCTCCTTGCAAAGTTTGGAGATCATGTTGCTTTTCTGAGGTGCGCTGTAGAATACACCACATCTCCTCTCTATAATGACATTTTCACCATCAATTACAGAGAAAATGCATTACATTTACTGCTCACAACTGCTCACAACAGATTAATAAAAATAACAGATGACAAATGAAAGTAGCCAATCTAATATACTATACGAACAACATCATACCAGTTGTTTTGCTCATGACAGTGACACATAAATGAATGGGAACATACTGTATGGCTTTGTGTGGCTGTATCTAATGTGTTCACCTGGGTTATAATAGTCATAGATGACAGCTCCAGCAGGTTGCACTAGCCCCATGGGACTAATCTGTGTGGCCCTGAACTCAACACACTGTGCATCCTCTGTGATCTGTAATAAAAAAAGACAATGCAATACATAATTCAAGGCAAACTACCCCAGCCGTATAGGATTTCATTCATGATATAATATAAAAAGTAGGATAATCAAGAACATAGACAGACTTCAAATATAATATCTGTAGGAGTTGTGGAGAAACTTTAGGACTGAGCTACATGTTGTGATGTACGTTTTGAAAGAGACATTCTTATAATATATGTTATTTTCTTACCTCATTAAAGTAGAGAAACACTTTGTTTGGGGCAATATCATAATGATCAATGTACCTCTCAGTGCCTTTCACATTCTATGAAAGTAAAATAAAATAAACATAAATACAATTCTATAGTTTGACAGCATTCCAAAGTAAAAACTAAATAGATAAACCTTAAAAGGACATTACCTCCTCAAGATCTTGCATGTTAAGTTGTAATCCACTTAGAAGGGATATGTCCACTATGACCATTCCTGTATCCCATGTCTCTTTGTTCATTCTGTAAAAGAGGAAAGGTTTTATATAGCTGTTTATCTTCATAGAAACACTCCTGTACTCATCCATCACACACACACACACACACACACACACACACACACACACACACACACACACACACACACACACACGCACGCACGCACACACATTGTGGGCTCACCCCACACACACTTTGTAGACCAGCGAACTCTCCCTCTCCTCTTTCTGAGGAGCCTGTCTCTTCCTGCGTGTATGCAGGTCAAACCACTCCAACCTGCTCATGGGCTCATCACTGGGGTTCTGGTCCCCTCCAGACTCAGACTCATAGTTATAGTAGTCTTCCAGCTCAGGCCCATTGTCTTCACTCTCTGCAATAGCCCACATGTTACCATCCTGCTCACTGTGTTATAAATGTCACATTATATAGATTTACGGTAATAATGATTATTTAATTAATCAGTTATACTTGTTTCAAGCAGTGCTTAGGCAAAAATATTTTTTTCTGGGAGCATTCTTTAAAATACTTACTTTTGTAATTCACCTCTCCCTCTACAGAAACATTCAGATTAATCATATCACAAATTGTGTTAATCTTCTCCAGAGTTCTGTAGGTTTGCACAACCTGTTGAGACAAATCGAGCACTGTAGAGACAGCTATTTAATTTAGTTTTAATAATCCTAATTTAGTTGTAATCCACCATGAACATCATTTTCACGTGTCTTTAAGGAGGCACTTACAGATAACGTCCCATTTCCTTTTCCCCCTATGTTAACAGTAACACTGCTTCCTGGTTTAACCTGAAAAAAACCCCCAGACATAATAGAAATCAGGAGATGTAAAAGTAATACAGAAACCACAAACAATTTGTTTTATTATCCATAGTTTTTGATTGTTTTGCCAGACTTGTAAGAATTGCAAAACAAAGGACTGCTTGTGTTCAGAATACATATGAAGAGAATCTTACCTGGAAGGCAGGTAAGGTCAGGGCAGTGCGCTTGGTGATATGAACTTTCTGCTTTCTACCATTTTCGTAACACATCTCAACGCTGAGGTCTAAGTGCTGGACATCATTGTCCAGGATGCTGAATTTAGACAATGCCTCAAGGGCTACAACTGTATCCTGAGAGAGAGACATAATGCCAATTAGAAAGTGCTACCACCGTAAAGTATTTTTCACAATTCTGCAAATGGTAGCAGTGGGTGACTGCAGTGTGAAGTGTAAGTTAGGGTAAGTAAAATATCATACAAATGTACTGTAGCAGTGGGATGTATTTTAAAGTATGCTGGCTGCTGGATGTTTGGCCCACCTGTGTAGAGTGGAATCCTCCCCCATACTTGCGCTTCTCTGTTAGCCACCTGGCGATACGGGTGGCATACTTTATGTCTTTTTCAACTACAGTCTGCAGCAGGGCGTATGCTGTGGTCTCTATGGAGATAGACTCCGCTTTGGGCACCTGATTGGCTCTACTCTCGCTGGTCAACCTCAGATTATCATTTGCCTCCCAGTGGCAGGTGTCCTTCTCTGAAGGGGAGTAACACATTAGTATTGTTGGGGAAAAAGAGTGCAGAATAGTGCCATGCAATCTAGCACCCTCTGCTGTGCAAATGCTGTTCTTCTCTACATTCCCTCATGTTCATAAATCCAAATCAGGGCCTCAATCCTTAAAGCCAGCTAAAACAGCATTGACTAGTTAGTATGAAAACATACAATACAATACATGCATACATAACCTCATATTTAGATAACTACTGAGTATACAAGATAATGCTCACCCTGGTCACACTTGGCCATGCTCCTGAGCTTGGTCTGTGCCTGTCTGGCAGGCTCACTACCAGCAGACGTCAAAGACAGAGCATAGGCTGTTATGGCCACAGCAAAAGGCCTCTGTAAGGATTCCAGCTTTGACTTAAGGTAAGATTGAGCCATCATCATAGCCATTCTCTGCAATTGGAATGTTATATTGAAAGATTCATGAATGTTGAAATTTGATTTACAAAAATATTATTTTTGTAAAGATACATAGATCAATATTTTTTTTGTTGATGTTGCTGAACGATTCAGTGACATTTACCAATTTTGAGCCATCCTCGACAGAGTGCACTGGCAGGGCATGGTGCATTGCAACTAGCACAAATGCTGTGAGTGACACATCTCCCTCAAACCCTCCAACACCACCCTGAAAGAAGAGAATTTAAAGTCAAGAAGAATCTCCCAACATGTGGATCTGACCCATGAACAAACCCACTTTCTCCTCAGTCCTACCTGCATGGTCCGGTCATAGAGAGGATTGGGGTCATTAAAGGCACCACTATCCTGTAACTGTTTAGACACCAGATAGGAGATGGACTCCTGAATGTACGAGTCCTCCACTGTTATGAAACTTCTGCACTGAGAAAGCTCCTTGGCTATGAATGCTGTTAGCCTGAGGGAAATTTCAAATGGGTTTCAAATGAAAAACTATTAGGACAAAGCTCACTGGTTGTTAGATAATTAGAAAAATAAATTGGTTGAGAGTACCAAACACTGCTTGGCCTGGACAAAAAGGCCCCGTAAGATCCATCTGTCTTCTTGAATGTCAGGATTCGGCTGTATCCTTGTAAAGAGAGACAGTCATTTCAACATTAAGTGGGTATTTTCATACAGTATCAACTGTGTTATTGCTACAGAGATGTATGTTCTATAATAATATTATTACATGTCAATGAGCTATCCAACTGGCCTCACCATTCTGGATCATGGCCTGGGCCTCATCCCTGCGTTCAGCCTTCAGGTCAATCCACTGGCCAGTGGCATCCAGGTACTTCATAGCGTGGATGGCAGGGGACATAGTCACCATGGTCTGCTCTGCACAGCCTGTGGGCAAGGTGATCAACCTGTCCACCCCCTCCAGGCTCAGACAATTCTCCACAGACTCACCCATCACACCACCTGGAGGTGTGGATGATCCAGAGTGTGCACTGTATAAACACTATTGACCCCACAACAACAATGCTGTCATTCTGAGCAATGCGTATATCAAGAAGAGAGTACAGTGAGTAACTATCTTGCCTCACCTTTGACACTAATGTAGGCATCTGACTCCAGTCCAGGGATAGAATTTGGAGGATGTGGGATGTCAAGTTTGATTGAATTGGCAGCTATGTGAATTAGATAGTCAAGAGTTCAATGGTCTATGTATATAGTCAAGACATCAATGGTACTGTGCAACAGTATGTATGTCACTTGTAATGAAGATGTGTTAGATAGGATATTTAAAAAAGTACCTTGTCCATCAATGTTATATTCATGTTGCAGTGAAACAAGTTCGCCTTCTCCCTGTAGAACAGAACAGAAAGGGATTGTAAGGATCACATACAGTTACATATTTGTTACACAGACACCTTCTGTTAAGTACTGTATAATGAGAAAAGTTAGAAAAAGTGAGCTCCACTTCTAAATGCCAGTACTGTTCATACCAAAACTTTTAGATCTTTCTTAATTTGATCCTGGGCCTTCTTTGTGTAGGCTTTCACATGGATGGGAATGTTTCCAATATGAAGGGGAACCACAGTGAAGTATACAGGCACAGCCGAGTTCCCAGGGACTGTGACCACCTGTGTGTCTTTGTCACCCCCTGCACTGCACAGTCCATGCACTGACTCCATCTTCACTGTTACCTACAGTACACACATCCAGTAGAAGCACATGGCAATAAGAACATTTGTTTTGAAAAGTCACAAGAATGTGTGTGGTATAATTGAATATGTCTGTTGGAATTACTGTACCTCTAAGTCCTCTGCTCTGTAGTTGTATACCACAGCCTTCACCTCAAGTTGTTCATTTCTTTTGACTGAATATGGTAATTTTAGGGAGACAAAAAGATCTTGGAAGACCGTCAGTTGTTTTGGCTCAGCAATACAAAATCCTGAGTGGAAAAATGAAAGACAGTCCAAATATTAACCACATGATAACTGTTCAGCTATTCATTTTGCTGGTGAAAGTTAGGAGAAGGGGGCGACCTACCTTTTGTTTCAGAGATTCCAATTGCTTGAACCTCCCAGGTGGTTATGGAGTCTGGAATAGCTACATTAAGACTGAAAATAATAATAATAATAACAATAATATTAATAAAGTCAAATAGTTTTTCATTGTGCAGTTGTTCTGACAGTCACCTATAGTACAGTACTGTACATGTATATGATGAAGCAAAGAGTTACATGTTACCTAACATGACCAGAAGCACCCACATCCAGAATATCCCACATCCAGGTCTGAGGGAAATAGCTACGGAGATGGACAGACACCTCATCAATGGCCTCCTCTTCCTCCTTCACATCCCAATCGGCTAGAGAGGGAGGATGACAAAAAGTAAACAAATCTAATCTAACCACTGACACTTTCTACACAATACTGCTGTACACTGCACACTGTCTGATACTGAATAATAAAGTTTGTCTTAAACTTCAAACAGCAGAGATAAAGCTAGTCTATGCAGACAAGCTGTTTTACGGTATACTCCATAAGAAAGCAGATTGATAACTGTACATCTGTGACAAATTAGATCGGACCCCCTTCTCTCTGGTGAAATGATGTCATGTGACCACAGATAACCCAGGTGATATTTTCAGGCTGTACTGTAGGCCTACATCTTGCAAGGCTGTATGTCTTTCTTTTTCTTTTGATGTCATCCCTCAGTTTGGAGGCATCTTCACAGCACTTTAGGAAAGCCACTCGACACTGATTGGATCTGTGGGTTGTCTTGGTGTGACGTTTTTCACATGACAGGCCAAGGCGGTTCAGCTTGGCTCCATCGTAACAGCATCTCCTCTCCTCCAGCTTATCATACCTGTTGACTGCAGATCAAAAAGAAGACTCATCCATAGTGTAAAAACAGCATAGCCTTTGAAAACCACTGGAGCAGTAGAAGCCTGTACACCTACTAATGTTGGAGAATTCCTGCTGATGGTTTAAGGACCTCTTTTGCCGTTTTCTGCTATTACAGGTGTAATCTGATAATCAGAGAAAGACAATTATTGTTCTTACAGATTATTGTGTGTAATCACATTCATCAACAAAACTACTTGCAGTGATAACTGTTTGCATTTTAGGATATCTATTAAAACATTCTTAGAAAATTCTGCACAGTATCTCAGAATGTGAAAACTCACCCTTTCTCACATTTTCAGTACTGCAGAAGTTAGTTATGAAGGCAAGACCAGCATCCTGGAGAACAGATTGATAATCTCTTCCACCTCCTATAGTACATGCTAAATCGTAGGAGTTCATGTAGTCAAACATCTGCAGATGATAGACATATATTCTAAGGTATGAATCAAGGAAATGGACTCCATACATCTTTCACTAAGCAAATGCAGCACACTGTGTTCACTAAGATTCATACAGTAAGTGTGTAACAAATGGAAGTGTTACCTTTTGAGGTGTTAGTTTGTTCTGCTTGTTGAGGATGTACACTGCTGTATCTATTGCAGCCAGGGCAACCTTATCTCCATTGTCAGTGCGAACCTCCACATTAACCACATCAGCAGGTTTATGTTCTTTAAATGGAAGAATCTCTATCTGAAAACACAGTACCAAGAACATTCCAAAACTGCTTCCATACACAGTGAATGGGTGATAAAGAAGAGAAAGATGAGAACTGTAATATCAGATTTAACTACCTGTCCTTTGCAGACATCTCTTACATCCACCCATACAGAGTCTGCCACTATTGGTGCAATGCCTTTGCCTTGGTGCTCTCTGAAGTAGTAGGCCACCAGACGGAAGGAAGGAACCAAGTCTACACTGAAGGGTAGATGGAGAGTGGTGAGCTCTGTCCTCTGAACTCTACTCATCTGGACCACTCTACCCTTACTTAGAATCTGTTAGAAGAAAGGGGAAACATTGTTCATCATTGAGTAATTTTAAATTAATTATGTTGCACAAATTAGATGCTTTATAAAAAAGATTTGTATAATGTATGTGTTACCATGTAGTAAATGTATGAGGGCCTGGGAGTGCCTGCAGGTGTGATGTCTCTGAATGTGACAGTCATCTCCTGTCCTGGCTCTAAGGTCCGGTGCTCAATCTCCACACTAAGGTAACTCTCATCCTCTGCCTGGGCCGCAGTCACTGTCATATCGGCATCACTCACAACGACATCCTGCTCCTCCACCTCAGAAAACATCTATGGAGAGTAACATATTGTTTATAGTTGTGGAAATAACTATACTACTCTTATCCAACAGGACCTCAATCTTAATTTGGATGAGTTCATACGTATGTGAATTACGACTTGCATGGCAGTGGTATTAGGCATTAACTTTGAGCAGTTAAGGTTAGGGTAAGTTGTCAGGGGACGGCATTTGCAAACAATAATTTGATGTGAGGTTTCCAGTAGCACCGCAACTGGTAAGGGATGTGTTTGCGGATGGTTGGTAACTATTGGAAGATGGTGGTGCATGAAGAAGGATAGAAGCTGAATGCCAGAGGTCCGGTGCAAAAGCGGTTGGTGGATTTATTTAATAAAAAATAATACAAAAATAACGGAGCAAAATAGAGCATAAGATACCCGAAAAAAATAAATGACAAAATATAATAAACTCAAATAAGTAAAATAGATTTAGATTTAACTTGGACAAGTTGCTGCAGCTTCACCATTCTCTTTCACACCCGTCCGGGCAACCAGGAAGTGAGACGCATGGCTCGCTGCTGTAAGTAGACTTAGATAGTGATAGGCATAGTAAATACAATGTTCTGTCACATATAAAATTAATTTTGCTTAGTAAATATATCAGTAGTAATTCTAATCAACATATCATTTTTTTTGTTTTGTTACTTTAACGTTATCTGTCATCTTTTACCAATCAATATGAAATTGCTATGTGTTACTGTGTTACATGCAGCTTTAACGCGTGCACGGCAGAACAATAGAATGCACAGGTGGGCTCGTAGCAATGTTTACAATGTTGGAAATGCAATATTTTGGTGGCCATTGGGGCTAGTGAAAAGTCAAGGGGAGCACTTTTTCACATTAGCACAAACAACAAATAAATCTCCCAACAACAATTAGCACAAAAAAAAGGGTCCCAACCACGATTCAAACCAGCGATGATGAGAATGCAAGGGGGGGTGCTAAAGCCAGGTTCTGGCTTTTGTATTGAACTGCCAGTATAAATGGTCACTTTCACGTCTGCTAGGTCACATTCATAGCTTTTCACACAATATGGGTCGTAAGATTTAATACGAATTTGGTATTCTGCTTTTTGTATGAATTCATACGAATTAAGCATGAGATCCAGTTTTTCAAGTTTTCAAGTTTCTCTGGGTCTGTACCTTGATGGACATAGATGTAGCTTGTTTGGGCACTTTTAAGGTGAGCACGGCCTCCCCCTTTGAGTTGCTGAGGCCCTTGACTTCAACACTTTCCTCTCGGTTTCCTGTGACTTTCACTGTTACTGCAGCCCTCATACGTAACTGGGGGGCTGGGGAACCATCTGGGTAGGTTGTGGAGGCCTGAGAATGAAGCAGAATGTATATTAGAGTGTCTTTCAGCTACTGTGTGTCAGATACAGTACAGTCACATTGGAAATACTGTCCAAGGCAGAAATGTGTGAAAACACGTCATGTTTGTCTTTGAGTGCAAGAATGACACAGCACCAGAATGGAAAACATTCCCCCAGGTGCGAACTGTTCCTTCGTCTTAGACATGTCAATTATGTGAGGAGTGGTAACTATCTTCACTGAGGTGCTTTCAGCCTGCTCCAGATCTCCACCTTAGATTAGAATGAAAAAAGGTCAGTTCGTCTTTGAGTGCCGAGAACTCATCAACTGGTCACATTTGCACGAGATGAAGGACTCACTTGCTGTTTCTAAGGCTGTAACAGCTATGTGAAGGTGGTAGCCCTCCATATGCAAAATGCCTTGATTTTCTGCTTTTCTGCGTAGGTCTTCTGTTAGCAGGGCTATGCTGGCAATGCCATTTTGAATCTGTATCACAACAAATAAAATGTCATGCAAACAATACACCCAAACATGCAAGTCTTACAATGGAGTACAGTATAGTGTTTAAAATAGTTTAGTTTAGTTTATATAGTTGCACAGATAGAAATATCTGTATACATTTAAAAACATGGGCAGGAGGAACCACAACAAGGACTTTTCAGTTAGGACCAAGCTTTTGCAATATGATATTATGATCCTATTGGGTATTATAACTCACAAGAGTTTTGTTTTCAATTCCAGGCAGGTATGTTCTGTTCCCTTGCTCATGGATGAGTCCAAATCTTACGTAAGCTATGCCGGTGACTTCTTTGCCATATGTGTACCTGGAATCAATGCACATATTTGCCATATGGTTTACTGATACTACTGTAGAAACAAATATGCTGTCAATGCAAATCATGAGAAACTGACCTTGCAGAAACATTGAATTGAAAGGATTCTTCTCCCAGTAAATAATATGACTTAAAAGCCTTTATCTTCACCTCAAATGTTGGAAGAACTGAAAGCAAATAGAGGGAGGCTTCAGTTAAACAAAGGGTGTGTTATCTGTGTTGTTGAGCCGTATCTGAACGATGAATACAGAATCATTGGGATTATCTACTTTTACCAAGTGACTTACCATATTCCCTGACCTCAAACTCTGCAGAGGAATTTGACATTGGATGGTCAGCATAAGATGCAACAATTATCCATTGGCCAGCCCTGTAATTCATATACAATGCTATTGAACACATTATGAAATAAATTGCCTATGGTTGTTCTTCATTCACTAAAAGTGATTTTTAATCCTCAAGCGCACACACAACAATACTAGATCATAAGGTCAGTGCAATGCATTGTCTAGCCTAGCTGAAGCTAGACCAATGTGGTGGTGGTGGTCCAGAAGGTGGAACCCACCTTTCTCACTCTAATTAACTCCCATGTTATTTACATTTAGGTGAGGCATCTTGTACCTTGCTCCTTTCGTTGGAGCAATATGTGATGTGGCAGTTAGCTAACCCTAACCCTTAAAGCAAATATATGTCATGGTTCGTTCAGTTAAAAAAGATACAAAATAAACAAGTGTATGGTAAACATGTCCCTCATGAATGATGTAGTGGCCCTCGATAAAAGGAGAGGGGTGGAGAAACCTGTGAATTGAAGCAAGATGCATAACACTTCACTCTCAACATTTTTAAGTCATACTGAAGTCAGGTACTAAGTACTATGGACTCTGAATCATACTTTAGCTAGGCTATGCATTGTCATCTTTAAACATGTCACATGTCTCTAAAACAACTTAATACTACAAGTCAAAGTACTTCAAGGCAGCATAAAAGCAAGGCAATCATAAACTTAAACCTCCCCAAACAAGGGGTAATAGATAGAGTACCAACATCTGTGGTACCAAGTAATATGCTGATGATCCTCTCCACTTACATTTCAACATCTGGGATCAATATGTTGCTCTGAATGATTTTCCTTGAGTGCAGTGCTCGGTTGTACACCATCAAATGTTTAGAGTTCTGTGGAGAGACAGAACGGAATGAGCATTATCTTGAGATCAGCTAATTATTGTACTGCCACAAAGCGAAATACAGATATCTTGCAAACTTACAAATATCTTAATATTGATGATTTCATCTATGGGCAACAGATAGTTGTCCAGCGTGAAGACCCTGAAATTTACTGGAAAAAATACAAAAGATGGGGTTAGGGCTAACCCAACTAGGCTTTAACCATACCCGTATAAAGTTGTGGCAAAAATGTACAGCCATGTCATACTATACCATTTGTTCCTGGATTGTAGATTGGCTTGTCTGTCTGGATAAAGATATATCCCTTTTTTGTTGACAAAATGATGGATAATTTTTTAAGGAACTTTCCAAGATTCTCATTTTGGGGAAAAACATCACTGCTCTCTGCGGCCAGTTGGATGTATGGTTGAATTTTCTTTTTTGAAGATTCTTGCTTCTCATCTGCTTGCTTATACAGGATAGGATCCACCTATAAGGCATATAAAACTGGTGAATACAGTAAATGAAGCTGTCAGTAGTACTGTTCCAGAGGGTATCACAGGAGGTTAACATTATACAGTATGTAATACTTGCCCTCATTTTCACCACGGTCTGATAGCTATTGGCTTCATTCAGAGTTAAATGTTTGATTTCAGACACAGCTGTGTTGGAAGTTTGATGCTGAAAGGATAGAACTAGATGTGCAGGTTTGGTTGCTCCCTGGAGTTGTACTGTCACAGTCTCCTCCACTCCCAGATGAATGATGTTTGGAGCAGTGATGAGACATCTGTGCAGCAGGCAATCATACATCCACGCACACAAATATACACAAAGATGCTGGTTGATCTCTCACTAAGATTAAAAACAAAGTATGGAAAAACTAGTTCCTGAATAAATGTCATGGTCTTGCACAGTCTTATTTTGGTTGTAGATATAGTTTAAAGATGGTTTGTATGATAGATAGATAGATTTGCTAGGTAGTTGAAAGAAAGTGAGACAGTAGGTTAGACCAATGGATAAAAGATGGTCAGTGGGTAGTATATAGACAGATAGACAGATAGGTAGATAGAGAGAGGATGGATGGGAAGTATAGATAGATCAATACAATTAAGAGGTTAATCAGAATGAGTTTAGCAGTAGTGACTGGTGATAGGAAGAAAGGAGGATAGCTAGGTAGCTGAAGTTGAGATAGTAGGATGGACAGATGGATAAAAGATGGTTAGAGGGTAGGATAGCCAGATACAGTGCCCTGCGTAAGTAATAGGATAGTAAAGCATTTCTTTCTTCTTTTGGCTATATACTGAAAAAGTTTGGATTTGAAATCAAACAATTACTATGAGGTTAAAGTAAATGTCAGTATTTGTGTACATACAGTTTCACCATTTAGAAATTACAACACTTTTTTATACATAGTCCCCCTATTTTAAGGCACCATAATTAATGGTACAGATTCATATAATGTCCAGATTAAGCACTGTTTACTATTTGGTCGACAATCCTTTGCATTCAATAACTGCCTGAAGTCTGTGACCCATTGATCCCACCAGATGCCGGTTATCTTCTTTGTTGATGGTAGAACTACTGTACTGCAGCCATCTTCAGTTATTGTTTGTTTTGAGGTCTTTTTGCATGCATGTCTAATTGGATTTAAATCTGCAGATTGACTTGGCCAGTCGAGACCATTGCACTTCTTGGCCCTAGTTGCAATTGCAGTATGTTTTGGGTCATTGTCTTAGTGTATGATGAAGCATCCAATGAATTTGGAGGCATTTGCTTGCATTCAAGCAGACAAGATGTTTCTGTACACTTTCCGTCAGCACTTACATCATCAGTTAAGACAAGTTGCCCAAGTTAGCCACATGCCCAAACCAAGCTGTAGATGGTGTAATAAAATGCTTTAGGCAAGCTAGCTCCTCAACAGTGCAACAATGAAGTAATAATAAAAACAATAACATAAGGTAGCAATAGTAGTATGTAATAGTATGCATGTATGTGTGTGTGTGTGTGTGTGTGTGAGAGAGTGCAAATCTGCAATGGGGGTGAGGTAGGGGGCTGAGGTAGGAGTTGAGGTAGTTCCAGGGGTGGGGGGTGGAGGTCTGAGGTGGTGTCAGTTGAGCAATTGTATGGCCTGCAGGTGGAAGCTGTCGCGGAAACTGTTGGGGTCCTGATACTCCGATACCGTTTGCCAGACGGTAGCTGAGAAAGCAGGGTGTGGCCCTGATAATCTTCCTGGCCTTCCTCTTGCACCTCCCAGAGTAGATGTCCTGCACAGCTGGGAGCTCACGGCCCGTGATGAACTGGGTCGTTTCTACCACCCTCTACAGAGACTTGCAGTCGAGGGCAGTGGGGACAACGTCATCGATGCATGTCCTGAAGAAACCAATGACTATATCAATGAACTTGTTGATATTATTGTCCGCGGCGACCTGGAACAAATCCAGTTAGTGGAATCAAAACAATTCTGAAGCCTAGAATCTGATTGGTCGCTCCATGAACAACTTGCGTCACTAGTGCTGTTTGTTTCAGCCTCTGCCTGTAGGCTGGTAACAACAGGATAGAGGTGTGATCAGATTTACTGAATGGGGACGGGGGAGGGCCTTGTAACCATCCCGAAAGAGAGTGTAAAAGTGATCCAATCAGTTTGCGTGGAGCAGGAGATGTGCTAATGGAACCTAGGTAGAACTCTCCTCAGGTTGGCTTGTTTGAAGTCCCCAGCCACAATGAAAACCATTTCCTGCTGTTAATTATCCTAACCCTAACCCTAACCTTATAGTTCTTTGATTGCAATAGTAGTGTCGGCCTGGGGTGGGATGTAGACAGTAGTAATGATAACAGACGAGAATTCCCGTGGTAGATAGAAGGGTCTGCATTTTAACATGTACTCCAGGTTGGGAGAACAAAAGGTTGAGAGTGTCTCTACATCAGCACACCAGTTGTTGTTGATCATGAAGCACACCCCTCCCCCCTTGCACTTGCCCAAGTCTATTGTTCGTTCTTGTTGATGAATTGAACAGCCATCCTGTTGAATAGCTGCGTTGGATATTGATGGGAAGAGCCAGGATTCAGTGACAATAAGAACATTGCATTCCCTTATGTCCCATTGGAAAGTTATCCTCCCTCTAAGTTCGTCCAGCTTATTGTCTAGTGACTGGACAAGGAGGGAGAATACTCTGAGGTGGGGGACAGTTCTCACAGTGTCTCAGCCTCACTAGAACACCAGCTCTTATCTCTCTCTGATGCTTATGCCGCTGCTTGACGGGTAAAAAGTCCAGGTGTGTCAGCGAGTGATCGTAGTTATGGTAAGTAAAAACCGGTCTAAATGTGCCTGGCGGTCATAAGAATTAGTAGCAGAAACATTCGGCACACAAAAAGTAACAATAAGCAACAAAATAAAGACTGAATAGCAAGGTTGAGCAGCAGCTTGCTGAATGGTGACTGTCCATGGCGGCATCTTGAGTATTCTGCTGATGGTACAGAACTGACTGACACATTCAGGCCTACCTCCTGGAGTGTGTTCCTGATCTGTGCGAAAGCTGTTTTGGGGTTTTCCTTTGGGCATCCAATGTAGGGTTAGGGTTAGGGTGAGGGTTAGTCTTCCTTGGCCTACCAGCACATTTGTGATTGCTGAGCTCACCAGTGCTTTTTTATTTTGAATAATTTTCCAGACTTTGGCAAGCCTAAGGTTTTGGTTATGTGTCTGATTTTATGACTCTTATGCCTGCACAAATGATGTGATGGAACACACTTGACTTACCAGAAGGTGCCCTGAAATAGGGGGACTATGCATAAAAAGTGTTGTCATTTCTAAATGGTATATGTTTATATATATAACCAATATGTTTCACAAATACCCTCAAAGAAAATGTGTACTTTAACCTCATAGTAATTGTTTGATTTCAAATCCAAACTTTTGGAGTATAGAACCAAAAGAATAACAGGATGCTTCACTGTCCCATTATTTATGCAGGGCACTGTATATGAGAGAAGGTTATATACAGTATATATAATATATATAGAGAGAGATAGATAGATAGATAGAGATAGTGGTTGGTTGGTTGTTTGGTTGGTTGATTGGCTTGGTTGGTTGGACGGACGGATGGATAGAGAAGAATAGTTAAATAGATAGACTAGTTGCTAGGCTGTAATGTAATGGCCACCATTAACTTCCTGTAAACAGTTTTAATTGAAGTTTAGTTTTGAACATCAGGTTAAAAGATAGGAGTTTTTGAGTTACAAAAAGCTGAATAGTTTAAAAATGTGAGGAGATATCAATACCAAAAGTCATAGCATACTAGTCATAGCAAAGAGTTAGACCTCTCTGCATATTGCAAAGTTGGATTGGTGTGAATAGCTTAAAGGTTGTAGCCAGTGGAAAAGTTTAGAAGAAAGATAACTAGAAAAATAAGTTCCATAAGAAACTTTGTGTGCTTGCAAAGTCGTATTTTGGTAGTAGAAAAGGTTCAAAGATGGATTGGATGATAAATAGATACATTTGCTGAGTATTTCAAAGAAAGTGAGATAGCCTTAATATGGTAGTGGATAAAGTTTAAAGATGGTTTGGTTGGTGGTTGGTTGGTTGGGTGTATGGATAGAGAAGGATAGATAAATAGATAGATAGATTGGATGACTTTGGGGTAGTTCAGTGGAATGGGTAGAGAGTTGGTTGGTGGTTGACAGTGGTAAAGTTGGTTGGTTAAGTGGTTGACAGTGGTGTCAGTCGGGTATAACTGGTAGTCAAGAGAGTGCATTGTTGTGTAATCATTCTAAGAATGAGCTCTGCAGCTCTCATGCTGTTTTTATTTAAGAGTTCTGAACTTTCCTTGGCAGTTGCTATAACAATGGGGCTCCCAGAATGTTGGCCATCATCAACATTCCACCATGTTAACTGGAGTTTTTGAAGTTACAAAAAGCGTAATAGTTTAATACTGTATGTATCAGAAAGCTTTTATCAGGGTTGATAATTATTGGCACGTTTTACTGTTTGATTGGTGTGAATAGCTTAAAAGGTGTAAGAGCAGTAGTGGTTCCATAGACCTCCATGATAAAAACTGCACTTTCAAGTTTGTATAGTTTAAAAAGCTTAATGGTATCTAAACCAAAAGGCATAGCAACGCAAGTTAGACCGCTTTCCACGTTTTCTTTTCTCACGTTTTTCACTTTTTCAGCTGCTACACAATATACATTAACAAAGTGAGAAATCTTTGAGATATCTTCAAGTAAGAATGCAGTATCAAAAAGCTGTATTCAAGTTTTTAAAGTTTGAACCAGACCACACATTATACTCTTTAATTGGTCTGCCCAGAGTGTTCTGGGTGTGCCCATTTTAAAACATGAAAAAGGAGCAGTGTATTCAATCTAGGCCCACTATAACTAAATTGAAGATTAATCTTCCTAACCCGACAGTAAATGTAATTTCTATACTTAAATTGTTGAAGAAAGAGATAATAAGAGATAAGCTGGGGAAAAACAGTACAAAGGTATGATACATAATTTTTGCCACAGACGGGACTTGAACCCTGGTCTGTAGGGCTGGAAGGCATTAACCATTAAGACGAGGTTCTTGAATAGCAGCTGAAAATAGCAGATTTAGACAGCATTGGCTGAAATGGTGTGTTTTTAGTCCCACAGCAAAAACGTAGCTAGTATTCCTGTCTTGCTAGTAACATACACTCACCGGCCACTTTATTAGGTACACCTGTTCAACTGCTCGGTAACGCAAATATCTAATCAGGCAATCACATGGCAGCAATGCATTTAGGCATATAGACATGGTCAAGATGACCTGCTGACTTTCAATTGTTAGTTCGTCTATTTGTAAAAGATAGAGCTAGCTAGCTGGCAGTGAGAAGAAAATAGAATAATTAAAATGATAAGAAAATTAAGTATGATGAATAACAGTGGTGTGTTACTTTGCAAGCACACTAATGAGTACTTGATGTCATTATACAATTAAGTCATTGGAATATTAAGAGTTGGACTTGCTGATGCAAGCCCACTCAAATAATGAATACACAGTAATAGAATGTACTCACGTTGGTTTTTGTGCGCCAACTGCAGTCAGTGTCAATATGATAAGACTTAGTGTGAATCTCATCTTGTTGCCTCAGTGTTTGATCTATATCATGCCTCTGGAACAAAAAGTCCTCTTCTTAATATATCAATCCCCAAATCACATGGAAAAATTAATACTAATAGAAGTTATCTGTAAAACAGCAATTTTTCAAAACTATCTTCTAGTCTGTGACTGTGAGTCTATCCCACCGTCCTCAATAGCTCAGAAACAAACAAAGAACTACATCAACACTACCCACCACGGAGTTCCACAGAGACAATTTTCAAACTTGGCATTGGAGAAAGGAGCTTGCGAAAGAAGTCACATGATTTCCCAGAAACCAGACCTTGTCTCTTACAACACACATTTCTGGAGTTGTTATTTCCTAAGGGACTAATGTACACAGAATATTTTTTAATTAAATGAAGGTGAGGGGTGTTCAGATCAGTGATAGTGCAAAAGCACTTTTTGGGAGAAATCGGACAACAGGATCATTGTAAGGCATGGAATGAGGAATGTCTTCCAATTTCTGCCTACCCTGCGATGCAACACAATATGTGCATTCAGAAGGGAGGTGAGGTTTACATTTTCATGGAAGTCAGCATATAGCACACATATTTTCTTGAAAAAATCTTTATTTGCAGACCACTTTGTGCTTCAGGTCTATGTTACAAATACTTACACATACAGTATGCATTTTAACACTGACCACATCCAAACTGTATATTGATATGCAATACATATGTATATACATACATACATGTACATGTACACCCACACAGGCATTAAATGCACTCAATACATTCCTGAAATCATAAAGGTGAAATCATGAAAGGAAAAAACAAGAATTCAAGAGCTACAGTACAGAGACAAAATATAAAATCAGCAAAAATAACAATATCAAAACATAATGGATGGGATTAAATACTACTGTACTTTAGTGGTATGATATTGTATGTTGCATAGCATTCATGTTTTCATATAAAACATATACAAATCTGAAGTTCATAAAGCAGTGAGTTTATATGACGACAAAATCTATAGATACAGCATGAGTTTTCCTATAGAAATACATTATCTTGATATTATGACAGGTAAAACCTTGCAAAATGACGAACATTGACAATGTGATAGTCTATGTAAGCTGTTTAAATGCATCTATTCAATGCAAATGTGGCACATGTTTATGAGGATATGAGGATGGAATCGTCTCAGAAATACGTGTTGAATTGCAAAATAGATGAGGACCTGTAGAGGAAAACAAATCTTAAATCGTTTTTGTTGGCAATCCCTAAGAAATATGTAATGAAATAAATAAATCATTCTGAAACCAATGGATTAATGACAATACCTCTGACGACCCTGACTAAGATTTTAAGTTATAATTGGCATTACTTTTAACTGAAATCTGATAAACATGTTCATAGAATACAGAATATAATCTAAAAACATTAGGGAGTCAACAGCCCTGTGGTGAGATAGATTTGGCCATGAGTTCTTGTCCACTAAGTCAACATCCTAGATAATCATTTACCAAGATGAACAAATACAGAATATAGATGATGCTGTCTGGTGGATCTAGAACTGCTACTAAACTGTACATTGCAGACCAGCTGTCTTGAAAATCAACTCACCACAGGTTCTTTAGATTCACTGTCTCTTATTCGGTTCAGGGTTATATTCATATACAGAACTGTTACGACAAACAATCTTGGGACTATTTTAGGTAATAATTAGCCATAACAAAGAATGATAAGATTTGAAAAAGATTTGATAAATAATGTTTCTGCATTGATACAAAAACAATTAATTGACAGTTAGATTGGACACACCTTTCCCACAATTTCACCCAAATCTGCTTTACACATTATTGTACAATTTTAAACAATAACAGAATAAAAAAACTAACAAAAAACATGCAGAATGATAGATAACCATTAATACATACAAAATGGAAAATGTTTATTCGTCGCATATTGTAGGCCCCGCTGAGTAGGGTGTCCTATTGATCACATAGGATAAAACATGTGACAAACTATCTAAGACCTTAAAGGGTGGATTCAGGAATTTGACACTAACATATGACACTAGTTTTTAGATATCCTCCATGTTCATGATCGACCCAGATGGTTTTTAACTGCTTATCATCGTTACGTAGTTATGTCTAGCACCAACATTGGTTTTGACAGGAATTTTGACTGGGTTTTTTTGGGGGTGTACTAAGACACCTTATACAGGAAGGTAAATAAGATATTATTTAATTTAAACATTACTTAGCAATAATGAATTGGTCATATGCCCACTTAGAGCCCTCAGAGCACATATAGTTGCTACTCAAGTAGCTTGGAAATGTCTAAAAAGACGTTTTGGTATTAAATGAAGCAATAAGCTTTGTTCCCCATTTACTCACATTTTAACCCCAAATTACAAAGGTAAGGACTTAAAAACCATCTGGGTCGATCGTCAACATGGGAGATATGTCTAAAAAACTATGTTAAGTGTCAAAATCCTAAACCAACCCTTTTACATCCAGTGATTTCTTAGGCACCTGTTTTTGAACTTCAACATAAATTATTCTCTATGGTAAAGTACAGAGAGGCAATACATTCCCAGTGTAAGCAAGCTATTGGCAGTGCCATGACACAGGCTAACAAACATAAAAAAACAAGTTTGTAATATTACTGTATACATGCATGTCCTTTGAGACATCCTTTCTCTTGACCTACACACTGAAACACCAACCTAAATACAAGACAAGAGGCCTCTTCTGTAGCACCTTTGGTGAAATCATAACATTTTTTGGACCAAGTGACATCATAAACAATGCAATAATGAACGCTGGCAAGTGCCTTTACAGATACATATTGGATGACCTTGGGAAGTCTTCCCTACAGCAGAAGTGCTGTAGTATTTCAAGTAGATTTTTTAAGGACCCAAAGCTCTCATTGTTATGTGTGTGATTTCACCATCCCTCTTTATGTCCTAATGTAGAAAATATGAGGCACTTGCAAAATAAAATAGAAACCAAATAGTCCATCAATCTGTTGACCTTTTCATCAGACCTCTGAGCTTTCGCTGCTCTTGTAGCCCTGCGTCATCATTGGCTCTGTGCTTCTCGAGCCTTTGGGAACCTCCTTCATCTTCTTCTCCAGCTTGGAACACACCAGCAGCACCACCACGATGATGATGAGGATAGTGAGGAGCAGACCCACTAAGATTCCTATGATCATCACTACTCCATCCTCACTGTTGTCCTTGTGGTTGAGCTCACGAGGGACAATCCCCTTGGTAAAGATCTCTCTCTCTGGGCTGGTTCGCTGGTGGTTGCTGCGGTCCAGTGCTATATGTAGGATATTGGTGCCACGGTTATTGTCCACACCAATCTCCTCCTCTATGTCTGGCAGCCCATTAGCTGACCTCCTGGAGCGAGACTGGTTACGTGCAGGCATGCTGTTGTGCTGTGTCAATGAATGGTATGCCAAACTTCTTTTCCCGATTCCGCGATTGGCGCTTTCCCTGGAGCGGACGGTATAAATGGTATGGATGTACCATTCTCTCCCTACAGACACCTGGAGAGAAGAGCAGTGATGTTAGTCAGGTGCATCACAGTACTGAGAGAGAAAGAGAGAGAGAGAGAGAGAGAGAGAGAGAGAGAGAGAGAGAGAGAGAGAGAGAGACATAGGTGGTGGTGGGGGGGGGGGGGGGGGGGAGGGGCAGTCAACTGACCTGAAACAGAGGTGAGGAGTCCATTCTAAAGCCGTCTGAGCCAGGCTGTTTGACCAGGGACAGAGCCTGAGGGTCATCAACAGCCAGGAGTGCATTAAAGCCCACATTCCCAAATGACCTGGCCTGGGTCTCAGGCTGAGCTTTGTCCTGTGGCGGTCAGAGGATGGGAACATGACGCATGTCAACATTTGTATGAAAAAGTAAAGTACATAGCTATATGTGAATGCTTTATTTATGCTGTGGCAGTACTATACTGTATGTAGGGTGTTCACCCACTCTGCCCAGAGTGAAAAAACACGTAATTAAATTTCACTTCCTGATAACTTAAAATATATTTTACCAAAACAATATGATATTAAAATGATTCCTCTAACATATCATTAACATTTTATCCCTTTTATCCAAGTCGGATTTCGTAACCTAATACATCTGATAAGCACCGAGCACTGTTGACAGAGCTGTGACGCTGTCTTGCAGCAACCTTTGAGGATTTACAAGTCGTGGTGGTCTTCAAAGTTGTTTCCACGGGTCACAAAAAAGCTAAATAATGATGACAAGAGCTGAAATAAATGTAAAAGGCTTTAAAAATAAAAGGCTTGGGGTACGTTCAGTGCTCTGGTATTTTACAAAGATACGCTTGTTTTTGTGAGAAGTCTTTGAAAAAGGGTAATAATTACGAAAGCGTATACTAGAGTATGAAGATATACTACATGCCATGTCTCAAAATATATCTATCTTACCACTGTAGTGTTTTATGTCCTGCAAATTCAAGAAGAAGGATGACAAGGTCCTGTCAGGTAGCCTATTGTGAGTTACAGTAGTAGTCTAGTGCTAATATGTTTGGGATGCAATTTTGCTTTGGGATCCACTTTTTTTCTGGCCTCTATTGATTTAGTCACCCTAATTTTGGCCATCCTTCAAGGGTAAACACTCCAATAACTTTTGAATGGATTATGATAGTGACATGCAGTTTGGATCATTGGCTTTCTTAGAGGGTTTTTGATTGGACACCCTACAATACGTACAATGATCTTGAATCTGTAGAGTAAGGATGCAGCATCAGCCAGACAGCCAAATTCAAATTTGTCAGGGTTATATTTGGGGACATATCCATCTGCTCCCGTACACAGGAAGACTTTCTCAATGCTACAGATGAAGGAGTCGCCCAGATTCTGCACTGGATCCACCATCACTCGGCTGTAGATTATATCCCCTGTTTGAAGATAACATGTAGGTTAATACCATGAATGACATGGTTAACAAGGCACAGAACATAGGTACATACACTTAAACACTTAAATATATTGTTGGCTCAACTGGGTAACAGAACTATGTGTGGTTGCTTTACCTTGTGAGAAAGCCGTGTCACTCTCCTGTCCAAAGCCCATGGAGCCATCAGACAGCCACAAGGTCCTTTTAGACAGCAGCACCATCTGGGTGTTCAGGCTGAACTCAGCCGCCACAGGATCGCTCACCTGGAAAGGAAACATACCAGTATTATCATCCAGGAGGGGGGTAATTATACACACAGGACCTCTAAACAGGTCACATGATGAGGTAATGTCACCTGCTGGAAGCGGATGTCCAGGTCAAAGGTGACAGGCTCTCTGGGGTTGCAGACAGGGGGGATGGTGTACTCCAGACTGGATGGAGATGTGCAGGGAACCAGCTTCACTGTGTAGGTGCCAGAGTAATCACGAACCTGGAGGAGGGCACAGCCAAACACACATAGGACAGTGGTGAATATGTATTCTAGACAATGATTATGCTCAGGACACAGTTACACATGTAAAGAGATAGAGAATATGGTTCCTTACAGCAAAGTCGGAGATAAAGGTCCACTGCTGCATGGGTTGGTTATATCTGGGCTCACTCCTCACAAGGCTCAGGTTAAAGGTCAGACCAGGATGGTCCGCACACATGATCATGGAGGACAGGGAAGAGGCTGGGATACAACAACAGCCACCATTTCAATCACATGAATAACGGAGGGACAGCTAAAGTAGATCATGTTTTAAAGTAGGAGAACTTACCAGGGTGTGATATCACAAACAGGCCACTGAATCGAGCCTCAGTGCGGAAGTTGACCACCAGACGTCCCTGCTCATTGATACGCATGCTGGTTGGATATAGGGCACCTGTAAATCAAAGCCATGTCTCACATTGAGCACTTTAACATTTCCCCTCAGAATAATGAGGGGACTACTTTGTAAATACATCAATGATCATATTGTAGCTTACACCACTGATAATTCAGTCACATCATTCATTCATTCATTCACAAGTCAAACAAGCAGGAGACATTTGCCTTGCAGCTCTGCCTCTGGAGGGCTGCCGATACCATCTCTCCATAAGATGGCGGTGTCGTACACGAAGGTGAGCCGCAGCTCCGACTGCAGGTCGAAGTGTTGCCAGCCTCCTGCTCCCACTGGAGAGTGGAACACATAGGACACATGCAGGGGGACCCGTAGAGTCACATACGACTGGACTAGGTTCAGCACCTACAATCACAAGAAAAAGGCATGAAACTGTAGGCACTTAAAATGTGTCTCTGATCATAACCCGATGATCTAACCCTAACCCTAACTACTATAACAGAGTAGTAAACATCTATTCTATAGATACATTTAATTGTTTATGGAATAAAGATAGTAGGTACTGTAACAGATACATGGCATTACAATGGCTTGTCAGTGCTTAATTTTATATGTAGTGTTATCTGTGAATAGTATTTCCAGTAGACCTCATAATACCACTTAATATAGTTGTATACAGTACTGCACAAGACTGTGCTGTAGAGCTTTTACATTTTCCATAAGTGGGTTTACATTGACTCTGGAATTTCCTTGGAAACATTCCAGAAGGAACTGTCTTTTCAACACAGTTTAATTAAGATATATTGCAATAGCAAACCATTACATTTCCAAATGATGATGCATTATTTTGTTGTGTTATTTCATTGCTATGTCAACAATGACAACAAAATGATGCCATACTGAAGTTAATCACTGTATCAATAAATATCATATGAATACAAGTTATGGATTTGCAATGCTGATCATACCCCAAAAACAAAAGTTAGACCACAGTGAGACAAAGGCACAGTCTGTGAGAGATCTTGAAGATATATGCACCATCCTCTGACCTCTGTGAGAGGTACCTGCCTACACTAGCTCTGTGTTCGTGTGAAGACGTGCCTACGCCTTGGGCGCAGAGAGCTCAGGCAAATTATTTGCTGTTTGGTCCCTGACACTGCATGCTGGGATGTAATGGATTCCTGTGGTCCTGTTAAGCTGGGCACAAAGCTTTTCACCATGACACTGGCCCCAGGCCTGCGTCTGGCTGTCTCCTCTCCTCTCAGTCGGCCAGCTAGACAGTCAGGCCACTAAGGACCACTCAGGTCACAGGTCAATCAGGAATCAGAGTTATGTTCCTCTGTTCACTGTGTCTGTTACATTACACCTGGCCACACTGAAGCAGGGGTGCATACAGTTCACTTCCATAGAGTGATATCTAATCTGTGCTGCTCCTCTCTCTGAACTGATAGACCTTCAGCTATGGTTAATGATTACTAATAACCATGGCAACATAACAAACATACTGGATACAGTGGCTATACTACACCCCTCAATGCATTATCTTGCATATTTTTGAATTGCACAAGCATACCCAACAGTAGGTCTTATATTACTCTGCCCTATAGGGAAAAAGCTAAGAAAAGAAGGGCTAGATGGTATGAAGTATGAAGGTATGGGAGGCTAAACCTAAAGTGCTTCTTTATCTATTTTTTTCAACTTTAAGTGATGCTGTAAAGTTTAAACCCCAATTCTCTCTCAACCTATAGTCACTGTCTTATTTAGCAACACATTATAAATTGCTGCTAGCAACTTTACACTACAGCTAGTGACAATCTGCAGACTGCGGGTATAGGCTGTTGACCAAGTGAAACAAGTGTGCAAAGCAGACTCTGAATCAAGGTCTATCAGGTATCAAAGTGTTGATTTAATCCAACCTCTTGCACAAAACTGTGCCTTGCTAGAATATCAATTTATTTCAGTTTCAACATAGACAAAGTGGCTAAATTCAGTACTACATCAGTCAAAATGATGGCGGTAAACTGTATAAGAAGACCTATTTAGAGTTTGCTCAGTTAAAACAAGAACAATTTCCATTTGCAGTCACATTTCCTTTCATTTTGCAAAATGGAAATTCTCTTTAAAATAGCTGCTCACTGAATCAAGTCTAAATGACATTGATATTCTATGGGGTCCAGTGGAGGCTGGTGTAGGTAGAAATCGGAGGACGGGCTCATTGCATGGAATTATGCAAGAGTTTGTCCTCCGATTTCTGCCTCCACCAGTCTCCACTGGTGGGGTCTGTTCAACGTCAATGTATAAACACCAGAAGGTCAGTAGTTAGTTTATCATACACTACATTATGACTATAATGTGTATGCACTGTTAATTTCTGTCCTTTAGATATCCCTGTGGTCTGAAGTAAACCCAAACTTTTTAAGAACACCGCTAATCAAAGCATGTTTATTGCTTGCTTAAAAAAACAAAACAAAAAAACCCAGAAACTGCAGTCACATGTAAATAGCCAATACCAACAGTGCTCCGCTTGCAAGAGAAGGGACAGCAATCACCAGAGTAATGCATTATTAGTATAAACCTGAAGACAGGCAGAACAAGACCCTCAAACTATCAATCAAACCACTGAGCCCACCTATAGTACTCCCACTCCCCTAAAGCAATAAAGGGTCTTCTGGTAAATATTCAACCAGAGCTCTACCCTGACGCACATGAATGATGCAACACTGTGTTTGGGTTGATAATCTACAGCAGGGGGGCATCTGCTGAGAGGAATCTTTACCATAACGTGCCCCTTGCACTCTCCTGGCCCTGCTTTATGACGGCAGTCTATTTTAATTAACTGCAAGTGAACTAATAGAGTGGGTTTCCAAGGTGAATGCAAATGAGAGGAGCAGTGAGGCATGTGTGCAGGGAGGGCACAGAGAGGGGTTTAAGGGCTGCTCCTGTCTGAGTCCAACAGCTGTAAAAAAAGACCACAGAAAAGAACAGACTGTGTGAGGCTTTTTATGATGCTCTTGTGATTTTGGCCATTTCGACAAGACAAATAACAGGTTCCACCAGGAGTTTCGGGAATCCATAAAACAAAGGTGTTGGGTTAGCCATTACTGTAAAGGTTAACATGGGAATCCTCACAATAATGGATGACTACTCCACTGGTGGATATGTACACAGGGGCCTCTCAGTGAGAGGCCAGAGGGAGCTTTTTAATGTGGTTGTAAATGATTATATTTGATTGGAAGTCCAGGAGGGCCCATGGAGAAGAAAAATAACAAGAACTGTTATAGGAAAGAACTGGCCATAAAATACTGAATTCTACATTCCTAAAGCAGGAATGCATTGTACTGCTTTATACATGACACAACTTTCCCAAGGTGATTTTCTATTGGTCAGTTTAGAGTCATGGGTGAGTAGTGATTGGGAGAGGGGTTGGAGCTGCTCACCTGTCCGTCAGTGCCAATGGTGCCCCCACAGTCGCTGAGCAGCTCAGACATGTCATAGTAGCTGACAAACTCCCACAGGCAGGCCTCCAGGTTGAGGTTCCTGTAGAACCGCAGTGTGCTCGAGCCCCTAAGGGGGGCACTGTACTGGTAGGGGGAAGTCTCTCCGATCACCTCAGGGTTCTTGGTGGCGTCAGAGAGGAAACCATAGCGAGTTCTGACTTCAGTATAGTCCAGCAGGTTGGAGCAGCGATGGTTACCCACACGGGTGCCATCAGGGCTCAGCGTCAGCTCAAAGTTAGACAGGGGGCGAGAGGACACCACAGGTAGCATACCTAAGAGAAAAGGTAACAGAGGAATCAGACAGAGGATGAGCTACAGTACAACGCATAGTCTTAGAAAGAGAATACTGTACCAAAGCACTGAGAATAAGAAGAAAGGATCATGAATAGAGATAGAGAGAGAATCTAGGAGCTGTGATCATTTTCTTGTTTATGATACAAAGTATTCAGAGAAAGTCTTATCGCTCTGTGAGATATGAGAGGCAATGTGCTTTTAAAGTGTTGTGAAAACCGTTGATTGAGATTACAGCATTTATCTTTTCACTGATATCAGAATGTGGGTCAGAAATGATCCCTCTTTGTGGTCCTCACCATCGATGTGGGGCATGGTGACAGTCAGCTTGATGAGGTTGGGGTGGTCTGGATCTTCTGCTCCTGTGTAACGCAGCTTGGCAGAGAAGGGTTCAGCACCCACCGTGCCCACAACGCGTGGCTGGCACATTCCTGTAACCACAACATAAACACACATCATACCTGTTTTCAAACCTTATCAACCAACATTAAAGTTTTTGTTTTGATGTCTAGAGCAAGAAAACCAAGCACTGAAACACATATAACCTCTGAGTAGTGTTTTTTAAGATCTCTGATGTGTGTTAATCAGGTGTCCACTCACCCTCATCCACACTGATGGACACTACGGAGCTGCTGAGCTCCAGCCCCTCGTCCCCGTTTGAGCTGACCGCTCGGGCTGCACACTGGACCCGCGAGCCTGCCTGGAAGTACACTGAGTCCAGGGTGATGAGCTTGGACGAGGTGAAGAAGGTGTCAAAGTCCACCTCCCTCATGGGGCTGGTTACGCCGTCAGGGCCTGTGGGGGCACTGACCAGCCAGCGGTAGCGTGTTAGTGTGTTGTTGATGTGCTCACTGACACAGATGGAGCCAGTCTTGTCGTAGTCTGGATATTTGGGGTTACAGGCCTGAAAAGGGAACAGAGATACTGTGTAATAACACAAACCGCTCAACCACAATACTACGTAATTACAAAGCAATTAATAACAATAAAATGTTAATAATGTTGTTATCACAGAGTTCCAGCACATGTATAAGGGCAACAAGGGTCCTCAAGGGACTATGACACCACATTAAAAAGCTCCCTCTGGCCTCTCCCTGAGCAGTGTATCAAGCAACATGTATCTAAGTAATCATTAGCATAATTTACCTGTGCTTCAATACACGATTGATAGAGGAATCCTTTGAAGGATTCATTAGGTAAGCAAATGAGTGAGAAGAAGACAGCATATACTGTAAAGCATCACCATGCGCAGCTTGGACTTACCGTGACACAGACAACAGGATAACCTGCAAGAGGGAGGGAGTCCCTGGTCCTGCTGGTGTCATCGTACTGCAGCAGGGACACCACCAGGGGCACGGAGGGGAAGGTGACGTCCGCCATGCTGTTGGTTTCCTCAATGTAGATGATGGCTTTGTTCATCTGGCGATTGGCCAGAGTCAAGATTTACATTAGTCGATGGTGAGCAAATGTACATATGACATTTGAAAAGTGCTGAAATTCCATTACTCTTTCGTCTACAACAGCTAGAGGCAGATCTAGAAAGTGGTCAAGTCCCCACCTGAGTCTCTGCCACCATGTTCTCATCAGGTTTCAGGTGGACTGTGAAGGCTTCCCTCATCTCTCGAACCCCATCAAATAAAATCTCCACCTCCACAAAGTGCTCAGTGTCGCCCTCCTTGAACGCAATATCTAGAGATATACAGGAGGTCTCTCAGTGATCCATCACCAAATATTGCATACTAAGAGCTTTTTTACTTGATTTAACATTTGATATGTGGGATTTTACCCTCAGATATGGGATGGTAGTCCTCTCCAGATGTGGCAGAACCATCCTTGGTGTGTATTCGCACCACAGACACTTTGGAGGCGTCACCCACACGGAGGACAGGGATCTTCACCACAGACACCTGCCCCGCCTTCTTGGGCTCACTCACACTGAACTTGGTCTCTCCAAACTTGATAATGGCTTCTGAGAACGCATGGAGAGATTGAAACTGAGGTAAAAAAAAAGCAGTGTGGTAGTTGAATAGCTAAGTAAAAGTCACAGACAAAACAGTCTTACTGTCTGCATTGTCCTTTATTTTGATAAGAGTCTCATTCAGTGCCCCTATGGACGCCCCAAATGGAGACTCGCTCCTGGGTATCCCCAACACCAGACGCAGCTCCTCATCTTCCTCATGTTCTGTGTCATCCACCAGTGACAAGACACAAGGCTTCTCCACCTCCCCTGAGGACAGAGAAAGAGGAGGGGGTTATCAACTAAACTAACAAACAGTTTGAAGTGCTTCATAATGATTAATGGGGAAAAATTACAAAAGTTTGAGTGGGTACCTGGTAGGAAGGTGATGATGGAGGCATCAGTGTTGGGCCTCTCATTGAAGTCCATCATGACCTGTGCAGTTCCCTGCCTGCTGTAGCAGCGCACTGTGGACTTGTAGCTGATATCCCCGCTGCGGTACACAATGGCTGAGATCTCCCCGGAGTTCTCATTGCCTATGTACATAGCGTCCCGGAACTGGACCTTGGGCACTGACAAAAGCAGAAACAAATCAATGAACCAATCATCTAAAATCATCTCTGTTTTTTTTTTTTTTTTTTTTTTTCATTAACTATGTTTCAGTAAGGAACACTCAAGTCTTAGTTTAGCCATCTATTGAAAATAAAATATGTCAACCCCCTGATACAGACAAAGCAGAACCAACGTAGGTGGGGGCTGGGGGTGGTGGTGGGAACAAAAACAATAGCAACACTCTCACAGCACTATGGTCACTGATCATGACCAACAGTACCAGCAACAATATTGCAGGCTATACAGAGGTGTATAGACTGACCACCTAAATAGGCCACCATATCAACATAGTAACATATGATTGTGTCAGGTGTAAAGAGCTTATCTGTCACCTGACAGACAGCTAGCACTGACTTAGAGTGTCCTGACTGAACTAAGCTCGTTCCATTATTAGTGTGTCCAAATTGTAGCACTTTTACACAATTGTACTTATTGTGAAGCGTCTTGAGATTTCTCTGTATTTTAAAATGTGCTATACAGATATGACTATGACTATTGTTATTGCTATTGCTATTACTATCATTATTGTTATTATTGTCAATATCATTAGTAGTACTAGTAGTAGTAGTAGTAGTCGTAGTAGTAGCAGTAGTAGTAGTAGTAGTAGTAGTAGTAGTAGTAGAAGTAGTAGTAGTGGTAGTGGTAGAATCATTATTACTATGATAGATAACCAGATAGATTGTAACTTTGGCTGTCACTCACAGTCAGAGACAGAGTCGTTGATGAAGATGGTGGCCTTTCCTGGTTCACCCAGGATGCCATTCATGGGCATGCGGAGAACCAACTCAAACCTCTCTGGACCTTCCAGCATCGGCTGGCCCAGGTCATCCAGGATGGTCACACGGAACATCTGCATGTTGACCCCAGGGGCAAAGTCCAGGTTCCGGCTGATCCCCACATAGTCCAGACCAGCTGAAGAACCAGAAACAAGTCAACAGAGTTTCACATGGCAGAGTGTATACTGAACGTAAAGTATGTACAGTACACTTATTTCAACACCACTACAGCATAATTTACTCGTGAATGATTGCCTGTGAGTGAGATGAAAGAACCAAATGTTAATTTCTCACTTACAGTAGATAGTAATGAGCAATTTGAATTTGCTGTTTAAGGGTGTAGTCGTGGGAGACACTTAATATCTCCACAGGCGCAATCAGGTTATTAATTTGCTTGTCTTTGTAGAGGCAGCGTGTTGATGACTTTACACTGTTGGCTTTTTGCATGTACTTATGACTCTAACTATGTGTGTCCATTTACACTGAGCTGTGCAAGATTAGATACCACAGGAAAAAACATTTTGATACAGGCAACTTAGCATCAGAAGATATCACAGTGGCTGTATGGGAGGTTTAAGGAGATAGACTCCAGGCTTAGCCTAAAGCTCTTTCTTAAACACCAGAGTGTGTGAGAGATTTAGTGTGCATTCCTCAGGCTCTACCTTCACTCAAACCACCTTTATCCCGTTAGAGCTCACTGACATGTACAGTACCCCCCCCTCCCCCTTCCCACTCCCCCCCACCACACACACACACACACACACACACACACACACACACACACACACACACACACACACACACACACACACACACACACACACACACACACACACACACACACACACACACACACACACACACACACACACACACACACACACACACACACACACACACACACCCTACTGTTTACATTCCACAGGTCATATAACATCCCAACAAATCCAGCCTTCACTTCTATTCTGGGCTTGTGTTTGTAAAACACAGGCGTACTGTCTATTGTTCCATTGGCTTTCTTTTTCTTAAGCTTATCCCAACTGAGGTAGACTGATAAAGCCAGCCTGTTGTAAGAGACCAGTGGGACACTTACCTTCAGCAGAAACAGGGTCTGTTTTTCTTGAGCGCACAGTGACTGTGCCAGTTTTAGATAGGTCAGTGCCTGTCCTCCACACCCGGACCTCCACGTAGCCAGCACTCTCATCCACATGGTAGTCTGTGTCCCCAAAGTAGAAGACAGGAGCTTTGGAAGAGAAGAGAGGAAAAGAAAGGAGGAAACAGAGAAGGGAGATGGGGAAAAGAACACAGAAAGGTGTCAACACTACTATTCTGAACATGTAATTCCAGCCCTTCAAAATATTTTCAAAGCCCCCTGAATTACAGTATGATGCTTTTTTAAAAATATATCAGTAACATGTATAGGTTCAGTATAGAGACTAAAAGCCTTAAGGCATAGCTCCATTTCCTTGGCTGGTTCTTAAGAACCTGGTAGAGGACTTTGATAGAGCAGGGGGCTGTGAAGCAGACAGGAGGTCTGACAGGAGGTCTGGAAGATGTAGGGATTGATGTACCAGTCCAGACCTGCCTGTCTACAATTAGTGCTTCCATGAGCTGAGATTCCACTCCTGTCAAACTCCCCCACCGTTATTCTCTCTCACTCTCTCCCTCTGTAATGTACTGTACGTAGAGTACAGCCTGTGAAAAGGCTCTTTAGGGTTGGCTCTCAGTGTCTATCCTCTTGGGAAGGTGCTGTCAACTAACATTACAACTGACTCAGAAACAGAGGGTGTTGATGGAGTTTAGCCTCAACTCTAGGTGCAGTCACGGTCCACTTAAGCTCTGCAAAAATAAGCAGCCTCTGCATAAAACCAGAATGGCCACTGCTGGCTCAGAATTATATCCATCTATTGGATCTATCAATCTAGTTTGAATATGGATGAAAGCCTCAGAGAGAAACTGGAGACATAATAAATGAGTAAATTAATCATGTGAATGGTGATGGCCATGGATTTCCATGACAATGAATATTGCACCTACTGTACAGTCTGGTATTTGGCTGCATGTATCTCTACATTGAGTGACACAGAAGTAGAACAGTGAGCAAGTCGAATAGTGGGTGTACATACCTCTGTAGAAACACATCTATAAAATACATACATACCTGTATCAAACTACAGGTACATTTTCATGTTATTTGATGCCTTGACTTAATCCATGTAAATATGGTAAGATTGGATATCCTTATATAAGACTTTTTTAGCATCTGAAAGTGTAGCATATTGTGTATGCAACACAGAACTGCCTGATATAATTACTGTAATTTTCAGACAGCTCCAAGGCTGGATTACCTTCTCCAATACCTCACAATGATCTTGCACTCCAAGAATACAGAAACATTTTGAAACAATTTACTCAGAATTGGATATCATCTCACAGTATTTGCAAGTAAGACAAGCTCCTGAGGGAAAAGTCTCTCTAGTAGACAAAGCCTTGGGTTTTGTGGTTCACAGAGTAGCCAAGTAAGAAATTACCTTTGTGGTTGAAATGATAACTCAAAGTGCACACACAGGACAACATACACTTTTCCTTCTTTATCTGTGTTGAGAATAGACCATGGACAAAGAGTGTGTGTCACTTCAGGGGCTTGCAGCTACCAGCGTTTGTCCCGACAGACAAATCAAACAGTGCAGGTTTGGCTGCCTTCTTTGGGTCTCCGTGCTACTGCAGTAATCAGATCTACTAGCCTGGGGTTGGCAACCAGGAACCCGGACCCTGTAGCACTGGCCCAGTAATCAGATAAGGTTGATTTGTACAGCAGACAAACATTGTGCTTCAAAGGGCCACGGCCCATTAACAGACCTAAGCTAACCTCACCCTCATCCAGGTTGTCTAGTGTTACCTGAAAGGCAGACAACACAAGTGAAGGTTTAGCCAGATTAAGACCTACAGTACTAATGTTGTTACCTATTCATATCCTGACCAGACAGCAAGAGTCCATTCATAATCTTGAAAAAACAAACCAGTGTTTGATGGGGAGGTACAATAATGTCCTAGAATACATTAGAGTAAGCATGATGTATTACTTTTTTAAATGCCTTCTGATAGATATGGTTAGAAAACAAAGGATATGCCAGAGTAAATCTTAGCATCTGTCTTCATTACTGTATATGCATAAGCACAAAGCAAGACGCACAGAGAGATACATACCCTAAGGGGACTCAAACTGGCTGCTTGATCATGCTTGAACTTTACATAGCATTCCCACAGTGCAAAGTGGCTTTTCTAATGGGGAGATTTAATAGAGCCTGGGATGCTGCTCCTCTACTTACTGTGTAAGACAAATACAATTTCTCTAGCAAAGAGCAGCTGCATATTTAACACAACATTATACAAGGATATGATTTACCAGCTGTGGGAGTAATTTGAACAAAGAAATTACACTAAACATTCAAACAGGGCTTTGCTTTACCAAGGCAATCATTCCTTAAAATATTTTGCACATCTTCTCATATCAGAATGACCAGGAATCCAGTTGGGGCGTAATGATAGATTTCAGAGCTCCCATTCATCCCCTTCCAGGGTACACAGAGCAGACCCGCCCCATTCTCAAACCACTAATAATCATACCTACAAGACCAACACAAAATTTACAGGCGAGTGACGCCAGACTGTAAATACATGACTGTAAATAATAAAAATTCTTAGGTTTTATAACCCCCGCCACCGAAACCTTCCCTAGATGCTAGCACAGGCAATTTAGTCTATATTAAACTGCAATTACCTCTACATGAGAAGACAAGTCCTTCCATAGTCATAGCGGACAGGCCTACAGTATACTGTAAATATATGGATGTGGAAATGATTGCACACCCCGGCGTCACATGGGGAAACGCTAGGTATTTTCTGGACAGCTGTCTGTGCATGCAGGAGAACAGTGTGATGATGGATGTCTCTGAATCCCCCATTGTGGATCCGACTGCAGAATATCCGCTCCCTTGATGAGGTCATGACTGCCGGTTTGCCACTGTGGCCAGATAGACATTACAGCCTTTTTATTCAGAAACTCTTCTCTATATCTTTATTTCTGTGGGATATCTGGCTGCTTGGTTAGGAGGGTCACCACACCTCCTGAATGTCCAGCATTACATCTTCACCTATTTGAATGAGGGCTGGGTCTGGAATACAACAGAGGGCAGTTTGACAGAAGAGGGTCAGTTTGATGGGACAGGGTGCAGCTGCTGAAACCCCAGCCCACCCTGGGGAGGACAGCAGGGACCCCTCACTGGCAGGGAGAGGTGCCGCCCCAACCTCCACCCCAAAAGACACCCACTTGTACAAGACATGAGAGGGGTGGGGAAATAATGCCATTTTATACACCTCCCAACTGCATGTACCCTCTCCACTGCATATCTTTTTCATATGTGGAGGAAAGTAACCAGGATTACATACTGTACTTACACTCACCGGCCACTTTATTAGGTACACCTGTTCAACTGCTCTGTACCGCAAATATCTAATCAGTCAATCACATGGCAGCAACTCAATGCATTTAGGCATGTAGACATGGTCAAGATGACCTGCTCGAGTTCAAACCGAGCATCAGAATGGGGAAGAAAGGTGATTTAAGTGACCGTGGCATAGTTGTTGGTACCAGAGGGGCTGGTCTGAGTGTTTCAGAAACTGCTGATCTACTGGGATTTTCACGCACAACCATCTCCAGGGTTTACAGAGAATGGTCCGAAAAAGAGAAAATATCCAGTGAGCGGCAGTTCTCTGGGCGATAATACCTTGTTGATGCCAAAGGTCATAGGAGAATGGCCAGACTGGTTCGAGATGATAGAAAGGCAACAGTAACTTAAATAACCACTTGTTACAACCAAGGTATGCAGAAGACCATCTCTGAATGCACAACACCTTGAACCTTGAAGCAGATGGGCTACAAAAGGGGGTCCAACCCAGTACTAGCAAGGTGTACCTAATAAAGTGGCCAGTGAGTGTAGATTGAATCCCCAGAGGTATGGCTCAACAAACAGCAGTAATGAATGTACTGCTGTATTTTTCCTTCCAAAGAAGGGATCCGTGGTCTGCTTCTCCTCCCTTTGCAGCGATTTACTATGTCACTACCAGTGCTCAGTCCATTCCATGATCACCACCTCTAGCCAGATCTGTAGTCTCTCCAGTCTTCACGTTCCATTTATTCAGCATATGCTGGCACCTTAAACAGCCTCAACACCTGATCCAAGGTACACTTGGGAGGCGCCACCACACCGGGCTTACCTCATCCTGTGTGTGTGTGTGTGTGTGTGTGTGTGTGTGTGTGTGTGTGTGTGTGTGTGTGTGTGTGTGTGTTTGTGTGTGTTAAGACAGTTGATCAGGTTTCAGGTACTCACGTCATTGGCAAGGGGACTAGCCAGGTTGTCAGTCAGTAGCTTCAGGCAATGTTTTTCTCTGCCTATTGCTCAAATTCTTGACATCAGACAGAATCAGGATTCAAAAATAAGATAACAATACAAATGTACAAAAAGCAAGTCTCCACAAAAGAGAGCTATTCCCTGCCTCTTCCATTCATGCTACACAAAGTCACCCTTATGAGATGGGTACTCCCTGCCAACTGATATGCATAAGAAGATTCTGACTGTCGTTCAGCCACCCTGACAAAGCCTGAGGCTAAGAAAACATGATTTCAGATAAGGCAGGAATAAAACTGGCTGTAGATTGTTGGCATTGGAGGCTCTTTGTCTGAGTACAACTAATTTCATGGCTGGGAGACATATAAAGGCTTGTCTCCTGTTGTCTCCAAACCTTGTGTGGGAGAAAAGAAGAGAACAATGCCAGTTTTCTAGACCACAAGCAAAAAACCTGCTGGAAGAAACTGAAGTCCATACATTGGAAACATCTGTTTTATTTCTTTTACATTCTATTGCTAATTTATTTTACAGTCTGTGAATGTAATTAGATAAGGTCGACAGACACGGCAGTTTTTATAATAGCAAAGGGAAGCACAATTGTCAGTCAAAAGAGCAGGGAAATTCACTTCACAGTGGGAACATTGGCCATAATGTCTCAAATTGTACGCCTTGGTGAGACTGTAGTGTGGTGATCACATAATCAGTTGCCCCTTATGAGGTAGTGAAAACGGAGGAATTTCAGTGGGCCAAGTGACAGGCAATGAATGCTGGCTGCCTGTAACAGCCTTAAACTACTGACACCATAGCTTTGTTTTTGAAAGACCACTTTCAGAGCAAACTCGGGTGTCTTATCGTATCTAAATGTGCTTATGGACAATCTTTATTTACCTTTCTATCTGCCTCTCACACATCCTTGACCCTAAATATAAACATCAATGCAAAGTTAACTGACAATGAGAAGAACTATTATGATACAGAAATGGAGAAAAACTAACTCACATTCACTCAAACCATTGCAAAGACATGTATTAGAGTGGAAGGCTCTTATTTTCATAAAGACCAAGACAAGGGAGCTGGTTGTTTAGATATTCAATAGCCTCACTAGTAAAACACTTCCTGCTGAATTTAAGACATTTTTGTTCTGAATAACACTGTGATATTCTGTGCAGGATAAGGCGTCAGGAAAATACCATGAACAGTCCTGTGTGCCCAATTAAAAGCATAACACTTTAACTCAGCGTCTCAACAGTTGTCCTCCTGACAGTCTGGAGGGAATCTACCCAGGAGCAGCAGGGGTCAGAGGTCCATGTGCACCATCTAAGGTTACACCGGATGGAGCTACAGTAGGGAACCATCCCAAGCATGTTACCTCTTTCTTCCTGCAGCAGGTCAAACAAATCCACACACAAACTTGAAGTGTGTCTACCTCTACTCACGAAGGGGCATTATGGTAAAACTAGAAAAGGAAGTTCCTAAGAAACTTTGTGGGCTTGCAGTCTTATTTTGGTAGTTAAACGATGGTTTGGACTACAGATAGTCTGATAGATGGATACATGAATAGATAGATAGATACATATATATATAGATAGATAGATAGATAGATAGATAGATAGATAGATAGATAGATAGATAGATAGATAGAGAGAGAGAGAGAGAGAGTGTAAATGTGCTTAATGTTTAAAAAGTCTAAATAGTATCACAAATGTCTATATAGAAGTTCTTTAAGTAGGGTCATTTGGTACACATTTTAAAGTTGGATTGAGTAAAAGATGTAAGAGGAAATTCATTTTAAATGTAAACAATATAAAATATGAGCCCAAAAGTCCTTATAGAAATCCATGTCAGTCTACACATTTTATAGTTGAATTGTCAAGCTTAAAATATTAAAAAGTGAGCAGAGCAAATGGCCATAGGAATTAATACGATTTCAGGCAAATTCGAGTACAAGCTCAAAAAGTATAAATGGTATGAAACATATTTTTTCAAGCAACTCAAGTTACACAAAATCTGTCTGTCTTAGACCAGATGCACCGGTACTGTCTGCCAGATGCTAGCAAAAAGAACAGATTGTCATTGGCCTTGGTGATCTTCCAGGCCTTCCTAAGACACCGCCTGGTGTAGATGTCCTGAATGGCTGATGTAGATGTATGGACTGAATGGACAGCCGTCTTCACTACCCTCTGCAGATCCTTGTGGTCGAAGGCTGTACAGCTGCCATACCAGGCGGTGATGCAGCCAGACAAGATGCTCTCAATGGTGTATCTGTAGAAGTTGGTGAGGATGTGAGGGGCCATGCCACATTTATTTAGCTGTCTGAGGAAAAACAGGCGCTGGTGTGCTGTCTTGATCTCTGTGCCGGTGTGATGGGTCCATTTTAAGTCCTCAATGATGTGGTCACCAAGGAACTTGAAGCTACTGACCCTTCCCACTTCAACCCCACCTTCTTCTTCCTATAGTCCACGATCATCTTCTTAGATTTGCTGTTGATGGAGAGGTTGTTGTCCTGGCGCCTTTCTGCCAGGGATCTTACCTCCTCCCTGTAGGCTGTGTTGTCACTCTTCAGGCCTACAACTGTGGTGTTGTTAGCACATTTTTGAGAGTGGTAGTTGATGGGTTAAATGGTTGAGAGTGGTTTCAGTGAGGTGTGTTCTGTACTGTAGGACTCCTGCTGGGTTTTTTTCAAGAGTTCTGAATGTTCCATGGCAGTTACAGTAACAATGGGGGTCTCACAATATTGGCCTAACTCAAAATTGTTTTTAAGTTTTTGAGTTACAAAAAGCTGAATATGTTAAAAAGAATACAAGCAACTCAAAGTATACATCTCTGCACGTGGTAAAGTTGGATTGGTGTGAATAGCTTCAAAGCAGTAGGACGAGTAGCAGACAGAATAATAATAACTACAAAAATAAGTTCCAGAAGAAACTTTGTGGGCTTGCAGTCTTATTTTGGTAATGGGAAAATATTAAAGATATTTAACTGTGGACGATAGATGGATAGATTAGCTGGGTAGTTCAAATAAATTGAGATAGTAGGATGGACAGATGGATAAAAGACAGTTAGAGGATAAGATAGATGAAAGAAGGTTTGATATAGATAGATAGATAGATAGATAGATAGATAGATAGATAGATAGATAGATAGGGTTATGAAAGGATGAAAGGATGATGGCAGAGCAGTTGAAAGAAAGTGAGAGTGAG
Source organism: Argentina silus (assembly GCF_951799395.1). Lineage (NCBI taxonomy): Eukaryota > Metazoa > Chordata > Actinopteri > Argentiniformes > Argentinidae > Argentina > Argentina silus. The sequence continues at coordinate 16,268,653 of NC_139653.1, forward strand.
AGGATCGTCAGACTGTAGGATAGCCAGAGAGAGGTTCGACTGTAAGATGGTTTTATTGGGGTAGAACCGGGTGCATTGTTGTGTAATCATTCTAAGAATGAGTTCTGCAGGTCTCATGCTGTTTTTATTTCAGTCTTAAAAGTTTCATGGCAGTTGCAGTAACAAAGGAGCTCACAGAATGTTGGCATAAATCAACATTCCACCTTTTTTTGGAGTTACAAAAAGCTTCATAGTTTAATAGGTATAATCCGGGTAGATGTTACAGTTGGATTGGTTTAAATAGCTTGAAAGGTGGAAGAGCAGTGGTGATAAAAATGTTTAATATTTTGGTTTCTCTATGTTAAAATATGCACTTTCAAGTTTGAATAGTTTCAAAAGTATAATGAGTTTGAAAAATATAAATGCAGGCAATGAGAATTAGAGGTCTCTGCATGTTTTAAAGTTGGATTGGTGTGAATCGCTTAAAAGTTGTAGGAGGATAGCAGGCGGACGAATTAAAATAATAAAATAATAGTTCCAGAAGAAACTTTCTGGGCTTGCAGTCTTATTTTGGTAGTGGTAAAAGTTTAAAGATGGTTAACTGTGTATGATAGAAAGATAAGCTGGGTAGTTGGAAGAAAGTGACATAGTAGAATGGACCAATGGATAAAAGATGGTCAGAGGGTAGCATATAGGCTGATAGAGGAGAGAAGGTAAGAAGGTAAGGTAAGATAGATAGAGAAATAGTGTAAGGTGGTTTTATTGGGGTAGAACTGGTTGCCAAGAGAGTGCATTGTTGTGTAATCATTATGAGAATGAGTCCTGAAAGTTCCAGGGCAGTTGCAGTAACAAAGGAGCTCACATAATGCTAACCCTAACCCTAACCCTAAATTAACATTCCACAATATTAAGTTTGATATTATGTTTTTGGAGTTACAATTGTTGTTGATCAATTTTTTTTATTATTTTTTTTACACATTTTACAGTTGGGTTGGGTTTCCATAGACCTTCACGTTAACATTTGCTGAAGCAAGCCCTAATAATAATAAGTATGAGCAAGAACAGTTGGACTTGCTGAAGCAAGTCCACTAATATGTATGAGCACACAATCTGAGTAATGGAGTTAAACCACTTAAGACTAACCCTTTTCCCACTGTTTAACATATGTTCTAGTGTCAATCAGCAACAACCTCCCCTAGGAATATGTGCATAAGGAAATATAGTACAGTAACTAAGGTCTAGGACTCAGTGAGGTTTGTATGTAAATAAATGAGAGCTAGTGGAAGAGCAATGTGTCCTGCAACCTTTGTGAAGACTAGAGATCAAACGGTTTGTATTCTACAAAAGCAGGGTATTTAGAGAAAAAAAGCTAAACAAAAAACTACTGTTGGAAAAATATTATGTGCAATTTTTATGCAACGGGAAAGGATGTTATTGTATGTATCATACCTTACATGTACTACACTACACTAAAAATAAAACAATTGATATCTTCCAGAACCTCTCTTCACAAGGGAGTGGAGAATGGCTCCCATTTAGTATACACATGGCAGATGAGCTAAGGAGAAATGTAAGGTTTGAGGGCAGTAACTCCTCAGATCATCTCATAACCCTCTGAGATTCTGAGTCTGGTTAATCTAGCCATGGTTAAATAACATTAATCATCTGCATAAAAATGTTTGCTTTCCCATGACCATACTTTTATGACTCAATTAAATTCATGCAGTAAGGCTATCGAAGAATCACCCCAATTATCTCTCTTCAAACTGAAGTTTTGAACGAAGATTCAGCGATTAAACTGGGCCTTTCAGCTCCACTGTTGCCTGCCTGCGTTCAGTGGGTCCCCCTTCACAGCAGTACTTCCTGAGATAGCCAGGGAGATAGAGAACTGAGGAATGCCCACAAGGTGCCGGTGAACAAAGAGGTGGTAGATATGGGAGACTATCACCCTCCAGTCTAAGCCTGCAGATACGCGATAAGGGCTTCCCCCCAGCAACACACACATGCACACATACACACACACACACACACACACACACACACACACACACACACACACACACACAGACACACACACACACACACACACACACACACACACACACAGACACACACACACACACACACACACACACACACACACACTTACACACTTACACACACACACAGACAGTATGCTATTTATCTGTGCTATAGATAAATACATAATTTTATAAATATATGAAGAAATGAAGAAATGAAAACCCATCCAACAAAAGCATCCTTCTAAAGGTAAAGTAATGAATTCCCTTTGTATGAGGAGTTATTGCTATTGTTCTTGTTCACGCTTGAATTTAGATTTGAGAATCTTTTGAAAACATTCATGAATACATTTAAAGTGTATTCTTCTCTTTAATATTATGAACCCCTGCCTCTTTGCTTACTAACAAAAACGTATTTTTTTAATCAAATTCCTAAGAAACTTTTATTGAAGTCAGCCATGGCACATTACTCCAGGAGAAACCCCCCCAGACACCCACACAAGTTTTGTTAGGAACTGGTGTTAGGCATCCTCATGTCTCATAACTATGCTGGAAAGGAGTTTCACTAACTGCACAGATCTGAGAGTCACACAGTAACATCCTAACTTTTCATAAAACCTGCCTTTTTTTACCAATACATGTGTTATCACTGTGGTGGTCAGTTACTGCAGGTGTTATATCCTCCAGGCCAGAGGTATCAAAGGTGCAGGGTCATCTTACCATCGTCCATATCAGTCAGGATGGTGACTCTGGCTGAGGGGAACTCCTGGCCAAGACGGCCCCCCATGGGCATACTGAGGGTGACATTGAAGCTCTCCTCTTCCTCATACAGCGAGTCATCGATTATCACCATGTGGCAGGGCTTCTCTGTCTCCCCTGGGTCAAAGCGCAGAATGCTGTTGTGCTCCTCTGGCCTGGAGATGTAGTCTGAGTAGGACAGCACTGTAGTGGGGATGGTGCCAGTGGCTGACACTGGGTGGACACAAGACAATAGACACAAGACAATTGTTAGGTATCTGACCTTAAAAAGGCATTAAAACTGGATGCAGTATGATATCAAACACAAATGTCAAGGACACATTGTTAGACTCTGTACAAGTCACTGAGGGGTCATCCTTCTGTACCTTGCTGGGTGTAGCAGATGACCATGAGCTCCTGACTGATATCTCCACTCCTGTGCACTGGGATCAGCAGCTCCCCAATGTCCTCCTCTATGGAGTAGGTCGGTGAGGGGATGAACACGGTGGACTCTGCAGAGAAAGTATGGCACATACCATACCATTACATACTACTCACTGCATACCTTTACTGTATGTGAATATGTAGAGGATACTTGAATGTGTTTAGTATTTATTTAGGAGTGTTTTCATTTATTTAAGAGTGTTTCTTGATCTGGCCAAGGCAATGTCATCGCTCTTATCCAAGTACAGTACAGTTATGAGTGCCAGATGATATTCAACATCAGTGGCTCACATAGAGAACTATAACTATATTTGTGAATACGCTATAAAAGTCTGTACGTTACAAACTGCAGAATGTAAACATACCTAGAGGCACTCGTCATTTTTGGAGACAGACGTCACCATTATGATTTCTAGTGTAAGTAAATCTAAGCAGTTGCTAAGGAATGGTAAATATGTTCTGATTTGGCCCAAGGGTTACTAAGCTTGCAGGTAAAGTACATTGAGTAATTTACAGGAATTTACTGTTCATTTGTTACACTGTCTCTTTTGCTAGCAATCATAATGACACTTGTCTCCAAAAATGAATGTCTCCAGTTGTGTTTACATACTGCAGTTTGTGACCTACAGACTTTCATAGCATAAGCCAAGTGATATTTGCCCAGTTCATTATTGTAGCTTTTGCATGCCAAGAAGAACAATAAAAGTTGGTCCGTATAAACAAAAAAATATGTGTTTGTCTTTTACCAGTCTGTTTACTGACTCTCTCCTTCCCTTCCCTCTCCTCTCCTGTCCTCCTCCACTCTGCTTTACGTGACTGTGTGTGTGGTCAAAATAACCTCATGAATGTAACCTGCAAATTGCATGTGTAGGCAGACCCCTATAAAACTGCGGATGCCTGCAGGTTTCAATAAACCTGCAAACATGCAGGGAAAGCAAATCTTCTTTAAAAATAGGTTTGCTTTCACGTCCACAGGTTTAAAAAACTTGCAGGTTTGCTTTACCTGCACATTAGCACGTTTTGGAAAATTGTCCCAAGCAGGTTTGCTTAAACTGTGTGTGCAGTTTCCAGAATTCTGAATCAAGCAGGTTTGTTTTAACTGCACATCAGTAGGTTTCAGTAAACTTCAAAGCAGGTTTAATTTACTTGACCTACAGCATTATTATTATTATTATTATTATTATTTGTTTAGCTTATAAGCCTGGATTAAGCAAAACATTGACAGATCCAAACATGGACCCAGCAGAGATAGACCAAGTACGCACCGCTCTGACTATCCAAGGAGCCACGGTCGATAGGTATGAAGAACTACTCCTACAAGTCATGGACAACATGCAAGCTCTCACCGTGGCCATCCAGTAGAGTCAGGGTCAGGTGGCGACTGGTATCAACCCATCACTACCTGTGCATCCAGAGGCTGTTAGACAGTGAAGCAGAGACTTATGACTACCTGCCCCGGAGCGCTATAATGTTAATCTGGTTGTATGTCATGGGTTCCTGACACACTGCTTGCTAGCATTTGAATTGCAAGCTGCCATGTTCCCTACTGATCAGACTTGGTTATATCATTTCAGTACCGGCAGGGCCCTCTCCTTATGCTCCAGCTACCACCTTTGAAGAAGACGAATGGAAAACAGCTTTCAACACACAACACACGGTCACTACAATTACCTGGTCATGGCTTTTGGATGCATAACACGGGCAAAATCCAGATGGATCCCAGGCAAGACCCAATCTGTCAGTATCTAGCCCACATCCTTCTCGATTAAACAGCTGCAGTGTTTCCTCGGCTTTGCTAACTTCTATCGATGATTCATCAGCAGTGCACACTGACTCCTTTTATTATTTTTATTATCCATCTCTTTTAGTTCATTGATCTCACCCGTGCCCTGTTATTTGTCCAGTTTATAAGCCTGGTTTTTGCTATTCCTGTTGTTCTGTCTTGAACTATCGTTCTATGGATGTACCTGTGTTTTCCTGTAAAATTATAATAAAGCTTACGTTTGATTTTTGCAACTCTACACTTGGGTCCACCTTAAACCACCTGTTACATAGTAAGCCGCTTTGAAGCCTACCCCTCAATTTGATGTGCTTTGAGGCCAGAAACATGATTTAACTACAGTACATCAGTGTTTAAAAGGTTCACACTGCCATCGCAATGGTGGTCTACCTCAATGCTGCTGCTGCAACATACACAAGTTGTGAAGATGTGTGAAGTGAAGGATTTACTGACAGTGCTGACATTATTGGTGTTCCCTCCAAATAATCCTAAAAATAAAAATGAGAGAGAATGGTTGGTGATAGTTTGCCTCATCAGATATATTGGAAAAATCTAGTTTATGAAATACAGAAATACCTCATGTACATGCAAATGCTAAAATGTCATCAACAAATCACTCAATAAGTTGAATTGAGTCTATCTTAATGCAATTTTGTTAATGTAATTTTGGAATTAATATCTTTTTTCTTAATATCATTTTTATAGGGTCTCTGATTTGCATAGGAATCAATTACACACTGTGTAGATCAGCTTGTCATTACAAACCGAGCAAATGGAGAGGAACAAAACTGCTCAGGAATGCGACCCTGTGGCCTGGAGAGACATACAAAAATCTACAAAGTCGAATGGTGGAGAGGAAAAAGCACAGTCAATGGGACAACATCATCTCAGTCACTCTACAAAATTGGTCTATAACCAAGTGGCCAAAAAGAATCCCTTAATGGAAAATAATCTATCTCATATCCATAATTGTGTTTGCAACAATGAAATCAAGTGATACAGCAAAGAAAGTGGCTGGAAATGTGTTCATTTGGTTTTACTACAAAGCATTATGTTTGGTGCAAATCCACCACATGCAATGCAGTTTCCACACCATCTCTCGTGTGAAGAATAGTGGTAGCTGCATCAAGTTATGGGTATGTTTGTCACTGGCAGGGACTGGGGTGTTTGTCTGGATCAAGAGAAAATTATGAAATTTGCTGAGTTGGTAGTGACATCCTAATCTACATAGTGTGGAATTGATTTCTATGCAAATCATAGACCCTATGCAAACAAAGATATTCTTTCCAAAATTACATTAACTATTATCCTTGCATTGAGATGGACTCAATTCAACTTTTTGATAACGTTTTTGCATTTTAGCTCATTTTAAGAGTGTCATAGCAAAGGGTCTGAATACTTATGTACATGGGATATTTCTGTATTTAAATTGTAATAAATTTACTGAAATTACGAAAAAACTTGTTTTCACTTTATCATTCTGGGGTATTGTGTGTGGATTGATGGCAAATTCGTTTTAAATTGAGTCTATAACACAACAAAATGTGGAAAAAGTGAAGGGGTCTGAATACTTTCCAAAGGCAGTGTATCAGGGAGGATCAGGAATCAGGGAACATTATAACCTTATACGGTTCATTAAGGGGGTTCAGAGCCATGTCCTGCAATCTAGTGCCTTGAAGGGAGCTAAAGCTACTATACATTACCACCAAAGATACAGGGTACACCTCTACAGTAGGCTATAATAACTTGTTCCTGCTTTGAGCTGTTATTGTGAATCTTTAGTCACACATTTGATAGGCTTACTGTATGCACAATACACTACATAGGCCTATATCTGTCTCTGTCACACCATATTCAGAGTAGAGGCATCAGACTGGCAGGGGAAATCTCTTCTCACCTGTCATAGACCCTAGGCAATTGTCTAATAAAATCCACCTGAAATTCAAAACCCTAACTTCTGTCTCTGTTCTCCAGTCTGTTCTGACTACTGTCTGTTCTCCAGTCTGAGGAAGTTAGTTTAATCTTGTTCTAGTCAGAGTGCTGTTAGAAGTTGTTTGTTTTGCTGTGGCTATCGTGCCTTAAACTCTGATAGTAGTTTCTATTGGAAGCTGTTTGAAGTCAATTGCTGTGAAGTGCTGTCAATCTCCAGTGGGAGGGCCTAAACACTATCCTGCCAAGTATTTAACTCCTGCTCACCCTGGACTAGGACTAATACATTTGGGATTGAGTGAGTGGTGAAGCCTGTCTGGTCGTTAACTGATCGTCAGGTGGGAGGGGCTGCTGCCCTGCTAGTCATCAGCAATCACAGAATCTACATTTATATTGTGATGATCACAGAGCGACAGCCTCTGCGACAGCCTCCTGACACAAAGACGAAGGAGTCTATCTGTGGAGTCCATCGAGGAAGGCCTGAGAGGAAGGCCACACTACTAAGTATTTTTTATTCTATTTTGATAATTTTTTAATTACCCTGAGTGTATTGAGCCTACCTATATCCTATATTTCCCACTAACCCTCTCCCTCTATACTGGCAAAAAATTTGCTTTCTCCCCATTCCTGTTATTTCATCCATCAGGAGGACACATCGACGCTACACCTCCACCGGCAACCCTTCCAATCTAATCTACCCACCATGCTCAACTGACCATGACCTCACTGTCACAGGAGGACTTTGGAACTGCCAATCAGCGGTCTGGAAAGCAGAGGATATCTCAGCCTATGCCTGCTTCATGTCTCTCCACTTCCTTGCTCTCACAGAGACATGGATTACAAAGGATAACACAGCTACTCAGGCAGCCCTCTCTGATGCCTACTCCTTTACTCTTTCCCCTAGACTCTCTGGTTGAGGAGGAGGAACAGGAGTCCTCATCTTGCCTAAGTGGTGACAAAATGTCCTTCCCCTGTCACACCTGTCCATATCCACCTTTGAATTCCATGCTGTTTCTATCACTTCCCCTGTCAAACTTCACATTGTTGTTATCTATCGTCCACTAGGTCAGCTTGGCCACTTCTTAGATGAGATGGATGTCCTTCTCAGCTTCTGCCTTGAGGACGGCACACCGCTCACAATACTGGGTGACTTCAACATCCAGTCGGAGAAGTTTCACTCGTCTGGAGCACTTGACCTTCTCTCCTCCTTCGGCCCTACCCTGTCCCACTCTCCTCCCACTCATGAGGCAGCAATCAGCTCGACCTTGTCTTCACAAGATCCTCCCATACCTTAAACCTCACTGTTACCCCTCTTCCGGTTTCTGATCATCACTTCGTATCCTTCTCCCTCCCTCTCAAATGCTCACCCTCCCAGCCAGTCTCTACCCACACTGTATCCACTCGTCGCAACCTGCGCACCCTATCACTCACCGCTCTCTCTTCCTCTGTCTTATCCGCCCTACCCTCTGTTGAATCCTTCTCTCTTCTATCCACTAATGCAGCTTCCTCCACCCTCCTGTCCTCTCTTTCCTCATCCTTCGACTCTCTCTATCCACAGATCTCAAGGCCAGCACCATCCACTCCACGCGCTCCCTGGCTGTCTGAAACCCTGTAAGCTTGTAGAATAGGGCTCTGGGCAGCTGAGAGGAAATAGAGAAGATCTGGCCTTCCTGATGATCTAGACCCTTATCTCTCTCTCCTCCTCAACTACACCTCATCTGCATCAGCTGCTAAAGCTGTATACTACCATTCCAAAATTCAATCCTCTGTCTCTAATCCAAGGAAACTGTTCTCCACATTTTCTCACTCCTCAACCATCCTCCTCCCCCTCCTCCCTCCTCTCTGTCTGCCGATGACTTTGTCACCTACTTTGAAAAGAAGGTTGATGACATCAGCTGCTCCTCTACCTCTCACCAACAATGCTACCTTTCCTCCCAAACCCACTGTGCAACACCCAGTCTCTGGTTTATCAGATTTCTCCCCCCTCTTCCCTGATGATGTTCTAAAACTGGTCACATCCATCTCCAAAGACCTCCTTCTGTTCCTTACCACCTTAATCAATTCCTCTCTATCCAAAGAATCTGTCCCAGCTGCCTTCAAGACAGCCAGAGTCAAGCCTCTTCTCAAGAAACAAACTCTTGACCCGTCTGCTGTCCATAACTACAGACTGGTATCCCTTCTCTCCTTCTTATCTAAAACCCTTGAACGTGCTGCCAACTGTCTAACTACCTCCTTCAGAACAACTTCCTTGACCCTCACCAATCCGGCTTTAAAGCTGGGCACTCTACTGAAACTGCTCTCCTCGCTGTCACGGAGGACCTCCACTCCGCTCAAGCTTCCTCCCTCTCCTCTGTTCTCATTCTTCTGGACCTGTCCGCTGCATTTGACACAGTAAACCACCCAAGCCTTCTCTCCACCCTCTCAGAATTGGGCATCTCTGGCTCTGCACTCTCCTGGTTTGCATCCTACCTGGCCGGTCACTCCTACCAGGTGATGTGGAGAGGATCGCTGTCCTCTCCATGAGCCCTAACCACTGTGGTCCTCCAGGGCTCTGTCCTTGGGCCTTTACTGTTCTTTCTCTATACCAAATCTCTCGGTTCTGTAATTTCTTCACATGGTTTCTCCTACCACACCTACGCAGTTGACACTCAACTTTTTCTCTCTTTCCCCCCTTCTGACTCACAGGTGGCAACACGTGTCTCTGCCCTCTCCAAGACTAACCCTCCTCCCATACAGCCAAGAACCTTGGGGTGATCCTTGACAACCACTTATCCTGTGTGGCGAACATCACAGTGACAACACGCTCCTGTAGATTCTTCCTCTACAACATCAGAAGGATACGTCCATTCCTCACCAGAGAAGCAGCACAACTTTTGATCCAAACACTTGTAATCTCTCGCTTTGACTACTGCAACTCACTCTTGGCCGGATTCCCCACCTCCGCCATCAGGCCTCTGCAGCTCATCCAGAACGCTGCCGCTCGTCTGGTGTTCAATCTCCCCAAATTCTCACGTCACACCCCTCCACCGCACCCTCCACTGGCTCCCGGTAGCAGCTCGCATCAGATTCAAGACCCTGGTGCTCGCCTACCAGGCGGCAAAGGGAACAGCCCCTCCCTACTTGCAAGCAATGGTTAGCCCCCAAACCCCTGCATGATCACTCCGCTCTTCCACCTCAGCCTGGCACCGCCACTTCTACTTGTATGCAGTGGCCGCGCCACTCGGTCACGGCTTTTCGCTGTCCTGGAGCCCCACTGGTGGAATGAGCTTCCCACTACTGTCAGGACTGCAGTCACTACCATGAGTCACTACCGATCTTCCGCCGTAGACTGAAAACCCATCTCTTCAGGCTACATCTTAACAGTCCCTCCTAAAGACCCCCCTGTACTAACCCTAAACCCAACCCTTGAGACCTCTTCACCCCCACTACCCCCCTGTACAAGTTCTCTCCTGTTAATAAAAAAAAAAAGGCTTCTGGCAATACGACTGCCAATGGCCCCTGGTGTGAGCATTGATTACTTTGTCTTATGATGACTGTTGGATAGATGATTCAAATGTATTTGTTGTAAGTCGCTTTGGATAAAGGCATTGGCTAAATGCCATAAATGTAAATGTAAAAAATATCTCGATGAAAATTCCTCACTTCATTCTGTAATCCACAGGTTACAATATCAAAGTACTATTCAAAAGTATGTTTCACACTATTCATTTCAAAATACCGCCAAAACATTTTCCAAAATGAAACAACAACTCATACTGTAGGCTACTCTGCATGTAATTCATCCAGGCTGCCATTATTGTTGAAAAAAATGAACCATGAACCTTTTAAACACTGACCTACTTTTAAACACTGACCTACTGTATGCACACACTCAGCAGACTCTCCCGATTACACTTAACCATGTGAAATTAACCCTTCACAGTGAAAAGAGGGCCAAAGGTCGCCCCATAGAGAACCACTGCCTTCTCCATAGAGAACCATTGCCTGAAGCACTTGGAACCAATGCCTTTCTGTGGGCAGAGTGCCAGCAAAGCCCCTACAGTACCAAGTGACAATATTAACCTCTTAAGCTTTAGGCCCTATTTGACTAATTTCCGCCTAAAAAATATACCCAAACTAAACTGCTTATAACATTAGAAATATGATGATCAGATGCAAAAGCATGCCATTTGATAGGTAACACCTTGAAGTTTGTGTGGATATGCTCAGATCATAGTTCAGAATAACATACTACACATGACAAGGAGACAAAGTTCAAATAAAATATCCAAAATGTTTTCAAAGTCATCTTCCACAGAACATTAACAAGTATACTATCAGTCACAAGAGCTGAAAACACTTCACAGTGCCTCAGCAACTTCTCAATAACGTGTGCAAACATCTGTGTTGCTACTGCTAACAGAACAGAAGTTATAAGGCTTTTTGTGAGTGGTTGTCTTGAAACCTCTCCAGGTGTCCTGAAAAGTGTCCAAATGCTTTACTTTCTATTGGAAACATACAAATGTGAAAAGAACATTATAAAATCAATAAAACTTATCAATCCACCCAACTGTTTAACATTCTGGATGATTATCAAACAACAACAATGCATAAATCAACTATATACAATAAAGAACTGTAATATGAACAATAATCACCTTTACACCTCCTGATTGGAAGTCACCCCCCCCCCCCCCCCCGTGTCATTGGCTAAAAATGCGTCATTGTAGGGTTTCAACATGGAGAACATCGTATCCAGCACTCTTTTGATGTAGTGACCCTGTTGCGAATTTAGTGCTCACACACTCAATCTGTGTCTGATAGAGCAAACATCAAATGCTAGCTATGTTTATAACAACCTAATAAATAACTACATACCATACACATGATGTCTAATGAAACACACAGACCTGTACGGTGACTGTTATGACATGTTTGTTGTTTGATAAAATGAAACGCAAAATCAACATCTCGACACTTTGGGCTGTAGATTCACTTGACTTTCACAGAAAACAACACTGACCTGCTACTTAGAACCAATAGACCGTCCTGTTTCAACCAGTACCAAAAGTGTATGTTCTGTAATATTTTCGAATATTCAGAGCATCTGGAGATGGGAGTGTCCATCTTCTTTTACTTTACGACTGTAAGTGCTGCCCATATATTGAAAACAAAGATATTATAGCATATTATAGCACCATTGGGAAGCCAAGATCAGAGCGTTTCCTGTGATATATAGCATTCGCCTATGCAGTTTACTGTGTTATGACTAACTGATCAGACATCTAAACATATCAAATGAAAGCAAAGATCGGGCCCATAATTGGGCCCATGCAACTTAAATCACGGCCTCAAGGGCATTATTGCTTTTATACAGTTACACAACAAATCCGAAAATTGTGGCAATTAAACAATATTTGTGGGCTGTGAGGTTAAAATAAAGATTCTCAGCTTCTATTTTATTTCAATTTTGCTACTCTTTACTTCTGGATGATACTCTTTATATCTGGATATTCCTGTACTGGATATCTGAGCACAACCTAATACCGGAACATTTCTCCTTTTAATTCCCCTTTAGTGGACATTGAGGAGGCTTCAGCAGAGGAGCCCCCCCTCTCGCTCACAAATTGTAATTTGGAAGACATGGTTACTTTAAATGTGGCTTATGTCAAATGTGTTTAGTATCTACGAAGGGAGACTACTGTTTAGAGTCAGAGGAACCTTTTGTGTGTGAAGGATGTAACCGGCTCATCGGATTACAAGCCAACATCCTCCACCTCATGAAGGAGGTGAAAATGAGAGACGATTGTATTATTGCTCTCCAGGACCAGCTGAGACAGCATACCTCCTACAGCTCGGCCCTTGCTGTAGGGGAGCTTTTCAGCCCAGATGCCTTCCCAGGACCGGTCCCCAAACTGGTGGTCACAGGTAACAAAAAGAAAACCAGGTAGGCGGCGAGAGTGTCGCTCCCCAGGTTTTTCCCCATTGGGAACGACTTGGTGGAGCTGTCTAACAGCTTTGACCTTCTTGACCATGATTCTCTGGCTCCATCAGCCCCTAGTGCCCCCTTGGATTTCTCTCCCACCCGGTCAACGACGATCCTGGCCCCAGCAGCATCCTCAAATCCCAAAAGCAATTAATTTGGAGGCATTTGCTTGTATTTGAGCCGACAAGATGTTTCTGTACACTTCTACTGCTGCCATCAGCAGTTACATCATCAATTAAGACATGTTAGCCAGTTCTAGTGGCATCTATACATGCTATACAGGTGGTATGCTGTAAATCTTGGGCAGATCCTTTTTTCTCCAAACTTTCCACTTGCAATCACTCTGGTACATGATAATATTCATCTTATCTCTCCAAAATACCTTTTTTCCACACCTCTGCAGGCTTTTTAGGTACTTTATAGAAAACTGTAACCTGACTATCCTTTTTGAGGATAACTAGTGGTTTGCACCTTGCAGTGAAGCCTCTGTAGTTCGGCTGGTGACGTATTCTGCAAATGGTAGTCTCTGACACCTTCACGCCTACCTCCTGGAGTGTTCCTGTTCAGTGGGACAGTTGTTTCTGGGGTTTTTCTTAATTATGGTGAGCATTTTTCAATCATCCATGGCCTACCAGCCCGTTTGCGATTATTGAGGTCACCAGTGCTTTTTCTTTCTTTTTAAAGATGTTCCAAACTGCTGATCTTGGCCTAAGGTTTTGCCTTTGTTTCTAATAGTGTTTTAACATTTTGCCTTGACTTTCACTGACACCTTGGTGCTCATGTTGACAGACACCAGTAACAGACTTCAAAGGCAAATGCAAAGCCTAGAATCAATACTAGACATTGACAGCTGTCTTATGCCTGCGCAAATGATGTGACTGAACACCTGAAATACCAGAAACACTTGTCAAGCCAATTGTCCCATTACTTTTGGTGCCCTGAAATAGAGGGACTATGTATACAAAGTGCTGTCATTTCTAAATGGTGAAACCAATATGGACACAAATACCACCAAATAAATTGGAGTAAAACTGATCAATCTTTTGGAGTAAAGAGCCAAAAGAAGAAGATGTATAATTGGAACCTGTTGTATGCAGGTTCAAGGAGGAATGTGCTGCTGGCATGTATCATTTGGTAAACCTGCCCATCTGCAGCTTTAATTAAAATTAAAATAATTATTAATAATTATTAATTAAAATAATAAATATTTACCTGCCACTAATTTGTGGGGGGTTGTATCAATGTTAAATATGCAGGTATTTTCAAAGATAGCAGGCTGCTGAGGCAGCATGCCTGCATTATTTTAGGGGTATGCACTGAGGGGTACCTCACATCGTAGGGTTAGAAATCATTTACATTCACATTACATTCATGGCATTTAGAAGACGCCTTTATCCAAAGCGACTTACAACAAAACAAACATCTGTATGCAGCTTAGAGAATGTGGTCTTCTACATTAACAAGGTTCCAGTGAATCAGGAGGGCATGAACTCTACCATCTCATCAGCAAGCCCCCAACAGTCCCTAAGACCAATTAGAAACCCTGAGACAGGAACAGCAGTCCAACCAGGCCCCATGAACTCCCCCCCCCCCCCCCCCCCCCAGGGCTGAGTAGTTCTGCCTTTCTCTTGGCTGAATACACTGTACACTATTTCTTTGTCAGAACTTTGGCTATATGCTCGCAGCCCTTCATGTGCTTAAATTATCCTCTCTCTGTTAAAATGATATTTTGATGGTTAAAAACTTTTACATTTAAGGGGTCTGCCAGAAACTGTCAGTTTGACTCTGAAACGCTGAAGTAAACATTAAAATCATAAACAGCATAATGATATGTTAATGGAAAGACATGTCTGTGTATTGTATATCAGCAGCGTAGTGACAGAGGGCAGACAAGGTCTACTCAAAGGTCTACGCAACAACAACAAAAACTCCCAGTTTTAACAACTACTGGAGAGATAGCTGCCAGTTACTGTAATTGCCCTCCAGAGACGACTGTTTTGTGAGACAAACATTCTCATCCACACATTTAAATTAGTGTAAGTTGTTGACGGAATATTCTTCCTTTCACACAGGGTCCCCAAAGAGTGGCATCATTTATATATATTATTTTTTTTTTTTTTAATTATTTGTTTGAATTGTCTGCCCTTGTCTAGCCTCTGCTGCATCTCCATGGTGAGAATTAGAAAGTCCTGGGAAGGCTCTAACTTGGTTCTCTCTATACACTTTGACCTTGTTAATTTGCTAATCTGAATTGCTGATATCTTGAAACTATGAAAACTTGATATGAACTGTTGTTGTTGTGTTGGATCACTATGTCCAAGCAATATGACCACATTGGTTTCTTTGTCAATATGTATGATTCTCAGTCATGGAGCCAGACTAATGCCTGGTCTAAAAGTGTTGAATTTCAGTCTCATCATGATATGATTAAGATGTGTTGCTTTATGCTGATCTGTGTATGCTCAGGCACTAGGAGGACAGATACGAGACAGAGGGCAGCTTCTCTAAGCGCTGGAACATGGGCACTCTTTGCTGAAGCTGAAGGAGGTGCATGCCTTGTTATTCATTGACCTCAGTGAGCTCTGAGCTGTGTTACAATTCACAAGCTGGAAAACTCTGGCTCCCTTCATATAACCAAAGATTGGTCATGTCTTGAAAGTATGATAGACAATCTTTCTATAGTAAATGAGCACCATCAACCATGTGGTTCTCTTTACGGTTATTGTGTGACTGAGAATAAACAAGGAATCAGGTCACATTTACATCAGGTTACCCCTATACCTGTGTAGTAACTCTGTAATCATAATAGTAACAACATGGTATTAACATGCTGTTACTGTACATAGAACATTGGTAATTTCTATGTAATTGCAGAGTAGAGCAGTTTATGTTATTACCCAAGTGCAATAAGGACTGTTCGTTATTCCATTTGTGTAATAACACAAACTACTCAACTCCATGTGCTATGTAATTACCTTACGATTATGTTACAACATGTTAATGAAATGTTGTTACTACAGTAATTAGTAATAAACTACACAGGTATAAGTGCAACTTAATGTAAAGTGTTACCAGGAGTTGTTTTGAGAGTTGTCACTCACCATCAGCAGGATCCAGGATCTCTACAGTAGCTATCTGTGGAAATTCCAGTGCAGCCATGACAGGTTCGGACAAAACGATTTGGAAAGACTCAGATTCCTCATACTCGTTGTCCGGCAGGATCTGCACCTTCCAGGTGGCTGTGGTCTGGCCAGGGTTGAACTGGACCTGTTTCTGGGACTTCCCCCGAAAATCTTTGTCCTTCTCAGCTGTGCCATCTTTGGTGCCAATACCTTTGGGGGGATGAGGGGGAGATCATTACTACACTACTATACCTGTGTGAATAATGTTCAGGTATAGCTATGTTTCTTATACTCTAATTGCAATAGAAAACTACTGTGCATTATTGAGACCTGCAGCTGTTTGCATGTTACATTGCAAAAGGCCTATCATCAATTCTCCGCTGTTACTGAATATTTCTCAAAATATGATTTCTTCTAATCGAGTTGTGACAGACTAAATATAGGCCAAATATCATAAATATCTGTTCAGCCTTTTTAATTTAAACAGATTGTGTGAAAATGTATAATGAGCAAAGGTTTTGCAGATAAATAACTACAAAAAATACAGATTTGTTTATAACGAGAGGCCACTAGATATGTTGTATTAACATAAAGCAGCACCTCAAATGTCTCCAGGTTTAAATATCTGGCTGTTTTCATTAAAATCCATTTTCTTTTGCAACTTTGCCAATGTTAAGTTACGTTACACAACTACAATAACCAGTATAAAAACAATGGCAAACATAATCCAGCAAGAGATTCCTGTGAAATGAAGCTATTGTGCATCTGCAAGCAGATGGCCTCGACATGCACCAGAAGGATATGATAATTTGCCTGTCTTGACAGCAGAACCTATTCCCTCTCATGTCAATCCGGCCCCTGGAGCCATGGTGAGTCAATTATGGCAGGCTTGGTTCTGGCCATTGGCGTTTGATCAGGCCCAGTGTCATTGCCGGCCTGTGACATTGGCAGGGCTCCTGCTGTTCAGGGTAGTGAACCAGATGCAGCATGGGACAGAGACTCACACTCCCTCTGCTAGCTCACAGCACTGCACACAGCAGGAGGCCCCCAGCAAATAAAACATTGCAGCCGGAATAAATAAACAAATAAATAAATTAAGACATAAGAACCAGGGTAACATGGGCTTTTTCCAAATACTTCACACTTTCTCAGAACAGAGAGAGAGAGAGAGAGAGAGAGAGAGAGAGATTCAAGTGCAACAATGACAACTCAAGAGCTTCAATGGTACACAGAAGGAGAAATGTATGGGTTTTGGATAAAATTATCATTTAATTCTTTGAAGAAAATTAGGAAAAGTGAGCTTTGATATGCAAGTACAGAGGGAGGGACATGGGCCCTGCACATGTGTGCAGAGATTAAATGGATGAGCTCAAGGGAGCTGCAAAAATTACCTGTCTTCAAAGAGCAGCTAGCAGAGGGAAGGGCACCATTCGTTCCCAAACTCTGCCTCACTCACAATGGGGGTATCACATCCCCCTATTCATAGCAGTGACTCTGAGGTCTAACAGCAGGTGAGCTCAATATAGCCACCAAAATAGCACCGGGCACATATACACTCACTGAGCACTTTATTAAGAACACTATCTAATACTGGGTAGGACCTCCCTTTGCTCTCAAAACAGCCTCAATTCTTTGTGGCATTGATGTTGGAAACATTCCTTTGAGATTCTGGTCCATGATGACATGACTGCCTCACACAATTCCTGCAGATTTTTCAGGTACACTTTCAAGCTGTGAATCATCGCAAAGGTGTTCTATTGGATTCAGATCTGGTGACTGGGAAGGCCACTGAAGAACACTGAACTCATTGTCATGTTCATGAAACCAGTGTGAGACGACTTTTGCTTTGTGACATGGTGCATTATCATGCTGGAAGTTGCCATTAGAAGATGGGTAAATTGTGGCCATGAAGGGATGCACATGGTCAGCAACAATACTAAATAGGCTGTGGCATTCAGGCGATGATTGATTGGTATTAACAGGCCCAAAGTGTGCCAAGAAAACATTCCCCACACCATTATACCACCTCCACCATGAGAAGGTGTACAGGTTTTCCTAATAAAGTGCTTGTTGAGTGTACGTAACTCCTAATCAAGGAACATCGCGTCATGGGACTTTCTGATCAGTGTTTACTAAGGCAGAGCTGGGCTATCCTCCGTCTGAGAGCACTGGCCTGACATCAGTCACTGTCTCATCTCAGCACCAAAGCAGATGGGTGACGGGAATTGTCAGGCTGTTGAGAGATCTGTGTTCCCAGTTCATCAAAAGGTTTACTTTTTTTCTTTTCCATCCTTATCATGGAAGATGGAAGAGACCCTGCTGGAGAACATTCAAAGACAATATTTTGGCAAAATGTTGCCAGAAATGTGGTTCTGATTTTCGGGGAGTTTCTTCTTCTAAGAAAAGCATCTTCTTCTTCAGATTATGGATTATATTATTCTTGTATGTTATGCTAATAAATTAAATGCCCCTCAGTTGTCCTTGGGAGGCTATTCCTTGTGGACATTCACTTGAATAGTGACTGAGACTGGTCGTCTTGAAGAGAGCAGACCCTTGAGACAAACTTAAGGTCAGTATCATCTGTGTATCACCCCTGATAGAGCTAATTAACCACAGCTACAGAGCCAGTAAAGTCACAGGGGACAATTCAACCCTTTAAGGATTGACCCAAAACCTCAGTTAGATCATTTCAAAATGTCAGAGCTTTTTTTACACCAAAAATATGGGGGGCAATCACAATGGCAGTGGTACCAGTGGTAAAGATACCAGTCAGTCCTAGATACTTGGAGCTAATAAAACCCTCAGGTTTATTTCTCCCAGTATTGTTCCACTGCATCTACTACTCATTCAGTTAAGGAGATTAAATTAATTTGAGTTTTGACACTGGAGTAACTTGGAGAATGGTGTCTTTTTGGGACCACCAACTTTCTGTGACCTTTCCCATGAGCAACTGCGGTCCCTTTGTGCTATCCCACTTAGTGAGAGGACTAACAGCATAAATACTGGCCTGAGGAGATGGGCGAGAGGTCATGACCTGCATGACCCCAAAGTTGTCTGTCCAACCCCTGGTCTCTCTAAGAAGCTACTGTAGCAGAGGGTGTACTCACCCAGCAAAGGTCTATGACCATGCTACTACTGTATAATCACACTTTGTGGAGCTACTTTTCAAAGAAAACCAAATAAGGACATTGTTTGTTTTGGCTTGATGATGAAAAGGTTTATGATAAGGAAGAATTTGACCAACCTTTATGTCATCATGACCGAAGAATATTACTAAATCTAAACCATGTTCTCAAGACTTCACAGATAATTTAGATGGCTGCACAGCTGCAGTATTGCAGTGTAAAAGAGCAGTGTTAAAATATGAAACTACAGACATGCAATTACATTCTGGTTTTACAGTATAGGTATTGTAGTTTAATGCTATCAGTGATAATAGTGTGTTTAATTGGAAGGATGCCCACTCACTGACAAAGGATGTCTCCCCAAGGTAGCCTCTGCGTTTCAGCATCACCTCCAGGAACTTGGCCTCCTCATCAACCACATAGTACTCCTTCTCCAGAGAGATCCAGGCCCAGTTCAGACGAAACTGCTGGTTCTTCAGCTTGTTGCCCCCTGCACATAAAGACATTTGAGAGTATTAGCAAAAAACAAAACATCTGGAGCCTTTGAGAAAGATAAAAAACAAACATGCAAATAACACTATCATATTCAAATAACACAAATATCAAATAAAAACATCTCAATAAGTCTCAATACGATTTTCAGGACTCGTTAATTGCTATTAAAATCATTTAGAATGGAAATTATAGTACAGCTATTCTATTTTGGACCATATTGCAGTATCATTATCCTCTCATTAGAATATGGCCCGGAGTACCTTTAAGACCACAATGGCAAATGCCCTGCCAATATCGAGTGGAAGGTGTCAGTGCAAAGCCCTGATGCAACAGAAAGTATAATGTATGAGGCCTAATTAACTCATTTTTAATTGAGATAAAAAGGTTAGTCTATTTCCTATCTGAGCTGGCGTATTTTATCTATCTCTTTTGAAGTTGGATTCAAAGCAATGACTCTATTCCTGGAGGGCATCACTGGCCGTTACTGTCTGACCACATAGAGAGAAGCCACACACCAACATCAAACACATACACACACACACACACACACACACACACACACACACACACACACACATACACCAACGCATGAGAGCATGGCACATGGGTGCACACACACATACAGACGTCTGACTATTTAGTAATCAGATGACTGCAGCTGGGTCATAACAGGACTGGTTCCTTCCACATCAGCCTGAACAGGCCAGACTGAATGCAGAGTGCTCCTAAATGCAGGGAGTGGTGGGAGCTTGATCCAAGTGACTGACCTGCTGAACAGCCGGCAGATGTGAGTTTGGCGGAAGGAAAGAGAAACAACTAGGAGGGTCTGAGGCACATTGTTCTGGGGTTTCAGAGTATGTTTGCATTTGGCATCACTTCAGAGGCCTAACCGCCTATCTCTCTCCTCCCCTCTAAAAATGTCACGGTCAGTAAATCTGTCACGTCCAGCCGACTGCTCTGCTATGCCCATTTCCCTTTCATGAGTGAGTGAGACCTACACATTCACCAGGGTGTGTCTGAGTGTTTTATTGTGTGTGAGGGTGTTTGTGTGTGTGTGTGTGTGTGTGTGTGTGTGTGTGTGTGTGTGTGTGTGTGTGTGTGTGTGTGTGTGTGGTGTGTATGTGTGTGTGTGTGTGTGTGTGTGTGTGTGTGTGTGTGTGTGTGTGTGTGAGAGAGCATGTCTCAGTGTGTAAGAGCACCTAGGAGTGTGAGTGTGTGGAAGTGTGAGTGTGAGTGTCTGCACCTGTTCAGCACTGTTCCACCACCAGACATATTTTCTTACCTGGAATACAATGGGAGTCAATGCATGTGACACCTGTGAATTAACAATGCTCAGTCATAACTGGGGCAACAGGACACAGACAGACTAGAGCAGTGGAGGGGAGGATAGTTACACTTTCTTTCTCACAAATGAACTATCTAGCCAATTAGATACAAAAATTCAAGTGATTCTATTAGGGCACCAGTCCAACAAAGCATATCATTACTTTATCATGAACTACTGTAATTCAGATATTACAAAAGCTCTACCAGTCTTATCCTAAATAAGGACAATAAACTGAAGATGATGAGGAATCCATTAAACTACTGAAGGGATGAGACTGTTCTGGCTTCTCTTCAAATTTTGATGTTTTCCACATTAATGGGCTTTGTCAACAAGGTTTGGATGAAAGAGAATACGGAAGACAGACATTGACGTTCCTAGAACTCACAGATCTCTAACCGCTGAAGGCACAGTTCTGATGGATTCACAATGTTAAAGACTCCAGTTGAACAGCTCTAGTTCAATCATGACTCTGAAAACAAAGCTAATTGTCCTCACAAGGGATCAGTGTCCTCACAAGGGATCTCTTCATTCTATCCATACAGTATAATGTACAGTACAGTACAGTGCAACAGCATATATCCATGCCACCGGCCTTGTAGATAGGCTGATTATTGTTTCCCAAGCCACTCTATGCACCCAGATCAAATGTCATATTGGGAGTAAAGTAGAGCCAAATCTCTCTTTTAACAACCAATACATATGGGATGCCAGCAGGAGTGAAGTAATTTTTTCTGCCTGTGTTCCACTTACCGTAAATCCTCTTGGAATAGAGGGCTTGTGTGTGACTAGACTTCCCTACTCCACTCTGGGGATAAAAGAGAGTAGCCCAGGCTCATGTCACAGGTAAACACTGTGTGTGTGATCTCTGAGACATGAAAGCATACTGCCTCTATCCCCCCACACAAATTGAAAGCATAATCTCCTCTGAGAAAACACCAAGCTTGTTTCCATCCATAACTCTTTAAGGAGTGAGCTGATTGGGTATGCTGTAAGTTGTAGAAAGCCTGGAATAGTCTATGTTTAGTTTATGCTGTTGATGTTAACTTGATACAAGAAACAAATCTAGGATGAGAGAACATAAATTATGAATTGCATACTATCTCTCTTTAATCAAATACACACAGGGACATTCCATGACCATTTATAGATGTACTAAACCACCCTGCTGTGCCCCATACTTTTAGTGTGACTTAGACGGTGGGATATCATTATTTACATTATACTGAGTAGATAAACATTCACATCAAGCTGAGCATTAAAGGGGCCACTCTACATTTAATTTTTAGATTACGTATTTCAAGGAACACCTGCTTGTGAGAATAGTCAACATAGATACACAGAGTTATCCTGGTAAGATTTGGAGCGGTCAAAGTTCAATACTGTGCAATGCCTTCAGAGCTACGATGATGACATACGTAGATTCAAAATGTCTGATTATCAGTGAATATAATTAGTATTGCAAGAGGCATCATCAGGCACAGGAAGCCTAAGAAACAGCAACACTAATGTGAAATTTAGGGAGCTGGGGTGTGGAAATGCTAGTTGCTGGAGGACCACTTCACTCCACAATATTTGTTTCTAATTAAGATAAGCAGGGGTTGGAGTAAGTCCACTTCAAAGAGGCACCAAGGAAAACATCAGAGTTAATTTTTAGCTGCTGCTCAGGGTGCTGAGACAGAATTTGTTTAACACTATTGGTATCCTATATGCCCTTCCATGTTTCCAGGGTTAGGGTTAGGGTTAGCATACAGTAGTAGCCATCAGCATTAATTTCCTTCCTTGGAGAGACAATACAATTTTATTCTATTCTATTCTATTCAAATAACCACCCAAATAGATATTTTTAAACATAAAACAAAATAAAAAATGCTACAGAAATATGTAGTTGTCATTAGTACCTAAACTTGGTCTTCAGTTAACATTTTACACAAATCTAAAATTAGATTCCATCTGCTTATTCACTTCATCTCCTCTCACCTGTCATTGTGGTAGAATTCTCAGTCAATGTAATCAAAAAGCACACTTACAGCAGTGCCAGCCACTGTTTGTTGCTTCTATTGTGATTTTACATTCGCTTTTGAAGATAAGTAAAGACCAAAACAATTTTTTTTAACAAACATCTATGCTAGAACAGGCAACGTTTTCCCTCTACCACATATTGCACAGAGCCTTGTTGCTGTACCATTAAACACATTCACTGTACTGGGGTGTATCATGATGGACAGGAACCCTCTGAAGGAGGCCAGTAAATGTGAAAGGCTGAGCTGTGCCAACATTGTGCCTTGTCTCCCTTGTCTCCTCTCGGCACACATGCTGCAGACTGCCCTTATTTGGTCACCCTTGGGGAGCTTGGGGCCTGGATGCCCAATGGGTCCCCTTCCGCTCACTCACACAGGCAGGCAGGCAGGCAGGCAGGCAGACAGGCAGCCCTCTGCCCACT
Source organism: Argentina silus (assembly GCF_951799395.1). NCBI lineage: Eukaryota > Metazoa > Chordata > Actinopteri > Argentiniformes > Argentinidae > Argentina > Argentina silus. Next base: position 16,292,018 of record NC_139653.1, read on the forward strand.
GAGCTCGCTCTGCACTGATTAGGCTGGATAAAGTGGGACTGGTCTCTGAACCCTGTCTTAGCAGGACAATGAATTTAAAAATACAATACACACTTGGAATCAGAGACGGGCAGTATTTGAATTACTTTTGAGTATTTTCATATTCATATTTGATTGGCCTGAGCAAATTCTATGTATTTTTGTAATAAGATACTTGTCAAAGCGTATTTTTGTATGTTCCAAATACTGAAAATACTTTTCAACAGCGATCAGAGCTCAGATAGAAACTAATATAGGGCCTAGTGATAACTAGTTAAAAACAGGGTATCCATGCAAGTCATTCACTATTGAAAACGTCAGCCTTATAATGTCTTAAATCTTATTAATTTGGAATCTCGCTCCTGTGATGAGGTAGCCCTGCCTGTAACTTCTAAGAACAGATGTAGACATCATACCACAAGGATGTCCTCCAAAGATGTCGATTCAAACCACAGCCAGCTTTCCACAGCAGGGCTTGCCAGTGCATGCCAAGGCCAATTGCTTTTCAACAATCACTCCTGGGCTTCAACAGGGCTTACTCCAGGCCCATTCGGTGCTTAAAACTCTGGCTTATAGCCTCCTCTACCCCCATCAACTAGTGGAACTGTGCAAAATGTGAGGAATACAAATAAGTCTACATCTGTCTTCCTGAAGAAATTTACTCCATCTATATGTCCACCCGGCTGCCTTGCAAATGTATTTTGAAAATACAAAATACATGTATTTTAAATAAATATTTTTTGGGCACCAGTATTTTATAGTTTATTTTGGTACATTGGTCATGAGGGTATTTTGGAACATGATACATTTTGACACATCTTTGCCTATCTCTGAGTGGAACATCCATATGGAATTGCCAGCAGTGCTGTGCAGCAACAGTCTCCAAAGTTTCTGCAGTATTTCTTGCTCAAACATTTATTCTGATAGACATGATGAATGAGCTGCTTTCATTTGCTGAGCAAATGCCTTTGGTTGATGGCATTAGGCCATCAGTATGGGCATTGGTCTCACAGATAAGATAGAGAGGGGCAACCGTGGAGAGATCCAGCTGAATACATGCAGGCCAAATAAGTTATCTTCTAGAGAGAATAACTTGGGACCATCTTTTCAGATGGTGTTAAAAATAGAACACCCTAGGAACACACAAGTGCACACTGTATTTATTCACTCTCTCAGTATCTTACAACAATGGGATCATAGCCAAATATGGTGGCCATGAATCTCTCTCCATTACATGTATTAGCATTAATACACTGTATACAACTTTTTTTACGGAGAGAGCACAGAGGATCCTCCTGCTGAATGAGATTAACCACATGCCAAAGCAGAGAGAGATATAGTCTAATCAGAGTAGACTCTATATCAGCAGTAAAGAGTGGGGAGGTGAGTATGAGTTGAAAGATTTAGAGCTCTTGTGATTTCACAGGGCCTTAACCCCTGGAAACTGGAGGGCCTTCCAGTGAGCTAGGCAGCCATAAATATTGCTCCTGGCTCCTGGCTCTGCTCCACTCTGGGCTCTCTGAGCTAGTGGTCATTCTAAAGGGGCACTATGTAGGACCTAAAAAAGAAGGCCGAAGGTGCTTCTGAACAAAGAGCCGGGAGAGAAGGCCGACCCAGGTTCAAAGAACGAGCATTAGGGTTAACATCTAAACTATCCTTATAGTGGTGATGTAGCTTCCAATTACTTGTCAAATCGTTGACTGAACTTACGTAACTTGACCCATACTCAACTTCCCTTACTTGACCAATACAATGACCATGGGGAATTGGTATTTTGTAGAATATGAATAGACATTTTCCTAATTTAGGAAGATTAAAAATCAAGAACATTTATGTAATGCACATCAGTGTTCTTGAAAAGAAAAACAATTTGCCTCTCCTCCCATAATGCCATTGACTGTAAATGTTGTCTTGCAAACACAAAGGACACTGCTCTTCCTGTCCCCTTTCCTTTTCTCTTTGATTCCAAATTGTACTACAAGGTTGTTGTGGAAACCACTTTGAGGCTCTCTTCCTGGGACACAAAAGCAGGAGCCCAACACTTGTGGAGAGTGGCAGTGTGGAATTCCCAGGGCTTTTATTTCAGATGTGGCTCCTTTATTTGTTGCCCAGGGGAGAGACTGGCAAGAGGAAATACAGTATGATTGTGGCTAAAGGTCATTCTTGTCCTGGGAGTCTGCTCCATGCTTCAGTGCTCATACTCACAGGCGTTGACGATGCCATTTCTTACACATTGCCTGAAATCCTATGCACATAGGCTAATGGAATATATTTAGTGTTAAGTAAAGATTCTGCTCTCCACAGTCTTCCAGAATTTAGCTAATTGAGATATGTCATTAAAAGATAAGGATTATGAAAATAATAAGATATGCTTAATTAATTAACACCTAAGCATGGATGGGAAAGCAGTCAAAATACTTTTCCCAAACATTCAGAATGCTGTATATCTAACCTAGAGGTGCTTTGGTAGAGGTCAATATTTCAATGTGACTGGAAATTACTGCCATATGTACATATGAAAAATCCTGGGCTTTTAAGTATAATCCTATTAGTCTTGCCTGGGAATATTAGCTCAAACAGGCTCTTACAGAACACCTTTAGGATTAGTGAGCCACTCACTCTGGATGTCTAGCGCTGTAGAAGATCCACGCTGTCATGAGTGGCCTGTTCAAACCAGGGCCACAGGGTGTCCTGCCAAACCCCCAAGGTCAGGCCTTATCCCTGGCCACGGCTGCATCATTAAAGCTGCAGATTAGACTGTTCAGACTTGGATGGGCACAAGCTATTCACCAATGTTTTCTCTTTTGCCACTTGGTTTTCCTCTCACTGTACAAGGACTTGTTTAATGTACTGTGCATCGCAGGTTGAACAGAGTTTGTCGATGACTCCACAACAGCAGTAAGGCTCTTGGGGCTGAATGAATAAATCAATTAGCTGGCCTTGGATTTGGGAGCCAATCTAATAGAAGTATACATGTCACATCCTTGAGCACTCCAGTTTTTGATTGCCGAGGTGAGGTCAGATAAAACCTTTCTTGATTAGGCCTTGAATGGCATCCCTGTCTTTCAGAGATGGAGCCCCCTGAGTGTCTTCATTAATAGTCAACTACATGCTGTAGAGAGTAAACGCCTGAATCCTCCATGGCATTGGAAACAACAACAAAGCTTTGGTTTAGCAGCTGCAGGACTTTCTCCAGCACTCACACATAAAGGTCATTGCAGATTAAATATTGAGTCTCTCGCTCATTACTAGTCAATTATGCATGACTGCTCCGACTACCACAGTTTCTGAAGTAACATTTACAAATTCTCAGTGACCCTCTGAAAAAAGCTATACTGAACAAAAGCCCCAGCTGACAATGCTTGGTTACTGCCATTTCGCACATCAGATATCAAACACTGCAATATTTGCCCATATCATAGCTGAAATACTCCTTCATTAAAAACTAAACAGAAACCTGTAATTCAAAAGAATCATATGCTACAGTACACTCCTTTGGGGATGGCTTGCTTAGCAAACAAACAACATCTTTCATGTCATGTCCAACACAGTTGTTCACAGTCCCAAGAAAAAGATATCAGCTTAATGCAGTCATTAGGTCTGCTGAAAGAAAAGTGGTTTTCATCCCTGGGGAAGAAAGCGTCAAATTGTGACTAACATGTGTAAAAGACATCTCCACTCCCTGATGCTGCAGCTGACAAGAGTGTCTGAAGTGAGGGGAGTGGAGGCTGGGAAGTAACAAGAAGATACAGGGATTAGTGTGAAAACAGGGAGAGAGAAAACAAAGCGACATAATGATGAAGGATAAAGGGATGTGACAAAAAGAGGGGTGTGCTTTTTCTTGACCTCTGAATGCAGTGTTTGCTCTCTTGTCAGGCAGAATAATGGTGGACTGTTTGCTAAAAGCAGCAGTGTGTCCACAGAATATAAAACTGTGGGCCCAGCGACTCATGAGCAGAGTTGGGTGTTTGTTGAGCCTTCTCTCAGGGCCAGCCTCCAATTGTTTCATTTAGTGCAGCATGTTTCAACTGTATTACACAGTTGTTACTTTTGTCAACAAGGTTGCAAATCCTTAGGAAAACAAGTCTCCCTTTTAGAGAAGAAGAACCCTCTTAAGAGCTGAATTTGTAATTCCTCAAGAATTAGAAAGAGGGCATTCAAGAAGAACTGGGCCTGCATGCAGAAATGGGCTAACCTGCATGTTTAAGATAGGCATATTATGTTGCCAAAGTGAAGGAAAAAGGCAAGTGAAGCTGTCTGTAAGATAGTACTGTATGTAGCTTCATGGTATTGGTCACCGAACAGTCGACAGGCAGGATTAGGGACATGTACAATCATACGGTTATCATACCGCAGAATAAAACAAATAATTTTAATAATCCATTTGTGTTGATGTGCATATCATATTGACCCTCTATGCAAACACTGCATTGGAGCCCTTAGGACAATGGACATGAAAAATCTATGATTTTGAGAAAGAAAATGTAAGTTTCTATTTTAACTTGAATATTTTGAGTACCTTACTTAATTTTCATTTGTTCCACAGAAACAATAAATATTCAACGTATCCATCTGCATAATCTCAAAGTTATTTTTTGCATCTCCTAATAAATATTATGTTACATTTACTTTTATATACATTAACTTTACTGCAACTGTCACAACTGTATGAGTTCTGTCATATCAAAAACTACCACCTCAACAAAAAACATGAACATGAGTGCAGTTGTAATACAGTTAGAATTAAATAAGAACCAACATCAGAGGTCTATTGGTTAGGGGGATAATGCACCACAAAAAAACAGAAATTACCCACAATTCCCTAGCAAATATGCTCCCTTCCGTTGCAAGGGCATTGTGGGTAATTGGGAATTTCTGTTCTTTCTGATGCATTATCTCACTAACTAGCATACCTGTGATGTTGGTTCTTGTTTCATTCTTACTGTATTACATCTGTGCTTATGTTCATGCAAGTATTTTGTTAGAAAAACTGTATTTTTTTCTTTTGTGGGAGCACCCTTTGAAGAACTCTTATAGGTTTGATGTTGAACCCTATATTAGAGAAAAAGAGTAAGATTTACAAACGTTTTTTTAGAAGGATGTAAATAAAATAAATACATTTGGAACTTAAACAAAATATGTTTCTGAATCTGGTTACAGCAAGTAACTAAACAGAAACAAAAAGTACAGTTCTGGACTAGAAAAATGAACCAGATCCAACTTACAATAATGAAGCTGGAAGTTGTTTTTACACTAAAAGCTAATTATATCATACATAAAACTAATACTTGAAATGTTTATGCAAATAGTTGTCTCATTTTTTTGAAGTAGAGCCAACACAATATTTGTTACAGTGATAACCACCCTCCTGACCAGTGGCCAGGGCTCTCGGGCTAGAGGAGCTATCTGCAGGCCACATTCTTGGAGCACTGGTGGCATGATGCAGGGGTGAGTGGGAGTTCAGGGGGAGACACGCTCACTCGCTACATAATGAACTAACTTATTAAAAAATAACAGAGAACACACAAAGACCAGCAGAAATTGTCAGGTTCAGCATTTCACTAATCATTCCCAAGCCACTTTGTTATCTATCTATGATGGACATCTCACCTAAAGGCAGTACACACCTGGATTTGGGGCAATTCATTAGAATTACAGACAATTTATATTTTCAGAACAAATAAACATTCAGTATTCTTCAACGTTGGAATTCCTGAATCAAATCAATGTTTGAATAGCTCAGTTTTTAGGATTACAGCAATGTTTTTGCATTACTGGAGGATATACAGAATCCACCATATCTGCATTAACACAGCTAAATATCAAAGGACATAAAATATAAAGACAAGCATCTCTTGGTCCCATTTCTGTCTGGGACGTTTTAACTGAAAAGCACTCACACTGCAGTAAGTGGCCAATCCACTTACTGCAATGTAAACTACAGTGCCCTGCGTAAATCATGGGACAGTGAAGCATTGTTTCTTCTTTTGACTCTACACTCCAAAAGTGATCACAACACTTGCATAGTCCCCCTATTTTAGCGTACCCAAAAGTAATGGTATAATTGATAGGTGTTTCAGGTAAGTCAGGTGTGTTCCGTCACATAATTTGTGCAGGCATAAGAGCTGTCAATGTGTAGTATTGATTCTAGGTTATGGATTTGCCTTTGGAGTTTACTATTGGTGTCTGTCAACATGAGGACCAGTGTTGTCAATGAAAGACAAGGAAGCCATTATTAGGCTGAAAAATCAGAAAAATAGCCGAAACCTTTGGCTTGCCAAAATCAACAGTTTGGAACATCTTTAAAAATAAACAAAAGCACTGGTGAGCGTCACAATTGCAAACCGACTGGCAGGCCAAGGAAGACTTCCACAGCGGATGGCAGAAGATTGCTCACCATAATTAAGAAAAACCCCAAAACAACTGTCCTGCAGATCAGGAACACCCTCCAGGAGGTAGGCATGAATGTGTCAGAGACTACCATCTGCAGAATACGTCACCAGACAAACTACAGATGCTTCAATGCAAGTTTCAAACCACTAGCTATCCTCAAAAAGGATGGTTAGGTTAGAGTTTGCTAAAAAGTACTTAAAGCCTACAGAGGTCGGGAAAAAGGTATTGTGGCCAGATGATCTGCCCAAGATTTACAGCATAGCACCTCATCTGTGAAACATGGTGAATGGTGAGTTTGGGCATGTACAGCTGCCACTAGAACTTGCTAACTTGTCTTAACCCTCTAGCCCCCATAGCGGCCGTCGACGCCCGTTCTACATTTTACTAGAGCGCCTGTGGACGGCCTTGATTTTCTAACCCTATTAAATGTATCAACAACTGAAAATGAACTAGCTAACAATAGTACATCCTACACGCAAGGTTGTCACTGTAAAATCGGATCTGGAAAATGTTCATGTTGTCATTAGACATTTAGTAGTTAACTTTTTCTCAGTAACAACAGTAACTGTTGTCACGAAAATGTCTGCACCGAAGCATCATTGTTTGTTCAGCTTGGATGAGGCAGCCCGACAGTGTTACGAGAGTGATGAAAGTGAGACTGATTCTGTCGCTTTCCCCTTGGAAAATGATGATGACATTGTGAGTGAAAGTTGGTGGATAGGTAGCCTAAGCCTCAATTGTGATACGTTTGATCGCTTAGGGAAAGACCCCCTCAGGGTTGCTATCTAGCGGGACCTGTCTCTTCATCACACCTGAAGAGGGATCGCTGTCATATCACCAGTAGTGGTCATATGAAAGCTATAAGCTCTCGAGTTGCAGCGATTTCTCACTATATAGTTTTGAAAAGGAAATTACTTCAATTTGTCTTTGTGATTGTGTGATTTGAAATGTTTTGGAATGGACGACTTTCAACTTCGCTATCATTAGCAAGACCTGTCTCGTCATCATAGCCGAAAAGGGAGCACTGTTTTTGGGAGCAGAGAACACCGCAGTCAGGCTTGCATATGAGAGCCATAATCTTGAGTAATCTCGAGTCAAATTATATTTATATCTGTGTGAATTGAAATATGTTTTGCTTAGAAGGCTCACTTTCAATTACTATTTTATATTACTGTTCAGAAAAGCGACCTCGCTAAGAGTGAGTGTTCAACTTTTGTGCTGCGATCTGCCTCTGTGTCTCTCACCATAACCATACTGTAATGATAAAATATAGATAGATAGCTAGCTAACTGTGGCTCTACTCATTTAAGTCTGATGGCTTCAATCTGTAAACATTCATCAAATTTGAATAAAGAGTATGAAATAAGAAGTGTCATTGAATTAAAGTGGTGTGAGTCAACATGAATATACATATAATATATACAAATAAATATAAATCATTCTTCCGTGGACTTGGTGTCATATTTAAGAGGATATTGTGGTCTTAAAAACTAAACAAACTTGGAATGGTCCATTTTCCTTTGTTTTATAGCTATACCCGTTTGTTTAGACTGGCTAAGTACACGTTTGGCAAGGACGTGTACTTAATTAAGGAGACTGCCAGACGACAGTACTCAAAGAAGCTGAAACAACAATTCGACTCCTCGTCAGTCTGGAAAGGCCTTCGAGAGATCACGGACTGCAAAACCAAATCCCCCCACTCTATGGATGACCTTAGAATTGCAAACGACCTGAATGACTTCTACTGTAGATTCGACACACAATGAAACAGTCCTGACTCTGACCCACACAACCAACCCACCTCCATAGCTATCACACCTCTTCTTCCCAGCCTGGACAGAGACACTTTTTTTTTTCAGAAAGGCTGTAGTATAACATAGAGTCATGTTCCCTGAGCACAGCAGAGCAAGCCATGTCAGTTCTCAAAAGAATCTTCATTCATGTGTAGGTTTATTTCAGTATCCATGGGGCCTACTTGAGCCCTCAGAACTTGTCAAAACAGGCAGTGTTTGGAGAGTGAGCTGCACATCAGCACTTTAATGCCATCGCTCCAGGCTTCAGGAAGCTTGCCTCACTCATACCCACCACTCCTAGGGACCACCTCCACCTTTCATCTCCCACAGACTGCTCCTCCCATTCATTTCTCAGCCAGATGAATCCCCACATCCTGCCTATCAGGCTTAACTTAGTGAGGACGCAGGGGTGGGAGGTGGGGGATAGATCTACACAGAATCCCCAGAGACACTCGGCAGCACCTATGCCACCCCCACAAACCTCTCGGATGTCTGATATCCAGGTTGATACTGCTAACTTACTCACAGCGAGCGTGCAACAGATGCCATCACCCTCAATGTACTTGAAAGATATTTTATCCCTTTATATTTTACTGCTGTACTGCCCATCATATCATAATCATAGGAACAGCCAACAAGACAACATCACAGTACACAAATCAAGCACCACCGCTGCTTGTAATCAAAGCCATTACAGTTAAACTAATCTGTTATTGGTATCGGATATGGAGCTTCATAGCAGTGCCAGCTTCATCAGCAAGTAGCAGGCAGCTGATCCCATGGGACTGTGCTGGGTGAGTGTGTGTGTGAGACAAAGTGAGGGTCTGTGCCTGTCAGGCTCCAGTCACGACACCCGTGCCCAAAGGGAGAGGGCTGTGAGGCTGCTACTTGGGCCCAGCTGTCAGCAGTTTCTCAAAGAGCATGGAGAAGGGCTGCATGGGCTCACTGCTGGGAATCAGGGGCCAAAACACATTATCCAGGGTGATTTATTGAGCGAAAACATTGCTGCTGTGAAGCTAGAAAACTTGGAGCAGCAATCACCATGCACCCTCTGAAAATGGATCAGTCGTGATCACAAGATTGTGTTTGGAATCTTCTACAGAGGTGCTAAGATATAGGCCGTTTCCATAGAGGGAAAGAGGGACTTTACTTTCTTTCATATAATTTCTGTTTTAATGCAACAACAATGGAATGCACAACACTTTGTGCTTTTCATCTAAACTGTGCCCGAATAGCCTCTGTTCTGCAAGAATGACAACCTAAGGCAGGGATGACGACACACATCATCATCCAGGGAACAAGCCTGGGCCTGGGGTTTCCATATAAGCTTGGCAATTTGCCTCCGACATGTGAACCCTGACTCTGTTCCCTCACTCTGGTAGCACACTAAGGGGATAGGGTATAAGGAAAAGGAATGATGGGGTCTACTCTCTTTCATTCAATAATAAGGGCACCATGTCAATACTACAGGAGGACATGGCAGCTCACAGGAGTTGGCTATCTAGCAAAGTAGGTCAAGAAAATACCATACTACATGAATTCTATAAAACATCTCAGTAACTTTGTAATTACTCTGCAACAACATAGTATCAATATGCTGTTACATGGTATACAGTGATCAGTTATTTTTACACAAGCGGAGTAAGGAACAGTCCTTGTTATACAGCTGTTTACTTCATCTTAATGCACACATGAATTTCTCACTGTTTTTTTGTCCCTTAAATTGAACCTCATGTCAGTTGCCAGTAGACATCAAGGGAGAAAACATTTGAGTTGCTCTTATTCACCCCAGCTGGGCATGCAGAGCTCTCTGAATGAGAGGAGAAGAAAAGAAAGATTGAGAGAGAGAGAGATTGAGAGAGATGACAGCACATGCCCTCTGTGCCAGATACTGTATGCCCCTCCCAACTGTGCCAGACACAAGGTCAACTAGTTCTGGTAGCCCAACATTGTAGTCAATGTTGTACACTGCTTTTGTCCTTACCACCATTAATCAAGTGTCCCACTTACTGAGGTGTGTTTATGTTCTGAATGTAGAAAGGGTAGATTATTAAAGAAACATTAGCTGTGAGGAATCCTTCTCACTCCCACAGCTTCCCCCACTAGTCACCAGTGGCCGACAGAGACTTCCTTTATTGTTTTCCTTATCCATCTCTTTTAGTTAATTGACCACACGCCTTATTATTTGTCCAGTTTATAAGCCTGGTTTTTGCTTCACCTGCTGTTCTGTTTTGAACTAATGTTCCATGGATGTACCTGTGTTTCCCTGAGACAATTTAAGTAAAGCTATGTTTGATTTTGGCAACTCTTGAGTCCTGTCTCCTCTCTACACTTGGGTCCACCTTAAACCACCTGTTATAGCAAGACAGAACCAAACATGGACCCAGCAGAGATAGACAGCGGATGGAACCCCAAGGCACTTATCACCGCTTTTCGCCACCACAGATGAGATCAAGGATTACCTGGCTTCCCAAGAAATGGTAAATTACCTTGATTATTTTGTCTATATGTCCATTCGGGTGGATAATCGTGTTTGAAAGAGTCGCCAAGAGCGCTGGCCTGCAACTTCCTCACCACCCGAGTCCCGAACAGCTGTCGTGACGTCATTGCCTGAGTGCCTTCAATCCTTCTTGAGTCTACCTCGGTCTGCAGCCGAGGAGCCCATGCAGGTGGGGAGAACCCGACTCTCTTAAGCTGAACGGGATCGCCGAATGAGATAGATGTTGCCTCTACTGTGGAGGACCAGACCAGTTTTGTTCGTCCTATCCTGAGCTCCCGGGAAGGCCAGATTCAAGCAGGAGGGGGATATCATTATAGCAGCTATCATCTCTCCCGAGTCTGCTGGTTCTTGTGTCATGTTGGCTGCCTTTTTCTCCTCGGATGAGCAACTCCATTCTATCTGGGTATTCCTGGACTCCGGATCGGCTGGCAATTTTATGGATGTTGGCTTGGTCAAACGACTCAAGATTCCCCTGGCTAGTCTCGACCATCCTGTTACCATTACTGCCCTTGATGGTAGACCTCTGGGTTCCGGACGGGTTCGCCACCTCAACACTCCCCTCCGTCTATCTGTGGGAGGCCAGCATCAAGAGAGCATCCTGCTCCACCTCATCCACTCTCCTTTTTTCCGGTGGTTCTTGGCTACCCATGGCTGGTCCGTCACAACCCCCACATTGACTGGTACCTCTGTGCTGTTATAGGGTGGGGCCCCACCTGTCATGCCACCTGCCTCTTCCCTAGACCCTCTTCTTAGTTCCTCCAGTCTCCAGACCCTCCCGAGTTGTCCCGAGTTCTCCCCGAATGTCTCCTGCTGTACCCCTGACCAGCTCCCAGCCCGTGCCCCAGACCAGCTCCCAGCCTGTGCCCCAGACCAGCTTCCTGCCCATGCCCCAGACCAGCTTCCTGCCTGTGCCGCACACCAGCTTCATGCCCGTGCCCCAGACCAGCTTCCTGTCTGTGCTCCAGACCAGCTCCCAGCCCGTGCCCCAGACCAGTGTCCAGACCACTATGAGGCTGCCACCGCCTCTGCACATCGTTGGGGGCCAGCCGCCTACACGGTCTTGGCCACGAAGAGCGGCCCTGGCTTCTGGCCTGGGACATCCTGGATCCGGCCCTGGTCCGGAAGTTTCATCGCCTCTACCCTGGGTGCCCCGGGGGAACATCAGGTGCCGTTCCTATAGGAGGGGGTACTGTGAGGAATCGTTCTCATCCCTACTGCTTCCCTCGCTGGCCACCAGTGGCCGCCAGAGAATCCCTTTATTGTTTTCCTTACCCATCTTGTTTAGTTACTTGACCACACCTGTACTTTATTATTTGTCCATTTTATAAGCCTGGCTTTTGCTTCACCTGTTGTTCTGTCTTGAACTTATGTTCCATGGATGTACCTGTGTTTCCCTGTGACAATTTAGTTAAAGCTATGTTTGACATTGGCAACTCTGAGTCCTGTCTCCTTTCTGCACTTGGGTCCAACTTAAACCACCTGTTACATTAGCACCAGAGAGCACAGGTACATGACATAGTGACAAAGGCTAGAGGAAGCAAAGACACTGACAAATAACATTCCTCTTTAGATAGAACTGCAGGTCCCACCCTAAATGATTAAATCCTGTCTGTAAGGGAGCTTCTATCCCCAGGTTGGTGCAGGCAGCTGTTACCAGGGGATGGCTCTGTAATGAACTCCCAGATGTTTTTATCTGGGGAGGACTTTCAAAAGCAAAATCACTACCAAACGTTTTATTACAGGCCATAAGGAAATCCTGACACTCTCCACAGTTAAACAGAATCATAAAACATCTTAAAAATATGTACAACACACTTTTCTATATAATTTACTCAAGCCTTACGGTGTTGCATACAGCAGCTGTATGTCCTTAGGACTGACAAAAGGCTGCATCTCCCACAGGCAGGGGAGGGGGGGGGATTTCATTAAGAATGGACTAGAAAAACATCAGGAAAAATGCAGTCAGGTTTATCATGTGTTGAGATGAGGGGATTATACCCAGTCCCACACAGACTCTCCTGACCTCCCACTTGCGTGTGAGCGCATGTTCTCTCTTACCTTTTCTGCCCTACCGCACGCTATGAAGCGAAAGCTAATCCCTCATAACCTGGGATTAGAGAACAAGGGAGGGGAGGGAGATGGATTCAAATATGCATTCAAGTGACACCAGTGATTACCATATGGAAAATGTTGTTGATCAACATGAACTCGGCAGACGTTACCACAGCCTTCAATGGTTCAGAGAACATGGGGGTGGGGGGGGGGGGGGGGGGGGGGGGGGCGTTGAGGCATTTACTGTGACCTGAATTTATCCAGTTTCATGAGGCAGAAATAACACACAAAACTGGCCTGATGTGTTTGTTGCTGCAGACATGCAATGGTAATTAGATAGGAGAGAAACATTCCTCTCTGTTTAATGTGCTACCATGTAAAGATCACTGTTCCAGTCTGGAATGTACTGTTCTTCCCAACAGTCCCACACTTATCTTGATTAGAGATTTTGCACACACAACTTTATACTTCTATCCTTATAATCTATTGAAAAATGAAGACAACCATACTTTTAAGGGCAGAGACTTTTTGTGAAGTGAGTGAAAAGTATCCTTTCTAAAAGACTACCCTCCCATCCTGTCAACTTGGTCCAGAAGCAGAAAGTATGAGAGAGTGAGAGAGAGGGAGAGAGAGAGAGAGAGAGAGAGAGAGGGAGAGAGAGAGAGAGAGAGGGGAGATGGAATGAAAAGCAACTGTCTGTCAGTGGGAACATCCTTGATGCTGACTGACTGGCTGGATTAGGGGCTGGAGGCAGACAGGGATTCAGCTCCACAAACAACTGCCTGGGAATGCCAGGGCTTGTGTGTGCTCAGGTAAGCTCACCTGAATGCACAGGGGGCAAAAGGAGACAGAGGAAGGGCTGGTGGGTGCACAAAAACACTACAATTAACTCACTAAACATGACAACCACCCCCCCCCCCCCCCCCCCCAAAAAAAAAAAAAGGTTCTGACACTTTTTAAGTGATTAAATACAGTTCCTGTTCCAGGACAGTGTCCCTGGCCTCTGAAAACAGGTGAGAGATTTCTCCACAGAGAGAAAACAGAAAGCCACAAACATATACAGTATCTTCAACCCTCAGTGATTATTCATTGAAAATCTAGACAAGTTTGATCTTGACAAATCTAGACAAATAGCAAGACACACACATGTCTCCCAGAATATGACCCTGTCATCTCCTTTCCCCAGTATTCATCCACCTGTAAACCAGCTCTAAAGACAATTCCAATGGTTATTGACTTTCAATAGTACATTTTGAAATGCAACTACTTTTTCATATTTTGATTCCTTCATTTCATAGCACTAAAGGGATATGCTTTCCAAGAGGTTCACACAACAGGACAGTCAGCTCCCATTCTTTTCACAATGTTCCAATTATATGTCACACACACAAATGAGGTGAAGAATGTGTTTCTAAACATCTGGAGTTTATTCTTTTTCGGTTTAAAGCACCAACAGATCCATGATGGACAGAGTTGAGAGTGAGCAACAGGCAGGCACACGTTTTTCAATGGTGGTAATTTGTGTTGAAAACATTCTCATTATACCAATACTCCAGATTAGACCAATATATTACAACCAACAGTTTGCATTTCAGCATGGGTGCCGTTTATCTAGCTTTAAGGGAGTCCCCCAATGCCATACAGACTTACAACCTTTAAGTTGGGGGGCTATTTCACCCCTTTCAAAATTAACAGAGTGATAAATCACCTTGCTTGGACAGCATTTGGCAGTGACCCAAACCTAAGAAGGTCAAAGGTCACCATCAGCTTTTCCAGTAAAACCATGCCTGAATAAATGGCTCCTTTCCAAAATAGATAAGAACTACCATAAGTCTTCTAATAGTGCAATATGAAAAGCTTGGCATTTCACATGCATTCCGCCTTTAGAAAGAAGGGAAGAAACCTAAAACAACTGAATGCACTAATGAGTGCAGGCAGTGGGTGGGTTTCTTTATCTGGAGAGGGGCTATGGAAACCCTAGAACAATCAGTATTGGAGTGAGCTGGTCCCAGTCCAGTGCCCTCAACTTTGAGCACAGGCACAATGACAGAGGGAGGTGGCTACAGTGAGAAAGCCTGTCTATCCCTGTCTCAAGGGACCACACACACACACACACACACACACACACACACACACACACACACACACACAAGGCTGTGACGGTCATGGGATTGTAGGTAGCATTCGATCATCATGCAAATAATCATTATAACCGTCATAACAGTTCAGTTCCAAATGTTTATATTTAAATAGGTTATGTCTGTCTGAGGTTGATCCTCCCCTCTGATTGGTGTCTTAGAAATAAATGTCTACAAATGCTGTGTTACAAATTGCAGTGTTTTAGCAATACCAATATCATGTACCAACACCCAAAATTGGCCGCATGGAGGATATAGAGAAAAACATGTTTCTGAAAACACGTGTGGATTGCTGAGAACTGAGGGGGAAAATGTTACAGTAGCTTTAGTAGAGCAACAACACATTTTGAAGAAATCGTGCCTTTTGGGATAAAAGCACTACAGAAGAAGAAGTTGTAAGGAGCATTTTTAGTATGGGCCATCATAGATATCCTTATACCCCCCTCATTTTAAATTAATATGGCTTTGGGGCCAAGACCATACTCCTTTTGAATGGCCATATATAAATAAATGATTGGTGCAGTGAGACCAAAGATGGTTAGACATGTTTGTAGCAGTGTAAAGAACACAAAGATATGACAAAAGAGTGCCAGGTATGTTTGTCCTTTAAATAGTTGGCAGAAAAGTATCCTAAAAATGTTAAAATAAAAATAAATTGCTGTTATTTCATCCCTAGTGTCAATATTTTACATGTAAACAAGTAGTAAAGGATATATCAATGACTAATATCTGCTGATTAATATGATATGCAAAATGACTCCTCATATGATGTAAGTGTTAGGAAATATGAAAACAAATCTGCCCTGGGCACTCTATTGGAAATCCCATTTTTGTCCAATGGAGAGATATAAATCACATTTTAGTAAAGTCTTAATAATGAGACTATAAAACCTCTCGATAAAGGATAAAGAGAGACCTAAGAAATTTGACATAGGGCCATTGCAGATTTTGTCCACAGCTGCTTCATGGCTGTCTTTTTCAAAATGACTGCCAAGCATCGCTACAGGGCCTATACCACTCTCATTTTGAATGACCATAACTGAATTAATTATTGGTGCAGTAAGCCAAATTATGGTTAATACTGTTTGTTGTAGAGAATGCATTAATGTGATGTGCGCTAGATAACGGTTCTGTTAAAACAGCACAACATAATCGTGACCAGGTTACCACAGAGTTCACCATTACTATCTAATGTTCACATGCATAGTTAGCAACATGTAGACTCGAGTCATCACATCAGTAAACTCCTCATGATTACTTCTAAGTTAAAAGCATGGTAATAGCATATAGGGTATTCTTAATGGAATCTAGAATCTGACAGGATCGAGTGTCTGTCACACAGGGATGAGCAAATCATTATCAATCATTATTAATCATATATAATGGAATGATGACTTGTATCAGTTGTTCATGTGACCACTAGTGTGTAGAGTCCGCTTTATCATGTCCATAACTGTCTGAAGTTGTACTGTGGAACACATGTATGTCTTTATTCTAATCCCGTCAATTCCTTCTCTATCTTTTCAATAATCTTTGGTTTTCTACTACTTCTTCAGCTTGTATTATACTTTTATACTTCACTTATACTATTATAATTCACTATACATTTTGAGATCCCAAACCAACTCTACAATGTGTAGTCTGGCTCCACTTAAAGAAATTCTAAACATATTTCTGATACCATGTATACTTTTTAAGATATACTCACATTTGCATAAAAACCCAATTCCAATGGTTAAATAACTTTGACTTTCAATGGTATATTTTTAACTGCATCTACTTTTTTATATTTTGAGCTGGACACCCTTATCAGACTTTACAATGTGTAGACCTACTCCACTTAATTCACTTCTATACAGAGTTTTAGAACTATTTTGACTTTTTCAGCTATTAGCATTTGAAATTGCCCTAAATTAACATTTTAAGAAGCTTCTCCTCTTTCATATTTTAAGCTAATCATCCCAATCCACCTTTAAAATGATCAAGCTAACCTTTCAGTAAGACACTTTTCCAACATTGGTATTATCTCTCCACTGGATGAATTCCTATGGAATTTCCTATAGAGTGAAACATACAGGGCAGATATCTTGTCACATTTCTGAACACTAACATTATATTAGTTGCAATGTTGTATATCATTATCAATATATAATTTCCCAGTTGTTTATATGTAAGATACTGAAACCAGGGGTGAAAAAACACGGTTTTGACTGGGTACTATCAAAAAGCAGATTTTTGGAGGATATGCATTTCAAAAATGCTGACTTTTGAAAGCTAATTGACACAGTGACCTGACTGACACATTACCGCATGACAGAGCCAGAATACCCTTGTGGTGTACTGCTGTTGCTATTACTAAATAATGGATGTCATACACATCCAACATTTTAAAATCAAAAACATATTTGTTTATTTAACAGAAAGCAAAAATATATGGCATAAAAGAAAGTGCACATATCAAATGAAAAAAGTTAACAAAAGAGAACTTCATAGTGAAAGTGAAAATGCGCTCCCTTTGGGAGGAGATGGAGACAGTTTGATTGATAGATGGATTAAGGTAGTAAAACAATTGTTAATCATTACTAATTTACAATCCTGCTATTGGGAGAAATATATGTATATATTCACACATCCCATTGAACATACAGTGAAGAAATGAATGCTTTTGGCTGCTGAACATGAGAGAACACAGCTGTGCCAGTGTACTAACACCATTCTGCCCCTATTAAGAGTTAGAGGCACTACCTGGGGATTTGGAGCAGCAGCCAGCAGAGCTCAGATCCTTACAAAACAAAGCTGAGTGACTACTTCACAAGCTATGTGCAGGCCAACCCCTTTTGGGGTCACGTCCAGGGTGGCTCCCAGTCACTTTGTGAGCCCGTTTACATGCCATTCCACTGGTTCGTAGATGCTCCTCAAGTGCAATGTAGCACATCTCAAGTGATGATGTTTTAAACATCAACTGTGCTCTAAAAAATGACACAAGAGGCAGTCAAGGCAAGTGTGCTGTATGTTTGCCATATGAAGCAATCTCATAAATAATTTCAACATTTCTATAAAGACTCTCCATAGCGAAAGCTCCCAAATCTTAATTTGTGTTACAGTACATCAAAATGAGAGTACAAGAAAGAGTGCTTTATTATTCAAAGAAGCACATGAAAATGTGTGGAAGTGTTCCATTATCGACAGCATGCAGAAATGTGCATACCCCTTATGCCTCAGTGGCGGCTGGTGCCATTCAAGATCAGCTTTGAAAATTAGTAAATAGAATTTAAATTCTAACTGATAGCAATGCTGTTGTGCCTGGGAACTTCTGTGACCAGGTGCAAAAAACTCACCAAGCCAAACCAGCATACATCATTGTCACAATATTATTATATAATATTTCTAAAACATTTGTCACCAATTTAATTGCATCATAACCGTCATTTCGGTAGTGACATAATGGTTGCGGTCTTGAAAAAAGTGCTTTGAAATATGGTAAAATTGTTTATCATATCAAGATTTGGGTAAATGCACAGCTGGTATAGCTGCAATATGCATGGAGGACTAGAAAAATTAACTTGGAAAGTGACTTTTGTCTCTCTTGAAACTGTCAATGAGTCTAGTAGCAATACTAAATCATTCTGCCGCATAGATGCAAATGATCTATAAATGGAAGGACAGAATTATGGAAGATTTAGACAGACAAATAAGTGTATATTTATTACGTTTATGATATACAGTATAATAAGAGAAAGTATAGCAGTCTGTCACTACCGAGGCATTGTCACTACCGCAACAAAATATAAGGTCCCACTTCAATCAAACCACAACCTGTGCTTTGCCAAATGTGGCATAACTACATCTACATGTACTAAATCATCATCTACGTCGACTAAATGTTTGTATTAGTAGTGATGTTTCAGTTGTGACAAAAATAGCTAGTTTTCCATTTTAAGTCATTATTGATTGTATGACAACTTGTCTGGTTTTCAGATATCCATAAAAAAATTAAAGTTAAAATCCAGAAAATCCTAATGTACATAGATTTTACAATGGAACCTGTTTGAATGTGACTTTTCTTAAAACATTTTCTGACTTTATTGTACGAATTTAAAAAAAGATACACCAATTAGCATTTGGTCATAATGGAGAGGGATGCTACCTCTTTCTTCATATTATTGAGGTTGTGACTTATGACATATTTAATATGGAGCTTTCAACAGAATGTGTTTCGGTAGTGACCTCAACACTGGGGACAGCATTTTTAAGAGTTTCCTACCACTTTTTGGGCCTTAAAAACTCCCTTGTTGCTAAGAGTATATTTTGGGTCATTTTCCTGCTGTATGCGGTCCAATGACTTTGGCGGCATTTGCTTATACTTGGACTGACACAATGTTTCTGTACACTTCAGAATTCATCCTGCTTCTGCCGTCGCCAGTTACATCATCAATGAAGACAAGTGAGCCATTTCCAGTGGAAGCCATAGCCAGTAGGAAGAAGTTTAGAAAGTATCCACTGGTGTGACGAAGTCGCAGGAGTTCCGCGACGGCACCCATGAGTTTTATTTCAGGTCATTCATCTCGGCTAAACAACCACCAGGAGGTATTGTTGAGCATGATGGATATGTTTATATTGAAAGAGTACTGTACTGTAGTTTGTTGTATGAATTGTTTCAAACGCCCTGCGTTTTGTACAGTACGTCATAGCCTCGATAGGCTAAACAAGGTTGCTTTAGCTTGTATAGCTTAACTTTATCTTCAAGTTTGGCTGTATTTGATACCCGCCGATTCGTGGACACGTGACGTGTAAAATACTTTTTTTGAATGTTGTACTTATCATAATAAGATAGCTGACGTAGACATTCGCAATCGCTTGCTTGATCGTTTCAGATTAACATTCAAAGCAGAGCAGTTGAGGTATAGTTACAAGGGGACGGGGAGGGAGAGAGGACTCGCTCATCAATCACGATCAAGCAAGCAATTGCGAATGTCTACGTCAGTTTACAACTGTAGCAAACAGACCTGCGTAATTACAACAGAGATCCGAGCTAAACAAATCTCACTTTGGCTTGTCTCTATTCACAGATTTAAGTCAAACGGCTTGTACTGGACAGTGGAAGGTCATATGCGTTGCGCCATGATCCATGTACGCCTCCTTCCCCCTCTACATATTTCAGAAAAAAATACATGGCTGTAATCGGATGGACCCTGTAGCGTACATTGATGGTTTGTGTAAATCACATTTGTATTAATTTGCAAGTTTGTATTTGTGGCAATACAGAATGAGCGAAACCATGGGGAATACATGTCCGCTATCGTAAATTGTCCATACCAGTCGGCTATACGGAAAAAATAAACGCCTTTGCTGTGGAAGACATTGAAGAGAGAGGTGGCCAAATTAGTTGTCAATAATGGTTGTAAACTACAAGATCCCGGGCCAGCCAGGAGTTTAATGTTTAATCTAAGGATATACTGTATGATCGATGGGGCAGGGTAATATTTTTCTTTATTGTTTGCGATTAACAAACAAAGGCATGACAATTTATCCAGCACGCTCTCCCCCCTTCAAACGATCCCTCAAAAAGCGCTGTAAAAAATAAATGCATCACTATTATTATTATTATTATTATTACATTGTGTGAACGAGAGAAGGCTGCCCTTGCTGAAAATGTGTCATAGCCTCCGTAGGCTAAACGTTTGGTCTAGCTTGTATACGGTAGTTTAACTTTATCTGAAATTTTGCCTGTATTGGATATCCGACGAATTTATGCGAGGGTGCTACCGTGAGGGGGGTGTTGCAAGGGGTTGGAGGAGGGGGGCTGTGTTGCATATCACATGTTAAACAAGCAATTCTGGTGACTTTTGACGGGAGAATGGGTGAATGGAATATGAATATTATGGAGGACGGTTATTGACAGCTGGTGCCGTTCAAGTTTAGGGAGGACGATTGTTTTTTGTTATGAGCATGAAGTTATTTTTATTACAGCATATTGGATGGCTGCCATTCATATTCCATTCATCCAGCTCGAATCAAATAGTCAAAATGTGAGGTTGTTCACCTTACTCCATCTCCATCTTGCATCACATTGTGTGGCGGTGCACGGTGACATACTGTAGGCGCCTGCAACTGTAGATCGTAGCACATGATTGGATGAGTTGGGAGTGACATACTGACAAATATATGCAACGCTTATCTCAGCTGTTTATACAAACCACTATGTTATTCTCCCGTCAAAAGTCGCCAGAATTGCTTGCTCAACATGTGATATGCAACACAGCCCCCCCCCTTCAGCCCCCTCACATTTTAGGCAGCACCCCCTCACTGTAGCCTACTCACATCTTTTCCTGTCATTGATACTGTATATTAGTTTCAAAGCATGGTGTACTTAGAGGCTACAGTAAAAGAAGTCTTCCTTGGTCTGGCCGCTGGCCATGTCCGTTACATGTATTTTAGATGTCCCTTAGATGTGCCGGAAGCCTTAAGCCATCTGCTTTATGCTGATTCTTTTCTATTGTTTAATGTATCAGATTTTCAGTTTTCCGTTTCTGAGCTCACCGGTGCTTTCCTTAATTGTAATGTTCCAATCTATTGATTTTGGTAGTTTTAAGATTTTCTCTATGTTTTTGATAGTTATATTTCAGCCTCATAATGGCTTCCCTGACTTTCATCGGCGTCTCTTTAGTCCTCATGTTGACACCAATAGCAGACTCCAAAGGCAAACACAAAGCAGAAATCTGCAGATCATCTGCATAAATGATGTGACAGAACACACTTGACGAACCAGAAACACCTGTCAAGCCAACACTTTTGGTAACCCTTTGCTTACCCTAACCCTGAATTAGGGGGACCATGTATAAAAAGTGTTGCAATTTCTGAATGGTGAAACCAATATGTACACACATACCATCAAATAAAAGCTTTCAAATCCAAATGTCTAGAGTGTAAAGCCAAAAGAAAACATGTTTCACTGTCCCATTAATTATGCAGGGCACTCTATTTAGTATAGCTTTATCTAAAAAGATAACTTTTTATGTTTCACTAGTTTTTATTTTTCTGATATTCACTGAGTATGATGGTCCTTCTCTTCCTTATCTGATGAGCCTCCACTATTATGTATATTCACTCACAAACCAAGTCTGGAAGACAAAGCGTCAATGGAGAGATACTCTTGAAGTGCCAGAGCATGATAGAGAAACACCTTCATGGTTTATAAGAGGGGGGAGATTATATATATATATATATAAAAAGAGAGAGAGAGAGAGAAAGTGAGATCCATGATAAATATGCCAACTGACCGAATGATACTGGGATTGACTGAACTTGACTGCAATGCTCTGAATCGGCTTGACCACTACCAGTAACACAGATAAAATGTCTCCATTTAGGGTCCTCTTCATGATAATGTGCTGACCCAACACCAATCAATGCTCCCATTAGCTCTTCATCCACCTACTTTGAATGCTATTAACCTATGCATTACTTCAATGAACCCATAGATTTCTCCCAGGTCAATGGAGAGGGAGATCTGTTTAGTGGCCCACTGAGGTGCCTGTGGGAAAAGAGGGCCTCTGTCAAAGGAAGCCTTTGTGTTCCATCACCACCATAGAGGAGAAGAAGAAAGGACACACTGTCAGCCACTCTGCTTAAACTAATCACCACCACCAACATCCATCGCTTGCATACCTAAAAGTGAGAGCCTTTTTTTGCTAATTCAAGTGGCCCATACATCAACAAAATGAAAGGGCCAATCATGCTAGGGTGTCAGAGGCCGCTTCGGCCTGCTGTAGCAAAGGGTAAACAGAGCATCTCTTTGTGTACCAGAGCCAGAAGACAAGCCCCTGTCTCTTATCACCCCTCATGCTCAACAGCCTTTCAAGGATTTCTCAAAGCATCCAGGAAGCCCAGATGAAGAGGGATCATGGGCATGCCAGCCCAGAGGAACAGCATATCCAAATGATTTTCCCCATTGGCTGAGTGAGTGATGGACTGGTTTGAGCATGAGTAGAAATATTATTGAAATTCAAAATCCAGTTGTTGCCAGCTTAATCTGTTTTCAATACTTCATGCACATCAATAAAAATACCCTTGCAAAACATGAATTTCTTGGCCTCAAGAAAATACGCTATGAAAGTCTGCACGTCACAAACTGCACAATGTGTACTGTAACTTAAGACATTCGTCATTTTTGGAGACAGACGTCACCGTTATGATTGCTAGCAAAAGTACATCTGAGTGGTTGCTAACAAACTGTAAATATGTTCTTAGGTGGCCCAAAGTTTACTAAGCTTGCAAGTAAGGATTTACCATCAATTTGCTACCACACTGACTCTCTTTTGCTAGCAATCATAACAATGATGTCTGTCTCCAAAAAGGACAAGTGTCTTCAGTTTTGTTTACATTATGCAGTTTTCGACGTACAGACTTGCATAGCGTGTTGACTCATTCCTTCTGTTGATCTTCCTTTTCTTTCTTTTTTTTATTGCTGATGGAGGCAATTTTATTACTAAAGTTCAGTACCACAAAAACCTGCATATTAAAATACATAGTTTTTGATTTCCAGCATGTGACTTCCTCATTTGGATATCATACACAATTAAACACAAAGGCAACCCTTGAATTGAAGTTTTGCTACATTAACAATCCAACATCAGACCACCTTCACATTGCCCTTTCAATGCAGGCTAAACTTGATAAAAAATCATGTCAGAACAAGATAAAGCACCTGAAGAATCCTGCCTTAGTAAGTAAGGTTTGTCAACATGTTTTAAATTGATTTAGATCAGAATGCTCTACCTTCTCTCAAGCATAACTTCAAGGTTGTTGTTTTACTTTAAGATCCTTACCTGTTGCTCTGTTCTTTATCACTATAATTAATCTAACGTACCATTCACACCGATGCATTCATCCTCTTCTAAAATCGAATATCCCTCTCCATCATGAGATCTACAATTGAGAGGTTTCTATAATGTTCCCAGAAAACCTCTCAATGATAAAAACTGAGTTTTATTTGTATAATTGTTTAAGATAATCCATTACAAGTCTTTGAGCTATAACCGGATGGACAACATTCATCATCCATCAGTACAAAATATGTCTTACCATTGTCTTCAATAGAGAAATAGAAGATGTCACTTGTAGCATTATCACCATTCCTCAGCACGTAGCAAATCTTCATATCATCTATTTCAGCTGAAAAAGAAAATCACATTGATATTCATTAATCTTCATTAACAGTGCAGTGTCAGGAGCTACATCACAGAACATATGTCTCCCTGATCTTCTAATAGCGAAGCTGGATTATTTATAGCCTGAGACCTGGAAATGTGTGAAGTTTACAACCCCTTCTATCTTTAATATTTGATGTCAAAAACATTTCCCTTCAAAGAGGCAGGCTCATCAAAATGTAAAGCCACAATTTTCAAATGCCCATGGGGTAGCGGCTTTATTTACTGTCTGTTTACACTTGCAAGATCCCCTTGAAATATTTAACAGGTATCCTGAAGAAAGCAGCTAGAATGGAATCAAGAAATGTAGAACATGAAGATCGATTGTTCCTTGTTCTTGTATGCTTTTCTGACATTAGTGTGTGCTTAGCCCCGCCTTTGTAATTGTTGACTGTATTTATCTCTGTGTGTAAAATAAATGTTAGCTAGCTATTATGAACAAGGCTAGCATGCGTCTTATTCCTTTAGTTAGGCCCACGCTCACATTTTCCATTCTTCATGTCTATAAGCCCCCCTTCCTACATGTAAGGTCAGACCTGGTATTCACAAAACATCACAATGGGGTCTATTCTCATTTCCTTGTGCACCACCTTATGCATTGCTTTACAGGCCAAATCTGCCTGCAGAGCTCCACCGCATATTCTAATGTCAGCCCAGTATGACACATTAAGTACCATTGTGCCATCTGCACATTTGGGGCAGAGAACCTCACATTTGAGGGCCGTGTCTCTTGAATATCCCAGATATGTGGATTCTCATCTGATAGTTTATGCGCAAAATCTCCATGTTCCCTGCATGCTGGAGAGGCTGCAGTAAGTCCAGCAACACTATTGACAGGGTTCAAATTGTATCTTTTGCTATCACTATTTTATGGATGACAGTTGATTCAACAGTGCGCTAATCAGGTAATTTAATATTGCTCATGTCATGGCTATTTGTTTAAGTGACATTGGAAGGAATTGAAAAACATGTAGAAGCATTGAAATAGCAAATAGCACTGCAACCCTTATCTGTGGTAGACGTTTCACTTTTTTGTGGTCTCAGTCATTTAGCCTACTTGATAGGGTCAGTTGCTATTAAATGTATATAATTGTATATAATATACTGTATATAATTTCAAATGTATCGTCATTATTGCTTACCAATTAAGCAATTGGCCACACTGATGGAGGGAAATCCAGTGCAAAATAACAGAATACATATAGTTCAAAGATGAATTGTCATATTACTGTAAGTTCTAGCACACAGGAGAGTGACTGACAGTACAATTACATTTACATTACATTCTTACTTACAAGCCCTCCTCTTTGCAATAACACACAAGAGGGAGGGTGTGCTATGATATGACTGTTTAACCAAAGTTGCTTTCGAGAACAAATGTTACAACTTTTTCCAATACTTGAGTGCTCCATGACCATTCTGACAGACAGTGGAAGGTTTACCTTGGCAATGTGTCCACCACTGATTTCGCAATGCATAAGCGCCATGGACAGCAGTCATGAATTATTGATTGATAGCACTATGGACATTATTTTGCCATAGTGCATTATCTTTCTGTGCTTGTGGTTTATTAGAATGATAGAGAGGACACAAACATGGTACACTGCTTTGAAGTTCCCCCTCAAGCACATTTAATCCCCACATTAGAAGTTTCACGTGGCAAACTTATTTATTCGCATTATTCTCCATAATTCAATTTCACTCCAAGAACACACTATTTAGTTGTTATTTAAAGCCTATGATAATGGAGAAATTCCAATTTGTATAGGCTATTTTACTATCCAGAACGACTGCGTTCAAAATAGAGGTTTCATAGCTATAGCACATAGGAATTCCTCAGACAAATCTACACTCACCGGCCACTTTATTAGGTACACCTTGCTAGTACCGTGTTGGACCCCCTTTTGCCTTCTGAACTGCCTTAATTCTTTGTGGCATAGATTCAACAAGGTGCTGGAAACATTCCTCAGAGATTTTGGTCCATATTGACATGATAGCATCACACAGTTGCTGCAGATTTGTCGGCTGCACATCCATGATGCGAATCTCCCGTTCCACCACATCCCAAAGGTGCTCGATTGGATTGAGATCTGGTGACTGTGGAGGCCATTGGAGTACAGTGAACTCATTTTCATGTTCAAGAAACCAGTTTGAGATGATGTGAGCTTTGTGACATGGCGCGTTATCCTGCTGGAAATAGCCATCAGAAGATGGGTACACTGTGGTCATAAAAGGATGGACATGGTCAGCAACAATACTCAGGTAGGCTGTGGCGTTTAAACAATGCTCAATTGGTACTAAGGGGCCCTAAGTGTGCCAAGAAAATATCCCCCACACCATTACACCACCACCAGCAACCTTACTGTTTGGTTAGAGTTACTGTTGCCTTTCTATCATCTCGAACCAGTCTGGCCATTCTCCTCTGACTTCTGGCATCAACAAGGCATTTTCGCCCAGAGAACTGCCGCTCACTGGATATTTTATCTTTTTCGGACCATTCTCTGTAAACCTTAGAGATGGTTGTGCATGAAAATCCCAGTAGATCAGCAGTTTCTGAAATACTCAGACCAGCCCGTCTGGCACCAACAACCACGCCACGTTCAAAGTCACTTAAATCACCTTTCTTCCCGTTTCTGATGCTCGGTTTGAACTTCAGCAGGTCGTCTTGACAATGTCTACATGTTTAAATGCATTGAGTTTCTGCTATGTGATTGGCTGATGAGATATTTGCGTTAATAAGCAGTTGAACAGGTGTACCTAATAAAGTGGCTGGTGATTGTATCTTGAATATGAACTCATAGATGATTTTTCTTGGCCACCAGAGGTGTGATTTTGATGCAGATGGTGTGATTTTTCAAGTGCATAAAGTCTGGAACGCCTATATGGTAAGATACACTTGCACCTTTTCAAAATGGGAATACCAAATCTTGGAAAGTGCTGAGCCAGAAGTGCATAAAAGGCGCATAGCGCAAGGAAATCAGAATAGACCCCTTATAGACTACTGAAGTGAAATTCATAATGTATGAGAAACCACTGCACCAATGAAACACTGTCTGAGGTACTTGTTCAACTTCATAATGAATGCTAGAGTGACAAAAGGAGTTAAGCTTGTAAGCTTGTGTCACTTGTAGACCTGAGGCCATGAGTTTAAATAGTCCCATTAAAATTACATTTTGGAAGATTTGGGGGTGCTCTTAAGCCATTATTTCTGATATTTTACAACATTAGTTAGCTTGAAACTTAGGAATGTGTGGTATAATGAGGCAATACATTGATTGATATTGTACCACATGAGTATGACCATACAGTCAACGCAAGTAAAACATGTAGGTATACAATTAGCAACTTAGCTTCCATAGTGTAACTTTAAGTGCTGCTGTCAGCTAGGATTGAGAATTAAAATGTTAAGCTACTTACATAGCATGCTATTTCGACATAATTTGAAAGAAATCACTTCCTTACCTTGGGTGAAGGTGGTGATGGTGGCATTTCCTTTTCCCAAGTTGATGAGGTAGCCATGCTCTGGGCCCACAGTGATCTTAAAGGTCACTGAGACCTGGAGGCTGTCTCTGTCTTCTGCCTTCAGGGTCTTACTGGTGATCAGGAAGGCCAGATGACCGGTCTCCAGAATCCTCAGAGTTGGGCCGCCCTTGTTCACCACAATCTGTGGCACTCCGTTATCCACAGAGAGGATTGTGATTTTCATCATTTGGGGCTTTCGGGTCTCAAACACTGTGTCCGGGAACACATAGAAGTCAGTGTGAGTTCCATCAGTGACAGTGAAGGAAAAGCTGTCCTCAGTAGACTCTGTGCCATCATGTTTGTAAGTGATCATGTTCTCATTCAGGTCCTGTTTGGTGAAGGAGGTGACAGGCCGGGTATTGTTGAAAAGCAGCCGGCCGTGAACAGGCACCTGGGTGACAGTGAACTTGAGGAGGCGGTCCACTGTGTCACGGTCCTCCACTGTCAGCTCGAAGGGTGTGATCAGCTTGTTCTCTCCTTCGTTCACCACTAGGCCATGGATGGTCAGTACAGGCTTTTTATTGTCCACGTCCGTGATGGAGACACGGAAGGTGCGGAACACTGGATTGTAGCCGTCAGTCACCTCAAACTCAAAGCTGTCCATCTTCACCTCATCGTCTGATGTGTGGATGTAGTAGACTTTGTTACCAGCAAGCTGGATCTGTGTGAAGGAGGTGATGGGCATGCCAGGTGTGTCAGTACACTCCAGGTGGCCTCTCATGGGGGCTCTGGTGATGGTGAAGACCAGGTGTTCATCTGGGCTGTTTAGGTCACTGGTGCTGAGTAGGTCTGTGGTAAGGGTCACCCTGCCCCCCTCTTTCAGAGAAACGCCTTTACTGACTACATCAGGGAAAACCATGTCAATGCCGCCAACTGTGACATAGAAGTACCTGTCAATCAGTCGGTTGATGCCATCAGTGACATCAAATTTGATGAGGTCCCGAATCCCTTCTTGTCCATTGTGGATGTACACAATCAAACCCTGGTCAATTTCATTCTGTGTAAAGTTCATCCCAACTGTGATGTTTTCAAATTTCCCATATGGTGTTTTCTTTTGTAAATACCCCTGGCCTGGCCCATAGCGGATGATGTATGTCAGGGTGCTATCATCAGAGTCCACATCAGTGGTTTTTAAGATGTTATTATATATCACTTGTGCATCACCTATTTTTATTTCAAGACCATCATTTATTGCCATCCTTGGTGTTTCATCGTCAACTGGAATGATCATAACTATAACTGTTTTCTCCACACTGAATTTTCCATCTGTGAGAGTGACATCAAAACTGTCCTCTGTGGTCTCTGAATCATCATGTTCATATACAATGCTGGAGGCCTCCCTTATCTGATCCAGGGTGAAATTAGTGACTGAAATAGTGCCAGTGGCTAGTTGATTGAGAATATATCCATGCTTGGGGGGTCTGGTGATAATGAATGTCAGTTCATCTGAAGGGATATCTGCATCGGCACCATTCAAAATGGGTGTGTCAATTACTATGTTCATGCCTTCCATAACCACAAACTCCCTCATGTAAATCTCTGGCTTTTCATCATTAGAGGGAATTATGGAAATGGGGAAGAAATGTTTCTCTGAAAAGTTAATGCCATCAGAGCACCTGAATGTGAACCTGTCCTCCACTGGCTCTACTCCTTTGTGAATACTTTGAACATAATAGATGTGATTTTGTCTAATGTCCTTGATGGTGAAAGCACTGATAGCTGTCCCCGACCTGGACTTCTCTGAGCCCGGGGCTGGGGATATATTCTCCACATAGCCTGAGGTGGGCTGGACAATAATTGTGCAAAGGAGGTCATTATTGGGTGTGTCAACATCATCAGCACTGATGTGCAGGATTTCAATGACAGTCTTCTCTCCCTCCAGAACACTGAATTGTGGGCCCACAAAGACCTCTGGGGCCTGGCTGTCCATTGGAAGGATGGTAACCTGTACTCTGACCCCGTTTACTTTATTTCCCCCTACAGTCCATTCATCAGACATATCAGTGAGGGTCAGATTAAAGTAGTCATCCTTTGTGATGAGGCCTATCTCTCCACTCGTGTGGGCATAAACCACCAGTCCATTGATGACGTCAGCCTGGGTGAATCTCCCAGAGGAGACTCCATTTACCAAGATTTCACCAAAAATTGGGGGATCCTCCACAATGAAGGTCAGTCGGAGGTCATCAGTGTCCTCATCCCTTCCCTGAATGACATTTGTTGTGATTTCAGTGGCTCCATTTTCCAAAACATCAATGTAGGAACCTATAGTGCCAGCTGGGAGACTGATTGTTGGTGCCTCATCATCAATGGGCTTCACAGTAATCCTCACAGTAATTGTAACAACATGGACGCCGTCACTAACATCTAATTGAAAGAAATCACTTGTGGACTCATCTCCATTATGAATGTAGGAAATTCTGTGATTTGCAATGTCTTCTAGATTGAAGGCATCGCCTTTAGTCATGTCAGTGAATGTATACTTCATCTGGCCATGGAAGGGGGGCTGAGTGATGGTAAATGATATATGTTTGCTGTCAGTGTCTGCATCTAAGGTGTCCAGTTCAGCACTTGTAATTATATGAGTGCCTCGCTCAAATATCATGAAGCCAGAGTTAGTTATCTGGGGTGGTTTGTTGTCAACAGGCTGCAAATATATGGAGAACACTCCTGTCACACTATTTCCAGAGGTGTCTTCAACAGTGTATTGGAACTGCAAAACATGAGCTGTTATTCCCAGTTCAAGGTCAGGGGGTTTGTAAGCTATTTTGTGGTGGTTAATCTGTGCTTGAGTGAATTCGGTGACTTCAGTGTCTGGGCTTTCAGTTAGAACTATAGAACCCAGTATGACAGGGCTGTTCTCATCTGTATCTGTAGGTAGCTGTGTGATGGTGTATTTAAGATCCCTATCCTCTGAGTCCAGGTCAGTGTAGCGAAGGAATTTCTTGCGGAAGTAGGTAAGTTGATACTCATGCACAGTAATTTGCATAGTAGTGCCTGGGTACAGCTCTGGGGGAATATCATCAATAGGGAGAACCTTGATAATGAAGGAGCTTTCACCAGATTGGTTAGGGGGGTCATTATCATCTTGAACCCTGAAAACAAACTGATCCATGACTGTGTCAGTGCTGTGAGGCCCAATGTGCCTGTAAAACAGTTTCCCATCAGTGATATCTTGCTGCAGCCACTCTGTTACTACTTTCTCATACAGTTCATCCTTGGCATTAAACCTCCAGGTTGATGGGTCCTCTGGGGCCTCAGACTGGCGTAGCAGTACTTCTCCAATAGTGGAAAAGGGAGGCTCTATGATGAACTTAATAGTAGAATCCTCAGAGTCAATGTCTGCCGCACTGAGCATTAGAGGGGAGATGGGCAGCATTTGGTTCTTGAACAGTATCAAACCAGTGTTGGCATTAATAATGGGAGGCTCATCGTCAGTTGGAACAACAGTGATAGGAAACAAAAACTCTACCTCATTTTTGCCATCTGTCATCCTGAAAATAATGTTGTCACTATAGGTGTCGCTGCCATCATGCTGATAGATGACAACTCCATTATCAAGGTCTGCTGGGGAGAAAAACTTTCTTCTGGAGCCCACAACAGTTAGATCTCCATGCCGAAGCCCATCAATTACAGTGATCCTGACATTGTCTAAATTGTCCTCATCGCTGATTTCCAGATTGTGTGAACTGGACAGTGGCCTTGACTGGCCTTCATAAAGCAGCTGACCAGTGTTCCTGGTCACAACAGGGGCCAGTGTGTTCATGGGCTTAACTACAATCATGAAAGCAAAAGGGTCAGACACAGCCCCCTCTGTGTCTACAACCTCAAACTCAATCTGGAAAATCCGCTCAGTGTCAGAGTCCACAGTGGGGGGCTTGTAGGCTATTTTCAGGTCTTTGAGATCTCCTTGATAAAATGATGTTATTGGCAAATTTCTATCATCTGTGCTGACAATGTAGCCCTCCTCAAAGGAAAGGGGGGATGTGATGTTGAAGATTAAATCATCAGGATTAGACTCAACATCCTCAGCAGCAAGCATGTCAGGGGTTATAGCTGTCATTACAAACTGGTCTACTTCCATCATCATCATTGCCACAAAACTTGGCTTCGGAGCACTGTTTTCCTCTCCCTCTTTTATGCGCACCATCATTTTGAAAAACTCCTGTTTGAGCAAATTACCCTCTCTATCTTGTAATTCCACAAACATTGGAATATAATCTCTATTTGGTGATTTATAAGCAAAAATGTGTTGATAACGGATATTCATTCTGATAAATTCATCACAATCTACCATTTCCCCAAATTTACCCTCATCAACAAGTTTTCCATACCTGGGCAATGCACTACCACTAGAGAGAGATGCTACCTTGCATTGATGGGTGCTTCTATCAAAGGTGAACTCCAAAATGTTCCTGTCAATGGGATTACTTGTACCGAGCAATTTTTCAACCGTCAGAGGCATGTTCCTGGTTAACACTTCCAGTTGTGTAAAAATGACTTCCACTTCCATCATGAACGGTATAATTACGGTATCCGTTTGAGTGTCATACCTGAGTTGTAATCTCACCCTATCCTTTGGAGGGCTCCTGGACCCGAAGTGCGAGTACTTCACGTCATTTGGACCAAATTCACAAGGAAACTTTTTCGGGGAAAGCTGACCGGGTCTTTGAGACAGCGGATCATTATCCAGCACCGTTATGCTGCATCTGTCACCCGGCTGAACTTGAATCACCAAATCGTTGATGGGATCAATAAAGATAGATTTTCCAAAAGGCACGCGTATTCCGTTGTTGGCTACTAGTATCGCATCCTCTGATAATTCCGATCTCAAGGCGTATGATAATCCATAACTGTCAAAAACCTGTGCAACTGTATCACCTGTCAGAATCACCGCAATTAGAAATGTGTACATAAAAACAGCGCCAATTCCCTGCCACTGCGGGGGAATAATCCAAGCCATTTGTAGTGAGAAGCCACAGCGAAGACGCTTTGAACTTTGCACATAAAACCCTAGATTAATATGAGAGAGTTAGATTATAACAGTATCTGAGTTGAACAATTTCGCACACACATCCGTGCTAAGGTGCACCATTCTCTCCCAGCAGCTAAACAGAGATAAACTTCATACACTTGGAAACCAGGAGTAGGAGAATCACGCCTTCCTTCGGGGTGATTGGATGATATTCACGGTGGAATGCGTTTGTCACGTTTTAAATGGACGTAAATGATGTCACTCGAAAAACAAAAACGATAGGGCATGGGGTAGGTTTGTAGCAGGTTGAAAGAGGTTACAAATTCCACCGAAACATTTATGGAAACTTGGACAGGTGAACATGTAATAACTTTCTGTAACATAATTACATTTATAAATGGTTGATAAATTGGCAATTTCAAATTATTCGTGTAGGCTATATATAGTTTATAAATCATGAAAAGTTACTTTAAAGACATTTATTAGTGGGCTTGCTTCAGCTAGTCCAACTATTATTATTGCTCATATTTCTCCTTTTTCTCCTTCTTCTTCCACTTCTTCTTCTTCTTCTTCTTCTTCTTCTTCTTCTTCTTCTTCTTCTTCTTTTTTTTTTTTTTTTTTTTCTTTTTTTTCGCCATGCATTCCTCCTACAGCTAAAACCAATCAAACTTTAAAACAAGCAGAGAGGTCTAACTTGAGTTGCTTACATTTCTATTTTTCAAACTCATTATACTTTTTAAACTGTCTGTTTTTGTGTAACTCGAAAACTCAACTGCTATGGAACTTTCACAACTCTGAATAAAAACAACAGGAGACCAGCAGAACACATTCTTAGAATGATTACACAACAATGCCCTCTCTTGGCTACCAGTTCTACCCCACTGAAACCACTCTCAACCACTTAACCAACATCTCAACCAACCAGCCCTCTCCCCACACCACTGAAATACCCCAGGCTCATCCTATCTATCTATCTATCTATCTATCTATCTATCTATGACCTTCTAACATACTATTTAATGTTCTATCTTTCCAACCTTATATCAATCTAACCTTTCAACTATTGTACCTAGCATCATCCTTTCATCCTTTCACCAGTCACTACTGCTTTACTCAGTATAACTCATACTGATTAACCTCTTAATTGTTATAATCTATACCTCTTTATATACCTCTCCTCTCTCATCTATCCATCCTCTATTTCATCTATCCATTCATCCATGCAATCAAACTCCCTACCAACTAACTAACCTATCTCACTTTCTTTCAGCTGCCCAGAAAATCTTCATCAACCCTGCTAAAAAAAGCTTTCTGATACCTATTCAACTTTTTCAACGATTACGTTTTTGTAACTCCAAAAACTCTCATCCAGTTAACCAACTAACTCTACCACTCTCAACCACTCAACCAGCGAACTCTCTACCCACTCCTGATGTACCCCTGGCTCATCCTACCTGTCTGTCTATCTATCTATCTATCTATCTATCTATCTATCTATCTATCTATCTATCTATCTATCTATCTATCTATCTATCTATCTATCTATCTATCTATCTAACAGTCTATCCATCCAACCAACTAACCAAACCTAAAGCAACCATCTCTAAATGTATCCACTACCATAATAATACTATCTCACTTTCTTTCAACTACTCAGCAAATCTATATATCAAAACATATTTAAACCTTTTCACTACCAACATAACACTTTGCAAGCCCACAAAGTGCAAGCCCAGAAAGCCCCCTCTTCTTTTTCTAGTTACAATTGTATGTAGCCTAATATTCGCTTGGTGCTTGACAAATAATCAATAGACCTCACTTGTGGTTGCACTTTCATTAAGTAGTCAGTGCCTACATATTACACATAGTATAATGTAACTTATAAATCCTCTAGTATAAACCCTTGATAAAAGCAAACTTGTTGAAAAAAGGTATTAATGGTAGGCTACTGGCTTTGTTTCTTAGTTTTCAATCAGACTACATCAAACATAGGCCTAAATCCAAACTAATTTTGTTTACCTATATGGTTCCTGAAAAACAATGTGACAATGCAGCATTATGCCTATTGAAAATATTTTAAATAGGCTAGATGATATCTAAAAAGAAAGACAAAAATGACTGTTATCAAATAAAGAGTAGGCTAGTTACAAAGTGCATACGTTAAGCTAGTTGGATAAGCAACATGTTTTGGCTCCCTCTTGTGGTACTGAAGACATTGTGAGTAATAGTGTGCCCACTAATGTTTCCCTTGGCCTGAACAATATGATCACACATTTTGACTTTCTGATATTGAGTTTTCTTTTCCTGTCACTGAGAATTGTTGTAATGTTAAGCACTGAGGGACATGCATGAGGGACATGTATACCTTATATCTGGCTACCTCTGGACATTCATAAACATGTAATGCATTTTGTTGAATGCTATGCATAGCGTTGTATTGAGCAAAGAGTAGATTTGAGTGGAGTAAACATCTTATAATTAATGTGAGAAATAACATGGCAAACAGACCATCATCAACACTATTTGAGAGGAAGTATTGAGTGTGGTCTGTTGGCATATAGCTGTAGAGCAACACAGTATATTTTCCCTCTGGACTTTCACTATAAGAATCACAAGCAGGAACATGATTTAGGCAACCCAAACTGCAACCTATCAAGTGCTCAATAAGAAACACATAAAAGCATTTATACAACCAAAAATGCACAATGTCAAGTGCTTCACCTTGCTGCAATATCTTAAATGTGACAAACTATTTTGCATTTGTTACAGTGTTCATAAACAATGCACAAGAACCCCTACAATGAAATACATTTAAGAAATATGCCCCTGATCCTGCAATTATGTATAGCAATTAATTTGACAGTACTGCAGCAAGTGTTTTTACTGCATTACATTAAAACCTGTACTGTATAACATTCACAAGGAATCAAATTTTTTATGTCTTTAAAACATTACATTTAGACATACAGTACCAGTCAAAAGTTTGTACACACCTTCTCATTCAATGGTTTTTCTTTATTTTTATTATTTTCTACATTGTAGATTAATATTGAAGACATCAAAACTATGAAGGAACACATATGGAATTATATAGTAAACAAAAAATATGTTTTATATTTTAGATTCTTCAAAGTAGCCACCTTTTGCTTTGATGACAGCTTTGCACACTCTTGGCAAGGTGTATCCAAACTTTTGACTGGTACTATACATAAGCGTGGTTGTCTTTTCTGCTGTTTTCTGTCTATACGTTTTGTTGTACCAAGCCATGCAGTGACTTTCTCCATCCTTCTCTCCCAGCTGTCAGATATTTACCCAAACAGAGCATTTTGCTCAGACACCTGACAAGCCCAGACATGACGCCTCTCTCCGGACTGGTCTGCTGTGCCACAGAGATACTGTGGCACAGCAGGCCAAAATAATTGACAATGGGAAGTATGGTTTAACTCATTGAAAGTAGACCATTTTATAACCTTCTCAGGTGTGAGTTATAGTAAATGTATCAGCCAGGGAGTATGACATATTGGGACTCTGGCACAATGATTGTCATTATTAGGGGTTAGCAAGGCCCCTGTTGTTATTGTACATATTCTAAATTATTATTATTGTTAGGGTTCCAACGAAACCCCTATTTTTATTGTATGTATTATATCTTATTATTAGGGGTCTAAGCAACGAAGCTGCGCAAAACCCTATTGTGTTTGTTAGCTATTGTTAGGGGTCTAACGAACTACAAACTTCTGTCTCTTCACAAGGAACAAATTAGGTAGGAGTGAATGCATCAGAGACTACCATCCGCAGAATACGTCAGCCGATCTACAGAGGTTTCACTGCTAGGTGCAAACCACTAGTTATCCTCAAAAAGGATGGTCAGGTTACAGTTTTATAAAAAGTACCTCAAAAGCCTGCAGAGTTCTGGAAAAAGGCATTATGAACAGATAAGATTAATAGTATCATGGACCAGTTATGCAAGTGGAAAGTTTGGAGAAAAAAGTATCTGCCCAAGATTTACAGCATACCACCTCATCTGTGAAACATGGTAAGACAATGACACCAAACATACTGCCATAGCAACAAGGGAGTTTTTCAGGGCCAAAAAGTGGAAAGTTCTTGACTGGCTAAGTCAATCTTCAGATTTAAATCCAATGGAACATGCATTTAATTTCCTGATGATAAGATTTTAGGAAAATATGGATGCAGCACAGGCCTAGCAGAGCATTACCAGAGAAGATACCCAGCCTCTGGTGGGGTCAATGGGTCGCAGTCTTTAGGTAGTTATTGCATGCAAAAGTCGACCAAATACTAAACATGAGTGCTTTATTGGGACATTATATGAATCTGTCCCATTACTTTTGGTGCCCTGAAATAGGAGGACTATGTACTAAAAGTGGTGTCATATTTAAATGGTGAAACCAATATGTACACAAATACCATCAAATAAAAGCTGAGAATCTATACTTTAACCTCATAGTAATGTTTGATTTCAAAACCTTTGCAGTATAGAGCCAAAAAAAGGAAAAATGCTTCACTGTCCCATTACTTATGCAGAGCATTGTATGTACCAACTTTATGTACGATATATACGTATGCTTTAATCTCAATTTGGAATGTCCCTTGAGCTTTAGATTAGCTGCGAGAGCTTGACATATGCCACCACTTATGGAGCTGTAAGTAGGCTGTTCCCTATGCTCCCATTTGGAAAAATGCCATTACATCCGCTGGCTCCTGGGGACAGCCATTCCGTCTGGCTGGCATTACAATGGGATTTTGAGAATGTGTCCAGGATTTAAGTGAAGCTATAGATCTGCATTCACAAAGAGATAAAACACCCAGCTGACATTTTGAATTATGTGTACACAAAACAAACCATGGAGCTGAGTTGCTGTAGGCTTTTCTGTCAGGAGCGAATTATTAAAAGTACAGTATCCATGACCATGTGGCTAACTGCAGGGCAAGGCCCAAAGGCAACCCCTGGAGTCACACAGAGAATGTGAGAAAAGAGAAGATGAATGGCACTTTTTTTTATAGTGGTTTCAAGCCACAGCAAGGCATAGTGTGGAGTGAGTTACCCAACAACTGTATTGGACTGATGAAGCCAAAAGCTTTGGAGGCATGGAGAAATTTGATAATGCTGTTTGTCTGGTGATAAGTAATTAATATAATGATAAATGTCACCAATTTAAAAAAAAGAATTTATTTGTTTTTTTTTATTATGGTGGAATACTACATTTTAAATGTCACATTAAACTCAAGTATGCTGAAGTCCAAGTGTGTTGGTGGATTCTGTGGTCCAGGTTAATGTTATTGAAGAACCCTGCATTATCCAA
This sequence comes from Argentina silus, assembly GCF_951799395.1. Lineage (NCBI taxonomy): Eukaryota > Metazoa > Chordata > Actinopteri > Argentiniformes > Argentinidae > Argentina > Argentina silus. The sequence continues at coordinate 16,329,939 of NC_139653.1, forward strand.
AGCCCCATCTGGTTGTGCACAATCCCACTATTCTTCACACAAGAGGTGGTGCGGAAACTGCATTGCATGTGCTGGATTTGCACCAAACTTAATGATTTGTAGTAAAAACCAAATAAACACATTTACAGCGACTTTCTTTGCTGTATCACTTGAATTCATTGTTGCAAACACAAACGTGGATATGAGATAGATTATTTTCCATTAAGGGATTATTTTTGGCCACTTGGTTATAGACCAATTTTGTAGAGTGACTGAGATGATGTTGTCCCATCGACTGTGCTTTTTCCTCTCCACCATTCAACTTTGTAGATTTTTGTAAGTCTCCCCAGGCCTCAGGGTCGCATTCCTGAGCAGTTTTGTTCCTCTCCATTTGCTCAGTTTGTAATGACACCCTGATCCACAAAGTGTGTAATTGATTCCTATGCAAATCAGAGACCCTATAAAAACAAAGATATTATCATTTAGTAATAAAACTGGAGAACTAATCATTTAGTTCTGCAGTTCATCTGTTTAACTAGCTAGTTTTCTAACTGTTACTTAACAAATAGTTCCTAAGCTTATAAGGTTTTTATCAAGCTAGCAGACATCTACAATATAGTTTTTTGGTTAAGTAGTAAGGCTTGATGTATAATTGTAATATTTTTACGCGACTACATGTAAAAATAATACAATTGATTTCAAATTAACCATTTCTGAACTATTTGAGCCTCCACAAACCACGTGACATGCGTTAGCCAATCGATAATTCATCCCCCTCAATGGCACCACTCTTCTAATATAGCACTCTGGAACTGGAGACAATCGTAATTTTGGGAGATGAACGGTAAAGAATGAACGGTAAAGAATGAACGGTGAACCTTGCAGGTAAGTTAAATTGAGTAATGTACTAGAATTTACCGTTAATTAGCTACCATGCTGACTCTCTTTTGATAACGCCGTTGCCCATCTCCAAAAATGACAAGTGTCTCCAGTTCTGTTTAAATTCTGTTTACATTATTTTGTGATGTACCCACCTTCATAGCATATTCTATGTATGAAATAGTTAACTTTCAATTGTTCCAAAGATTCATTTTCAAGCATGCTCATGTTAAAGGCACAATCTGGGATTTGTTCTGCTGTCCAAGTAAAGTTGGTTAAAGTAAGTAACCAATATCCTCTTCCTGAAAACTCTCCCGGTACTTGCTTCACTTCGAATCAATGTTATAAGGTGTAGTGTTTGCTGAAGTCATTCCACTGTAAGAATTGCTTAGGCTTATCAGGTCTATTTTCACTCAGGGTTTTCCTCCGGAAACAATGCAACCGAAGCCCCACTGATCTCATTATGGCTATTTTAGTTCATTACTTCACTGCCAGGGACTCTGCTTTGATCGTTGACACTGGAATGGTGGAGGCGACTACACTGAAATTGACCCCCCTTGGCCCATTCTAAAAAATGTTAACCTGTAGCACAACAAATAGAGGAAAATCAAATATTTCTATGTTGGAGTAGTTTTAATTGTGCGTGTGTGTGTGTGTGTGTGTGTGTGTGTGTGTGTGTGTGTGTGTGTGTGTGTGTGTGTGCATGTGTGTGTGGCGGTGCTCATGTGTGCCTGTGCCTGTGCGTGTGCGTGCGTGTGCGTGTGCGTGTGTGTGTGTGTGTATGTTTATGTGTATGTGTGTGCATCCTGAAAATGTTGCAGGTGTTTAAGGGACCATGCAGCCAGAACAGCATAATGGACAAAGGGTCATCATATCTCACTCAAGACAACCAACCTCAGTAGAGAAAGCTACTGGGTAACTATCATCATGCTGCCACAGGACACAAGCTTACCTTCACAGTAGGGCTGGAATGTCGAAGGAGAAGCGGCTATTCATCTGATGAGTGTATTATTTTGCAATTGAAGCTTGAAAAAAGATACACGGTTTTATTCTCCAGGGCTATTAACAGTTTTTTTTGTCTGATTTGCAGTAAATACATACTAAATGTTTCCCCTTACTTCCCGTCCCTACTCATTCCCAAATGCCTGCCAAATCCCCCTATACCAAAAAACGTTCTAAAAACACCAATTACTGTACTGTACATCATTTTATAAGGGAACAGACAGCTTCCACAACTACCATACAAACATTCCAGTCTTTTACTGGGTGTTCAGGAGCTCTGCAATAAAGAGGGACTGGCTGCATCAATAAGATCAGCTCTTTGGCCGTTCATCCAGAATATAAAGCACAATAATACACTCACCTGGACTTCAGAGCTCAGTTTTTATATAAGTTATTTAAAGTCATTGGGCCTCCAGCTGGCCTGTGGTCACCTAGGGGCCAAATACCATGTCATTTAATCCAGTTTCTGCCAGATCTGCACAGATGCCCCGCAGGCCATGCCTCTCCTGATGAGATTTAAACCTAAGGCACTTAACCTACAGGCCCACCCCATGGGCTGAACTAATTAACGCAGCACAAAGGAGAAAGAAAGAACATAACACCACTGAGGGAAATCACTGTATGGCATAACAGGTTGTCATCTCATCAAGGAAAATGACATTATCAGATTTAACTCTTATAAGCCTTACATTTCGCCATAGTCAAGATTTACACTTTTTTACCAAATAAAAATGGAATCACACTCTTCCCTTTTCCAGGAATATGATGTGTGATGAAAATGAAACTTTCTTTACTGTATGAAGAAGAGAGAACTTTTAGTTCTAGTGTTGACAAAACAATCACCTCATAATCTGAAATTCTCATTCTGAAAGTTTACCCACATCATACCTGCAGTTTCAAAACTAGAAATGGGAGTTTCAGTAGAAACATTGTGTGATTGTTTAGTGGTCTGAAAGTATTCAAAATATTGGTAGTGGAGGTAGTTTAGTGACAGTTCTCTCCTACATCCTACCTGCATCCTACCTGGCCAATCGCTCCTACCAGGTGATATGGAGAGGGTCGCTGTCCTCTTCACGCGCCCTCACCATCTGGGATCCCCCAGGGCTCTGTCCTAGGGCCCTTACTGTTCACCCTTTGTACGAAATCTCTTGGCTAAGGACTTTCCTCACATGGTTTCTCCTACCACTGCTATGCTGATGACACTCAACTCTTTCTCTCTTTCCCCCCCTCTAACATACAGGTGGCGACATGTGTCTCTGCGTGTTTTGCAGACATTTCTGCTTGTATGTCAGCCCACCACCTCAAGCTGAACCTGAGCTGCTCTTCCTCCCTGGGAAAGCCTGATTAATAGTGGAAGCAGGTGTGAATAGCTTAAAAGGTGTATGAGTAGCAGTGGTTCAAAAATTGCATCTTTTGGTTCATATAAAAGTTTAATAGGTATCAAAACCAAAAGTCATAGCAACCCGGGTTAATTTCCCCATTCAAAGCAAATGGCTATAGGAATTAATAGGATTTCAGGCAAATTAGAGTACAGCTCAAAAAGTATGAAAAAAGTGATTTTCAAGTTACACAAGTCTGAGAACTTAAAAGTTGATTTGAAGTTAGTAGGTTAAACGGTTAAGGCTGTGCATAAGCATTAATAGGATTGAATGCAAATTTTAGTAAAGCTCAAACAGTGTAAATAGTATAGAAAATAACAGATACATGGATGAATAAGGGGATGCGATAGGTGACAAAGGAGTGGGATAGCTAAATCCATAAAATTAAGGAGATAATACAATTACTGAATATGAGTGACTATTTGGGTTATACTGAGTAAAGCAGTAGTGACTGGTAAACAATGGTCAGAGAGTAGTATAGCCAGATAGATGAGAGAAGGTTAGAAGATAGATAGATAGATAGATAGATAGATAGAATTACCCTAAAATCTGTACTGGTTGAAGAGGTGCTGAAGCAAGCCCACTAATAATTCACTACAGGCTTATAAAGGCATATAATGGCTTATAAATTAAAGTTATTATAAACCCTTTAATGATACATTTGAAAGGACAGTTATTTATTTGCATACATAATAATCATATTCTTGAATTTGTAATCAACTAGATTTCTAGTGATAAATGCAAAATAACCAAAGCCTTTGCAAATATAGCGTTTTGAAATGAAACTCTTCACTTGCACTTCATGCATGTTGCCAGAAGAGAGCGATATAACATTGCATACAGTATTTTGATTTTTGGCTGTTCTTCGACCATTTACTTTCATTATAATAAATGAGGCGTAGTTAGACAAGTAGCCATTAAATCATAAAAGGGATCCAAAAATAAATCAGTCAAAGCAAGAGTATTTTGTATTTCAATACTGATGGCTAGTATTTCAATATTGATGGCTAGTATGAGGCAGCCATATATACATATAACAAATGGAACAGCAAAAAAAACATACCTAAAGGGGCATTCTGGGATTGGTACAGTATATCCATTTTGTACTTTTAAATACATGATATATAGCCATTGGTTTGTGAAGAATATAACTTAGAAATGCCTCATGAGCTTGATCCTCTATCTTAATAACAGTCATTAAGAGGATAACAAATTGAAATTGGGAATCGGCAGTTGTATTTGAGCATGGCTGGCTTTGTGAGTCTATAATGGTTGCTATTTGTAGCATTTGTGACCATATTTGTGACCATAGTTTCTGATCCAGCTTTTCCCAGAGCACTTTTTGTTGATTTGAGATCTGATCATCTGACTTAAGTTAGCTCACTTCCTCATTAATCCTGCTTTCTGGAATACCTCCCTGCTGTTTAAAGAGGGGAAACTCAAGTATGTCAACAGTGCACAGTTGTGATTGTATCAGCTGCCCAATAGATCATCATTATCGCAGTCTTGTCCCACTCTGTGCATGCTGGAGTTAATTTCAGGATAATGCATGAGTAAATTAGAACTGAGATGTCCAAGGTGCATACAGTACTTGCTCAAGAAAGTCTCGAATGATATTAAATGCACAATCTGGGATTAATTCTGCTGTTTGATGGTTATTTCAATTCATGATATGTACCCATTGATTCTGAAAGAATATGACTAATGAGCTTGGTACAACTCCATTACCTTATGATAACCCAAAATATAATGTTGTTTTACATCCTTGTTCGTAAACCATGTATTTGTAAACAATCAATGTATAGCTTTGTAATATGTTTAAATTGAAAATTTCAATCCCATGGACTGTTTGGCCTTGCATCCAGTGCTCTTTCTATGAATTTGAGAGTGGTCACAACCGCAGACCCATCTCTCAACTGTATACCAAAACAACTGTTGGGCCATTTGAAAAAGGAATTAAGAAATTCACATTTTATGTTTTTCTTGTTTATTTGTTGCATGGTTCAATATTAAGGCAGAATCACACATGTTCATTACCATGACATCAAACATTTCAACTGCCTGATTACTGTAGTACATTGCACATTCTTGGAATTTGACTTTACTGCCTCAGTTACACACAAACACAAGCATAGTGACACAGGTGTCTGACCTTTGTTCAGTTTCACAAATGAACAATGATGAGAAGAAGGCCTATAACTTGACCTTGTGCATTTGAATTGCTGCTCTCTCCTCGCGTATTGCATCAGAGTTATTTAAGTGTTTATTTTTAGAACCAAGGTTGTATCTCTCAGTGATGCATCTAATTCTTGTATCATTAAAAACAGCTCAGGACAGGAGTGGAAAGAAAGGCTCAACCCTGCAGAGGCCATGTGCTCTAGCCTACTTAGTTTGCAGACGCCTCTGTAATGTCTGAGTGGAGGCTTTCCATGAGGAACTTTGCCTTTGTCTGATCATTTTGTTCTGTAGAGTGATATACAGTATACATTATAACAAGAATGTATTAAGAAAATGTTATGTTATCTTTTGGTCAAAGGATATTATATATTATTACATGTCCTGTGGTGCCTCACGTTTTCCTTCATGTGTAAATAACCATTAAGGAAGGGCGAAGGAATCAGAAAATCAGTGACATACAGTATTTTAAGGTGAACGAGAAAGGTTGTCAATGAAATAAGGAATCATAGGCTCCATCACTGGAGAAACTCATCTTTCACAGAGTTCAGAGCAACACTTAATGGTTACACCTCATGGCTGTGAAACCATTAGTCATATAGTTTCCAACCTGCAGAGAGATGTTCTTTCAGGGCAGCAACAAAAGCCTTTAAAAGTTATTACGGAAATGCACCCTGTCTGTGGGAATGATGTCTCCAATCCATGCCTCAGGTAAAACACAACAGAGCACAGGTTAGATACTGAGGAGGATGCAATGATGTCTCTAAACAAAAAGTTATTGACTAAACAAAACATCTGAGGGCTGACCACTTATCCGACTGGGTTTCAGACAACTTTGTTTGATACTTTTGCAAAAACAGTGAAGTGTCTAAATGTATTTTGTATCTCAGTGGCTCAGACAATCGAACAGACATTATGACCCCTGGGACAACTATCCTGAGTACACCACCAACCTGTTGTCTGATCTGGGCATATTATGTTGCCATCTGTATGATGTAAGAAACAACCCCTTGATATGAATAAATATGCGAATAAGTCACAATAAGCACCATCAATTAATTCACATCCTGCAAATGTGCAAGAAGACAATGCCTATGGCCCATACTCTAGTGAGATCCCAGTTGCTTATGTTATTATTCACATACAGAAGACCAGACCACTAAAAGTTTGTTATAATTTGTTCTGCCGTCAGTCAAATGTTGCAGTAGTGACACAGTAGGCAGAAGAAGTGGTAGTTCTGACATTCATGAATTGTGGCTGAGAAACAGTTAAAGAAACAGACTGTATCTACAAATGAAAAAGTTCAGACACTATAGAGACACTAGCTTTTGGTTCACCCAAAACAAATATAACCCAGAGCTCAATCATGAGGCCTTAAATGCAATTTTGCTTACAGAATGTGCACAGTTTACAATGCAGTGGTCCCTTTGTAGCTATACTGTGGTCTGCATTGATGTTTCAAAACAGGGTTGAATAGATGTTCTGTAGGCGGAATCAGAAGAATCCACTATTTATTCTAACCAACAAAGCTGGTTTGTGTCTTCATCATTTGTTGAAATGGGCATATCAAAGTCACATTATTGCAGAGGATGTTACAAACAAAGCTTCAAAGAAGATTAGCAATAAAACCATATAAACGCAACCTCGAGAACCCAATAGAAATGTGTGTGGTACGTCACGAGTGGTCAAAAACATTTAGATTTTCTTATTCATCTACTTAGTTAATTAAAACATGAATGCACAATACATCATCTCTCAGCTCCCTTATATTAGAGGCATCAGAAAAACTGCTATTTTTAGGATTTGTATTCATTCAACTTCAACCTGAAATGTCGTTAGATATATATGTAATTTCTTCTGCAGCAACACTTTTTTCAGGTTTGCAATGAGATGAAATAAAGAGATCTGAAGGTCAACGTCTTTTGGAGAGGGTACTTTATTCAATGTTACAAATAAATGATGTTTCAGGATAGCAAGTTATCTCTTTCTCTCTGGGACTCACCTCCCAGAGGAACTATATACACTTGCAATGGAATTTGGCCACAGGTCCTTATCCCTCTACTCCCTTTCTCTAACACCAGGTGTTATTTAGTTCCTGTGTTGTGTATTTGATAGGTTGCTACTAGGCCAGAGGAGAGGGGCACATAGAATACTTGAAAATAGAATACAGAATTCACAGGCCAATTTTAAATTCTAAACTATGTTCATGTCTGATAGAGCTTCTGTTGGTTTGTCTGAAGAAATAAGAAAACAACTTTGATCAAATTATGAAAAATTATTTAAATCAAATCGTATTATTCATGTACTGAGGACCTCTGTTTACTGAGACAAGTATGTACTTGTGCATTCCTACTCATCACCAAAACTATTTTACATTTCAGATCCTTGTAATTTGCTGCTGTTGTATCTGGAGTTATTCTGGAGAATGAATTTAAAATAGGCTGACAGAAGAAGGTGTAGATCTTCCTCCTCCCAGCAATGTACCAGACTGTGTGATTAACAGCTCAATCATGCATTTCAGGCTTTCATCCAAAGGTTATAATTATCAGAGGAATAGGCACTAATTCTCACTTTTTCTTTATATATCATGGAGGTCCTGATAATAGTATATAGGAGACTGAAGCATGAACTGGAGAGTTGCATTCAGGATTTATAGTGTCAAATGGTGTTCACATTGTCTTTCAGGGAATCGTATTCCTTGACTACTACAGATGGTAGAAGGACTATTTGATGGTGGAAATGTACTGAATGCACCTTTAGTTACTGATTCATGGAAATAAATAGTATATGGGGAAGTGATGGACATAGGGGAGCAAAAAAGAGGGCTCTTGTTTGATAATGAGCTGTTACAGCATTTAGTTTGTTTTATAGTGCCAATATTGAGTGAATAGAAACATTATTTTTGTGTTGAGAAAAGCCAACCACTCTTCAAAAGGTAATTGAATTAATATGTAGATAAGGAGTAGTTGTTTACAACACTACGCCAGTGTGGATTGAACTGTGTGCAGTGTACATAATACCAATACTGGTTGAAGAGAGTCACATAATTGTCAAAGCAATATTAGTGAGACCAACATCAAAGCTATACCCACGGAGACACTTGGCTGTGCTGAAAAGAACACATGACAGCACATCAGCTGCTTGGTAATAAGGGATGACTGACCAGTTGCACAAACAGTAGAGGGCACTCAAAAGCATGTTTTGACGCATTACTTCCCCAGACAAGGAAATCAGATTCTGAACATTACCTAACTAATCCATTAATTTCCTCTGGCAGACACAGACATCTGTTTGCTTGTATTGGATTGCTTGTGCTTGTATTGCAGAGAAAGCTCCAGTACAGTAGTCTTGATGTGATCTCATACTAGATATCGATATCCAAATGTAGTCAAAAGTTAGCCAACATAATGACTATTCCCAACCCCCCATTCCAACCCCCAATCTCCAAATGATATTGACAGTGTTGTGGAAAAGCATTGAAAAGTTATTTGTCTGCTCCCTAGTTTTTGTTTGGAGTTTACCAATGTACCTCTAAATGCTGCCACACTTCTCCATAACATAAAGCTAGAGAGACCCATAATATCCGATAAGACGTGTGTGTGTGTGCGTGTGTGTGTGTGTGTGTGTGTGTGTGTGTGTGTGTGTGTGTGTATTTACTGTATATATGTGACCAGATAAAAGACATAGATTAACCTGGTCAATACATTAGTGTTAAGATAGTGGTCTACTCTAGAGGCAAGGTATTAAATCTACCAAAATGTGTTCTGTGTTCTGTCAGAATATTACTTTCTCCAAGCATCTTTTTCCCCAAATGAAGATCTATGCTCCAAAGATGACCCTCCAAACTGAAATAAACTGTGAGTGCAATCCAAGCAATGGCCATCAATTTCCATTAATGTATTTGGAACTAAATGAATTAAGACTGTGAGGCATGTAGGGTGGTTAAGTGTTGTAAGGATTATATAAAATGACAATTATAGTCTTAGAAAATATCAGATATAATACACATCTAGGCATGCCTAAAGTGTCTAAAATGTATACATCAGGATGTTAATTAGCCTTAAAGGTAGACTCTGGAATATGACGTCATGCCAGGAAGTCACAGTAACATTGTTTTTTTTTACGCCGGTGCATCATCGTGATATGCATGCCGGAGTTGATCGTCTCCTCTCGTTTCTTGATTGTCCCCATTTTGAAATTATCTCTAGTAGCATCGGCCCATTCTTTTCCCATTGGTGTATCCCAGAATCTACCTTTAACACAATTATCTCCTTACATTCAGTGGGAGAGACAAGTCAAACTGAGAGCTTTTGAGATCCTGGTGTTTTTCTTAGTGTTCTTCTCAGATCTCAGATCATAATCTAATTTAATTATTTCAATACATTCATAACATCTGATGCAATTTTTCATATTGTTAAAGACAAAAAAGAGAGAACACTGGATGGGATAGGAATAAAGAATTATTGTACATTTATTCCCCAGTAAACTTCAGATGGTTATTGACATGATAAAACGGACTCAAGTGGTCACATGACTAACTAGCACAAGTTAACATTATGTTTCATCTGACTCCAAAAGATATGATATGATTAATAATGATTGATAATGATTTGCTCATCCCTGTGTGACAGACACTCAATCATACCTGCTCCTAGATTCCATTAAGAATACCTAATATGCTATGACCATGCATGAGTTACATGAAATTGCGAGGAGTTTACGCATGGTACGCTACCTGATGTCGATGACTCGAGTCTACGTGTTGTTAACTATGCACAGGAACATTACTACATAATTGTGACCAGGTTTTCACAGAGTTCACTGTAGACATTACAGTGCTGTTTTAACAGAACTTTTAGCTAGCGCACAATATCACATTGAGACAGATAGAAAGAATGAGTATCAACAAACTAACCTATGTAATAGTTTCAAAGAAACATACAAAATAAACAAACTGTTGTAAACAAATGGAAGTTTTGCCAAAAAACTAAAGCTATGTTTGTCAACGATAGGCCTAACCCAAAAAGAAAACCCAAAAACCCCAAACCCCCCCAAAAATATTACATGAATATATTAAAGTAATATTATTACTTTAATAGCAGAGGAATTTACAATCAAGTGATATCAACAGGCAACGTGCGATAACCTCAGGATGTCCACCAGGTACATTGTTTTTTTACCTTTGTATTCTGACCAATTTTGCTGCATTTTACCACAATATTCTACATGGCCAGTTTCATCTAGTCTCGGCTATTATCTGTACCTGCCGGGAGCTGACATTGTGTGCACTGCTAGAGCTGGCTAAAATGTGAGGGATGTAAAATGCAAACAAATGACAGAGTAATTGGTTTATTTGATTGACTTTTACTACCCAGTGCATGCATCCTATTTGAGTATAACATGAGCAGGTCCTGGTGATGGACGCAAAACCTCCTAAATCACACTCATTGAAATCAGAGCATTTGTATTGAGGGAGAGTAGCAGGGATCGATGTTTACATAAATAGTACTGGAACATGGCAGAAACCTATTTTTTTCATATTTGGATGACGCTAATTTGTTCTGGTGAAACCAAAATTCAAACCAAAATACCGGAAATTATAATATTCACTGTAGTACACCTTTAATTGCTAGAGTTAATTGCTAATAGATTAATCAAATTCAATTACCAGCATGATATTAAGGCAGATTCCCTCTTCAGAAAAAGTATCCACAGGACAGTATTTGGAGCCATAAAGTGCCTCAGCCTCTCTGACTAGAAATATTGTTCCCTAATTTGCAATAAACAAACATGATTAGAACTAATGCCCTATGTGGTTGGTAACTGTTTGACTATAAGTAACTCATGATATGACTCTGTAATTGCAATTTAAGAAGCTGCACATCAACATGTAGAGGAGACTTTTTGGGACCAAAAAGCGGTTGAAATTAGGATTTGCAAAAATCCTATTTAGAATTCATTCTGATTTGAAGAATGATCTTACATACAAGTAGTATACCTTGTTAAAGAGTATTAAATAAAATAAAATAAAATAAAATATTCTATGGGCCAGGAGAAATTTTAATCCATGGTTTCCGTGTTGTTTAACACTAGAAGCCCTGGGCACTCATAAGGAGTGAGATCCGGAGATGTCCATTTGTTGACATAAGTGTAACAGTGTAATCAAACAATTAGATCAATACCATGCAAACAATTATGCAATGGTTGTTTTTAGTCAGGACTTAAGAATCATTAGAAAACACATTTTGTATTTTGTATTTTTGACAGAGGGCGGTAGGCCCCCATCTAATTTTTTGCATGGTTCCACTTTTGCAATGAACTTGTTTGCCAGGGAAATGTATTTGAAGACGTTTTTGCAGCTGTATTATAACCAAGGTTTCAATGGAAATTATATATGTAACTAGGTTCGTTGTACACAGAGGCAGACGCAGTGTGTTGGTGAGGGAATGTCCTGTTTATTAAGACAATACTGGTAACTAAGTCTCTGGCTTTTCAGCCCTTCAAATAGCTCGGCGACTTTTCAGTCGTCCTTCTCTCTTTCCTTCGCCGTTCCCAGCCCACCTCCTGAAAAGCAGAGGCACACACATCTTAAGCATTTCGTTAAACGGGGCTTCATTCGCACCCGGTGTGCAAGAAAGCCTTGTCCCCCGTAGCCCTGGCCACGGCCCTATAGCGCCCTCTACAGGCCGAATGCTACATGTCCCCCCACATACCCCCACCGCCTGACACAGGCCGGGGACACGCCGGCCGACAGCCTACTCCCCCCCCCCTGCACGAGAGAGGAAGTCTGCCACAACCATTTGCGCCCCCGGTCTGTGTACGACCGAAAAGTTGAAGGGTTGCAACGCGAGATACCACCGGGTGATCCTCGCGTTCACATCCTTCATGCGGTGGAGCCATTGGAGGGGAGCGTGGTCGGAATAGAGGGTGAAAGCGCGACCCAGCAGGTAGTAGAGGAGGGCGCCGACCGCCCTCTTAATGGCGAGGCACTCCTTCTCCACCGTGCTGTACCGGCCCTCCCTCTCCGATAGTTTGTGGCTCAGGTACAGCACCGGCCAGTCAGCCCCCTCCACCCGCTGGGTCAGCACTGCTCCCAGGCCTCTATCCGACGCGTCCGTCTGTAGGGAGAAAGGGAGGTTAAAATCAGGCGCATACAGGACCGTTTCTCCACAAAGAGCGCCCTTAAGGGCCTCGAACGACCCCTGGCACTGGCCCGACCATTGGACCGGATCCGGGGCACCCTTCCGGGTGAGGTCCGTCAAGGGACTGGCCAGCTCTGAAAATCCCTGCACGAACTGCCGGTAATAGCCAGCCAGCCCCAGGAAGGCCCTCACCTCCTTCTTAGTCTTGGGCCGTGGAGAAGCGGCGCTGGCCGCAGTCTTTTCAATCTGCGGCCGCACCTCCCCTCGACCCAAGTGGTACCCCAGATACCGGATCTCCCTCCGCCCGATCACGCACTTCTTCGTGTTGGCCGTCAGCCCCGCCTGCCTCAGGGACCGCAGAACAGCCGCCACACTCTGCACATGCCGCGCCCAGGTGTCACTGTGAATGACAATGTCATCCAGGTAGGCCGCAGCATAGGCAGAGTGCGGCCGCAGAATGCGGTCCATGAGGCGCTGAAAAGTGGCTGGGGCTCCGAACAACCCAAAAGGGAGCACCGTGAACTGGAATAGGCCGAGCGGAGTGGAGAATGCAGTTTTCTACCGAGATACCGGCGAGAGTGGAATCTGCCAGTATCTCTTCGTACAATCCAATGTCGTAAAATATTTGGCCGTGCCAAGCCGGTCCAAGAGCTTGTCAACCCGGGGCATCGGGTAGGCATCGAATTTGGAGACCGCATTAACCCTTCTATAATCCACACAGAACCGTATAGACCCATCCAGCTTGTTAACAAGCACGATGGGGCTACACCAGTCACTGCGGGACTCCTCGACCACACCCAGCTCCAGCATGGCTTCCAATTCCCTGCACACAATGTCTCGTTTGTGTACCAGCAACCTATAGGGACGCGTGCGCACCGTTAAACCCGGCTGCGTTTCTATATGGTGGTCGATAAGCGTAGTCTGACCGGGCAGGGGAGAGAACACGTCAGCGAACCTAGCTTGCAAATCTGCAACATCCATGGCCTTGCTAGCAGAGAGATGGTTATCAATGCCGACCGGAGTGCTAACTTTTGATTTTGGGACTTCCGGTCCGAACTCCTCTCTCTCTGGAATTATTGTAGCCAGAGCAACAGTGACCACGTCGTTCCATTTTTTAAGGAGATTTCCGTGATACACCTGCAAGCTATCCCCCTGGTCCGAGCGTACTACCTCGTAATCCACGTCCCCCATGCGACGTGTGACCACAAACGGCCCTTGCCACTTCGCGAGTAATTTCGTGCTGGAGGTGGGTAACAGCACGAGCACCTTATCTCCCGGTGTAAATTCTCGCAGATTAGTTCACCTGTTGTACAGGCACTTTTGGCGCTCCTGGGCTTGCTGCAAATGCTCGCGTGAGATAACCCCTAGGGCGTGGAGCTTTGTGTGCAAGTCCAGGACGTATTGAATCTCAGTTTTACTGTCGCTAGACCCTTCCTCCCAATTTTCTTTAAGAAGGTCTAGGACACCCCGGGGCTTAAGCCCGTAGAGTAATTCAAACGGGGAAAACCCGGTGGAAGCTTGGGGAACTTCCCGTACCGCAAACAGCAGAGGATCTAGCCATTTATGCCAATTCCGACTATCCTCGTGTACAAACTTCCGGATCATTGATTTCAAGGTCCGATTGAACCTCTCACAAAGGCCATCGGTGGCCGGATGGTACACACTGGTTTGAACCGCCTTGATGTTCAACAACCCATACAGTTCCCTGAGAGTGCGTGACATAAAATTAGTGCCCTGATCGGTGAGAATCTCTTTCGGGATTCCCACGCGGGAGATTACTTGAAACAATGCTTGCGCTACACTCCTGGCAGAAATATTGCGCAGCGGTATTGCCTCGGGGTATCGGGTAGGCGTAATCTATCAAGACCAACACAAATCGATATCCCTGTGTACACCGATCAAATGGCCCGATAATATCCATGGCTATGCGGTCGAAGGGGTTCTCGACCAATGGTAAGGGCCGCAAGGGGGCCCGTGGAATGGCCAGGGGATTTACCAACTGACATTCGCGACAAGAAGCGCACCACCTACGCACCTCTACCCGAATTCCCGGCCAATAAAATCGAGCCATTATACAGTGTAGTGTCTTATCATACCCTAAATGGCCCGCCATGGGGTTGAAATGAGCCGCCTGGAAGACCATTTCCCGGCGGCTACGGAGAGCCAACAACTGGGTTACTTCCTCCTGACTATGTGAGTCACGACTTACTCTGTATAACCTGTCGCTGACAATCGCAAAATAGGGGTGGGCGCGCACTGTGTCTGGCCGTACCAAAGTACCATCACTTGGTCTATCTTAGGGTCTCGTCATGAGACTGCTCGAGGGGAAGCCGCCTAGCAGCGGATAGTTCGGCGGGGAAATCTCGGGTTGAGACCCCCCCGCCGGCTCCGGCTCCCCGGCAGTGTCGCGAGGCGCCGCCTCAGCACAGAGCACATTACACGCCTCACACCTCCCTCTCTGTCGTGCACGCACCCCGGTAGCCCTCTTTACCGCTTGAGGAAACCCCTCCCGATCTACACCTAGAATCAGGGGATGCGTGAGGCGCGGGGTAACCGCCACCTGTACACTATGCTTTTTTCCCTCATAATGAATTTCGATAGCGACCACAGGATATTCGTGAATGTCCCCAGGCACACACTTCACCAACACCCTCAACGGCTTCAACAATGCCCCCGGTCAAACCAGGCGCTCCTGGATCATGGACTGCATGCAGCCCGAATCCAAGAATGCCTGGTGCGTATCATGCTGTATCCTTACCGGAACACGATACGCCGCTCCTGGTCCGGGGGGAGGGCCCGGTATGTCGCCGATGCGGACGACCAGCCCCACCTCCATCACCGGGCACTCGGCCTGCACATGGCCCGGCCGTCCGCATCGCCAAGACACCCCCCCTGTCGCTCAGGGTACTGCCTGTGGGGCCAGGGCTGGCTCCGGATGTGCACGCCCCTGCCATCTTGTCCTCGGGGCGGGCGCCGGCCTTTCCCCTTACGGTCCTTCGGCTCCTCCCGGGCGCCGCCCCCCCGCCCCCTGGCGCGGGGCCGGGGTTGGTCGTCGTAGCTCCCGCGGTGGGAGGGAGAGATGGTCCTCTGCCAATCCTACGGCGGCCGCGAGATCCTGGGGTCGGTGGTACTGGACCCAGGCGGCGGTTCGGGCCGGGAGCCCCGTGAGAAATTGTTCCAATACTACCCGGTCCCCGACCTCCTCCGCCGAGCTGTTTCTTGCGTCCAGCCACCGCCACCGCCACGCGCTGTCCCGCAGCCGCTGGGCGTAGGCGAAGGGCTGGCTCCCCTCCTCCATCGTCAGGGCCCGGAACCGGTGACGGTGTTCCTCCGGTGTGAGGCCCAGGCGGTCTCGAATTACCCGGGCCAGGGACGGGTAGTCTCGTTGGGCGGCCGCTGGTAGGCTGTGGGCCGCGAGCTGCGCCTCCCCTGACAGGAGGGGCAGCAGATGGTACGCCCACTCGCCGTCCAGCCACCCCGAGATCCTAGCCGTCCCCTCAAACACCGCCAGGAACGCCTCCAGGTCGTCCAGGTCCCCCATTTTCTGGAGATGGATCTTGGGGGGACCTTGTGCGCCAGTGCCGCCTTGGTGGCCCCGGCGAGGTCCCGGAGGAGGGCACGGTCCTCAGCCCTCGCCACTGTCATCTCTCCCTCCGTGGCCTGCTGGTTCTGCTGCAGGATGGCCTGCTGCTCTAGTATCAGCGCCATCCTCAAAATGGCCGTAGCTAGCGTCTCCATGCCTCCGGACTCACGTTGGGCGCCAATGTAACAAGGTTTGTTGTACACAGAGGCAGACGCAGTGTGTTGGTGAGGGAATGTCCCGTTTATTAAGACAACACTGGTAACTAAGTCTCTGGCTTTTCAGCCCTTCAAATAGCTCGGCGACTTTTCAGTCGTCCTTCTCTCTTTCCTTCTCCTTCTCCGCCGTTCCCAGCCCACCTACTGAAAAGCAGAGGCACACACATCTTAAGCATTTCGTTAAACGAGGCTTCATTCGCACCCGGTGTGCAAGAAAGCCTCGTCCCCCGTAGCCCTGGCCATGGTCCTATAGAGCCCTCTACAGGCCAAACGCTGCATGTCCCCCCACAATATATTTTTTCAGAAACCCACCAGACACTGGCCTTTACGCACATACAGACACACATACTGTAGCCTACATACACACATGGGAGGAAAGGATGCTCATTAACAACAAACTCTAAATAGACTACAGTGCCCTGCGTAAGTAATGGGACAGTGAACCATTTTATCTTCTTTTGGCTCTATACTCCAAAAGTTTGGATTTTATCATCAAACAATTACGATGGGGTTAAAGTAGAGATTATCAGCTTTTATTTGATGGTATTTTTCCGATATATTGGTTTCACCATTTTGAAATGACAACACTTTTTATACATAGATTATGTATACTTAACTAGCAGATAGTTTCTGGGCTGGTAGGCCAAGGAAGACTTCTACAGTGGATGACCAAAGAATGCAAGAATTAAGAAAACCCAAAACAACTGTCTCACAGATGAGAAACACTCTCCAGGAGGTAGTTGTGAATGTGTCAGACTATCATCCTCAGAACACGTCACCAGCCAAACCACAAAAAGGATAGTCAGGTTACACTTTGCTAAAAAGTACCTAAAAAGCCTGCAGAGGTCTGAAAAAAGCTCTTGTGGACAGATAGGATTAATATATCGATGATTACAGTTTGGAGAAAAAAGGATCTACCCAAGATTTACAGCATACCACCTCATCTGTGAAATATTGTGGAGGGGGTGTTATGGTTTGGGCATGTATAGCTGCCAAACTTGTCTTAATTAATAACATAACTGCTGATGGCAACAGCAGAATGTATTCTGAAGGGTCCTGAAACATCTTGTCTGAAGCAAAAGCCTCCAAATTATTTATCATATGGTAAGACAAAAACAATATAATGTAGTGAATGTAACTTACATAATTCACCCTTGTTCTTAAGTTTGGTTCTACACACTGTCATTTCCTGCAGTTGTTTAATGTAATGTGTTATGCATGTAAGTATGACTGTTCCGGGATCGTGGTCCCATTAAATAATCTGTGTGTGTGATGACGTTGAGCCCCATGCTTGTTTGGTTACGGGACAGCGCCATCTTACGCTTCAGTGGTTTTTTCTATGAAAATAAACGAGACATGCATTCATGTGCTCAACTTGAGAAATTGTCTCTTGCGATTCAATGCAATTTCCACAATAACACAAAATATACTGCCATAGTAAGTAGAGAGTTTTTCACGGCCAACAAGTGGAAAGTCCTTAACTGGCCATGTCAATCTTCAGATGGAAATCCAATTGAACATGCATTTCATTTCCTGATATTAAGCAAAAAGACCTATAAACAAACAACTGAAGAGAGCTGTAGTACAGGCCTGGCAAAACATCACCAGAGAAGATACCCAGCATCTGGTGGGGTCAATGGGTCACAGACTTCGGGCAGTTATTGCATGCAAAGGACTGTCAACCAAATACTAAACATGAGTACTTAATTTAATGAATCTGTTATTAACCCATTATTTTTGGTGCCCTGAAATAGGGGGACTATGTATAAAAAGTGTTGTATTTTCTGAAAGGTTAAACCAACTTGTACAAAAATTCCCTTCAATAAAAGCTGACAATCTATACTTTAACCTCATAGTAATCGTTTGATTTAAGATCCACACTTTTTGAGAATAGAGCCAAAAGGAGAAAAAAATGCTTGCTTGTCCCATTACTTATGCAGGGAACCGTATGTTGTGTACATCTTAACGGTCCCTCCTAAAGACCTCTTCACCCCCACTACCCCCCTGTACAAGTTTCTCTCCTGTTAAAAAAAAAAAAAGAAGAAGTAATTTTTCATTCTTCGAGCATTGTGACTGCCCTTCGTCCGAGCATTGATTACTTTATCTTATTACGACTGATGGATAGATGATTCACTTACTTAAATAAATGTATTTGTTGTAAGTCGCTTTGGATAAAGGCGTCTGCTAAATGCGATAAGTGTAAATGTAAACAGTACGGGTACATACAGTACAGAACAGTACGGGTACATACAGTACAGAACAGTACGGGTACATACGAGTGTGATGAAGGGTACTTGTCTCTTCTTCAGAGGCTGGGTGCGTGCTGGCTTCTATTCACATGTAATTGCGCATTGAACATGCAAAAAACTGTTATCGTCTTTCTATCTATGTTGCTATTACCATTATGGTTGAAATGCGTAAGCCATTCATAACTGTAAGTTCAGTTTCGATTTCCTGTGATGTAGGTAAAGCGTGGTGATGCTAGCTCAAATAGACCAGGTGTTAGTCGTGCTACAGGACGTGACCTGGAGATGTTGGCTATCAAAACGTGTCTACGTGTAATTTATTGAAATTGTAACAGTGCTATTATGTTACAAACAATTAAGGAAAGTCAGGGAAGGAGGGGGATATGGGTCATACATAGTATGGTTTGTGCCTGGCAGTGTGGCGGTCATTACGTCAGGCTAGCTAAGGACAACAGTAGCTAGCTGGCTGGCTACGAACTGAATTAAAACTGTTGACAGGCAGTCCCCATAATGTGGCTAATTTGTACAGCTCAGACAGTTGGTTTGCTAGCTAGCTTGCTATCTAACTGAAGTTAGCTTTGCTAGTGTATCTCCACTTTTGGTTTGGTTTTAGTGAGTAGTAGGTGTCAGAGGCAGGGGATGAATTTGTGAATGCTCAAGGCTGCTTTGTTGTTGTGCTTTTGCTAAGGGTAGAGTTAAACACTGGGAAAACAACGTCCCATTTTGTTTGCATTGTATTCAAAACCGTTACTGCATGTTCTATAACACTCGGCATTAACACTACCTCTGGATACAAACTAGTATGCCTAGAAACAAAACGCACTAACTAACCTAGTTGTCAAAAATATTTTAACAGGTTTGCCCAAAACCAGATGACAATTACTTTTTTCCGCAAACAAATAAATAATGCACACATTTTGTTGTAGTAGCTGTGGTATAACTAGGTTAATCAACTCTGAGGTGTGTGGTTTAGGACAATCAGCTTTGCCTCAGGACACTTTACCCTTACATAAAGTGCCACATCTTTTAGTGTTAAATATCCCCTACTAACTTCAGCTAACTTTATCCTCCGCTAACAAACAACTATAAGAACTAGAAAAGGAAGTTTTAGTACAAACTTTGTGTGCTTGCTCAGCTGACTAAAAGTATTGTAGTAGAAGAAGTTAACAAAGTGAGATCATTCTATGAGATATTTTCAAGTAAGATCAATAAGCGTTTGTTGACCATCAAAAATGAGTATCAAAAAAACAGTATCAAAATGATTTCTTCAGGATTCTTAATTTAGTGTCTTCTGAACATTAGGCTACTTAGACCATAACAGTAGATGTAATGGTAACACTTTATATATATTTAAAAAATAAAAAAGGGTGTTACATAACACATAACATAACTCATAACATCTGACATAAACACTTCATAACACCTTCATAAATGTTGCATCAGCCTTTTATAATATATTTAGGTAACATTATGTCATACCTCATATCGATGTGGAACAGTATGTCAGATTAAATCGGAAATGGATGTCAGAAGTCCCCTCAAACTATATCCTTTAGTCTGAATTTGCCTCTTAGACACAACCAATAATTGGCATTTGCCCCAACACTCACTGAGAACTTTATTAGGAACACTATACTAATACTGGACAGGGCCTCCCTTTGCTCTCAAAACAGCAATTCTTCGTGGTATTGATTCCACAAGATGTTGGAAACATTCCTTTGAGATTCTGGTCCATGATGACATGATTGCATCACGCAATTCCTGCAGATTTTTCAGGTGCACTTTGTGAATCTTCTATTCTACCACATACAAAGGTGTTCTACAGGATTCAGATCTGGTGACTGGGAAGGCCACTGAAGAACACTGAACTCACTGTCATGTTCATGAAACCAGTTTGAGACGACTTTGGTTAGTGACATTATCATGCTGGAAGTAGCCATTAGAAGATGAGTAAATTGTGGCCATGAAGGGATGCACATGGTCAGCAACAATACTTAAATAGGCTGTGGCATTCAAGCGATGATTGATTGGTATTAACGGGCCCAAAGTGTGACAAGAAAACATTCCCCACACCATTACACCACCTCCACCATGAGAAGGTGTACAGGTGTTCCTAACAAAGTGCGAAGTGAGTGTATATCGTAATGTGTAATTAACTTTATTTATTGAAATGCTTACTTGAATGAAATTGGATGGAGCTCTCGGATTGAAAGGTGATATACAGTACATGTACATAGAGGTTAGTACTGTGCATACAGTATTTTTGAGCATCTCAACGGAGTGAGGCAGTGGGGAAACCATGGCCTGCTGCACCTACCTATATACAGTGGGGGAAATAATTATTTGATCCCCTGCTGATTTAGTTAGTTTGCCCGATTACAAAGAAATGAGCGGTCTATAATTTTTATGGTACTTTTAGTTTAACAAATAGAGACAGAATATCAACAAAGAAGTCCAGAAAAAACACATTATATAAAGTTATAAATTCATTTGCATTTGATCGAAGGAAATAAGTATTTGATCCCCTACAAAGTAGCAAGAATTCTGGCTCATACAGACCGGTTATATGCCCATGAGGCACACAGATTAGTCCTGTCACTTTAGGAAAAGTACTCCTAATCTCTGCTTGTTATGGGTATAAAAGACACCTGTCAATAGAATCAATGTCTTCCATTCCAACCTCTCCACCACCATGGGCAAGACCAAAGAACATTCAAAGGACATCAGGGTAAGTTGTAGACCTGCACAAGGCTGGAATGGGCTACAAGACCATCAGCAAGAAGCTTGGTGAGAAGGAGACAACTGGTGCAATTAGAAAATGGAAGAAATACAAAATAACCATCAATCACCCTTGGCCTGGAGCTCCATGCAAGATCTTGCCTCGTGGGGTAAGGATGATCATGAGAAGGGTGAGGGATCAGCCCAGAACTACACGGGAGGAGCTTGGTAATGATCTCAAGGCAGCTGGGACCACAGTCACCAAGACCACAGTCACCATTGGTAACACACTACACCGTAACGGATTGAAATCCTGCAGTGCCCGCAAGGTCCCCCTGCTCAAGAAGGCACATGTACAGGCCCATCTGAAGTTTGCCAATGAACACCTAAATGATTCAGAGAAGGCTTGGGAGAAGGTGATGTGGTCAGATGAGACCAAAATTGAACTCTTTGGCATAAATTCGACTCTTCGTGTTTGGAGGGAGAGAAATGCTGAATGCTACAATCCCAAGAACACCATCCCCACCGTCAAACACGGAGGTGGAAACATTATGCTTTGGGGTTGTTTCTCTGCTAAGGGTACAGGACGACTTCACCGCATTGAGGGGCCAATGGACGGGGCCATGTACCATAAGATCTTGGACGAGAACCTCCTTCCCTCAGCCAGAGCACTGAGGATGGGTCGTGGATGGGTCTTCCAGCATGACAATGACCCAAAACATACAGCCAAGGCAACAAAGGAGTGGCTCAAGAAGAAGCACACTAAGGTCATGGAGTGGCCTAGCTAGTCTCCAGACCTTAATCCTATCGAAAATTTGTGGAGGGAGCTGAAGCTTCGAGTTGCCAAGCAAAAGCCTTGAAACCTTCAGGATTTGGAGAGGATCTGTAAAGAGGAGTGGACCAAAATCCCTCCTGAGATGTGTGCAAACCTGGTGACCAACTATAAGAAACGTCTGACTTCTGTGCTTGCCAGCAAGGGTTTCTCCACCAAGTACTAAGTCATGTTTTGCTTGGGGATCAAATACTTATTTCCTTCGATCAAATGCAAATTAATTTATAACTTTATATAATGTGTTTTTTCTGGACTTCTTTGTTGACATTCTGTCTCTATTTGTTAAAATAAAAGTACCATAAAAATTATAGACCGCTCATTTCTTTGTAATCGGGCAAACTAACAAAATCAGCAGGGGATCAAATAATTATTTCCCCCACTGTATATATAATCAATGGCACCTCAGTTGTGAGGCAGGGATATTACTGAAGATGTACCCTAAATGTGAATTCCCCACTCAAACCTGTGGAAGGCAGCAATACGCAGGAAAGCGTCTAGTCTGGGAAAAAGTGGGGAATTTGTACACTGCTACATGTATGCAGTTAATGTATGCAATTAGCATAACCATTTTGCAAGGACTACGCAGACCCCCAGAAGTCAAATACTACAATGATCAGTCATATTATAAGGTGTGGAATCACGATAACTTGTGAAGTTAGTATGATGATAGTGTGAAATAAGACTGTTAGACCCCGAGAACTGTTGCATTTGTACTGTAGGACCCGTTATGTCTTGCTCATTGTGTATAGTTATAATTCAAGGAATTTATTTTGCATTGCTTTTCTGCTTTTCTGCATTATTTTCTTGTCTCTGTTCATGTGTCTGCTGCAGTCATGAATAAGGACTCACAGACAATCGACAATGACATCGAGGGAGTCATAGTGGACTACCTTAGGCACTCTTCAGGGAGATCCGTTAGTGATGGATACAAGAAAGCTGATTGATCATGCTGAAAGATATTCCTGAGATGACTTATGACTCTTTACATGTCAGAAATTGTGGGGGATTAATGTGTAATTAGATGTTGAAATTGAACCATTGAAACAGCTGTAAAATTACCTCTTTTGTACTTTCACATATGTCTCTGAAATTAACATGGCATCAGCGTCAGACATAGACACTTTTCAACGTTGAATCAACCACAAAATGTTTACTGGGATGCCATGCCTCATATAGATTGTAGTGTATTGTGTTCAGTAATGGAGGAGAGATGTTAGAAGATAACAGCAATGTATCTGTATACTGTACAGTAGTTTGTTATGCTGGCTTTGGTGTTTTGGTTTTGTTTCATCAAGTTTTTTTATATGATCATGGTATGTTAAAAATAAAAACGTTAAACTTGTTTTCTTGTTGTATTTATTGACTCCATTTATACCCTTTTTTTTGTACCCTTTCACTTTAAGCTCACGTCACATTCCCTACAGTTTTTGGAAGTATTCATAGATATAGAATTGTAAGTCACTTTAATATGCTGTATCTAAAAACTTCTATAGATAAGCTATGAATCATTCATGAGTGTTGCTTTGCACGTCACTTTAATAGAAGGGTGATACATGCTTCATATGTTTGTTATGAACAATAAATGAATTAGTCTGTATATATATATTGCCCTTATGATGATTGACCCCTATAAAAGTGTATTGTAATGGCTCTTAGCCCACAATCATACTTGTTGACCATGCTGGCTCTACATGTACTGTATGTCACCTTTCAATCTGAGAGCTCCATCCAACACACATTTCATTCAAGTAAGTATTAATATAAATTCAGTTAATTACACAATTGTGATAGAGGGGCAAAGACCAATTTTTAGTTATATGCCGAAGAGGCAAATTATGACAGAAAAATATAGTTTTGGTTTTTTTTTATTTTGACATCCAATCCCGATTTAATCTGACATACTGTTCAACATATGTCATATAGGACATATATGTTGCATTAATACTTTATAGAAATCTGACGCAACATTTATGAACATTTACTAGTACACCAAACCTTGTCATATATAGTAGTAGCTAATGTAGATCATAATAGAATGTCCCAATATGATGTATGTAACTGAGTCCCAAACACTGTAGACACCATGGAAGAAACTGTATACCAACCCAGCCCAGGGGAATGTCTCTACTGTAGGCTTTATGGTTAGCTAGTCTTGTTGTGTTGTGTATTGTTGTTTGACTGGCTGCGTCAGTTCCCTCGCTGTATAGCCAGTAGCCACACGCAAGGACTCTATTTATTGCTCTCCAACATGCTATGTGGGTTCTGGAGGATACAAGCCCAGACTCAGTAATATATTCAAACACTAAATTATGTCATAACAGTATTATATACATCAACATGGAACTGTATAGCCTAGTACAGTAGCTGGTACAGTTAACACAGTAGCTGGTATAGTAAGTCCAGTAGGGTGCTAGCTCAAGAAAGCTCTCAAGCTAGCAAATTAAGTTAGACCCTTATCATAGTCTGTGATCAATATAAACATTCTAAACAAACAAGATCCATGTCATGTCAACAAGAATACATAGACCAGGGGTGTCAAACTCATTTTCACCCCGGGCCACATCAGCATTATGGTTGTAACTGTAAGACTATAAATATAACTAATCCTCAACATAATGTTAAATAACTGTCTCTGCATTTAATGATTATTTATTTAAATGTACAAATATTGTACATGCATTAACATAAATGTAAAAATATATGTAAGCACATTGCTCTGTGTTATTATAACATTAATCTGTAAACATTTGGCTGCATGAACACATAAGCCTGTAAACACACTGAATACATTTCTACACATACAAAGTAGTATATGTAATTAACTCAAAATAACAATAAGGGTTGTCTCAGTTCACAACTATACTGGTCAAGTTCTGGGTGAAGTTGATGAGGTGATGCTGCTTGGCCTTGAACACACCAAGTAGATCTCTAGGACACCATATCACACACCATCCTCATCCATTGATCATGTTCTGAAACAACAAACACAAAACAAAATGCAAGCACAATCATTAAATTGCACACATATTACACTGTGCTTATTCATGGTTGAAATACATTTTATTATATTTTTAATTCAGGATTTTAAAAATGCTTACCTATTTGTTTTCTGGCCGGATGTCTGACACTGTTTTCCCGTGGTCAGTCCGTCAATGTCTGGCTTTAGGTCTTGTGCTGTAGCAATCCGTAAAACAGCGTGGAGGTTGTCATCGGTGATACGTGATCTGTGCTTGTTCTTGTTTAGATTCATTATTGAAAACATCTGTTCGCACAGGTAGGTGCTCCCAAACATAGGACAGAACACAGGCAGCATGAAGTCGGAGCTGAGGCATCAAAGCGGGGGGTAGTAGACGGTAAAATTCCTTGATTGCAGCATCCTGGAACTTTGCTCTCAGGCCACTATTGCTTTGAATCTCTATTAACTCCATCTGAAGGAGATGGGGCGCACTGTCGACGTCGGCGGTGAAAGGATTGGCAAAGATGGAAAAGCCTGAGTGCAGAGATCAAATTCATTCATTAACCGGTTCACTTTGGTAGCCAACCGCGTGCATGAAAAAGCACCAGAAACTGAGGCTGAGATGCTCTGACAGGCAGGAAGGTGGGCAAGATTGTCCTGTTCCAGTTGGGACTTCCATAGGTGCAGTTTACGCTGGAAAGCTGTGATCATGTCGGACATCTGCGCGATGACTTGTTTGCGTCCCTGCAGCCTCTGATGCAGTTGGGCGAGATGCTCCGTTATGTCGCACAACATACCAAAATCACACAGCCAGTTTGGATCTGACAGTTCAGGCAAGGGGTTTCCTTTACTTTGCATGAAAAGAGCAATTTCTTCCCTAAGCTCAAAAAATCATTTGAGGACCGCGCTCCTACTCAGCCACCTTACTTCTGTATGGTACGGCACATCTCTATGCTCCGAGCCCACCTCCTTCAAAAACAGCTGGAACTGGCGGTGATTCAGGCCACGCGCCCGAATAAAGTTGACTGTTTTCATGGCCGTGGTCATTATATCATCCAGTTCCAGAACCTTCCCACACAGAGCTTCTTGGTGGATAATGCAATGATTGTCAGAGTTATCAGAGGTGTGTGGCAGTTACTTCTTTGCATTTTCTCCTTCACTAGTCCAACCAAGCCTCTTTTTTCCCCACACATTGCAGGTGCGCCATCGGTAGTTACCTCCACCAACTTTTCCCAGGGTAATTTAGTTTTACTGACGGACTTCACAACCGCATAAAAAATGTCCCTCCCCGTCGTCGTCCCATGCATTGCAGCTACATCCAAGAGCTCCTCACTGACAGTGAAGTCTGCCTTCACGCCTCTTATGAAAATGGATAGATGTGCTGTATCCGTGTTGTCTGTGCTTTCATCAACAGCTAATAAAAAAGCCAGGTAACTGCGTGTCTCTTTGGCCAGCTGTGTTGTCAGATTGCTTGCTAGTTCCTTAACTCGGTCTGCGATGGTGTTTCTTGACAAACTGACAAATTCTTATGGTGTTTATTCACAGTAGACACTCACCTGAGGGATACAAGCCTGGACTAACTTGACCCCTGTTAGATAGTTGTGTAATTTGTTCCGCAGCAATAGTTTTCAGGTTTGCAATGAGATGAAATAAAGAGATCTGAAGGTCGACGTCTTTTGGAGAGGGTACTTTATTCGATGTTACAAAGAAGTGGTGTTTCAGGCTAGTATGTTATCTCTCTCTCTGGGAGTCTCATCTCATCGCCCACAGAAAATATATAGACTTCCAATAGAATTTGGCCTTGGAGGCTACAGGTCCTAGGCCCCCCTTTCCGTAGCATCTGATGTTATGTCTCTGCTTTGTGTACTGGGTACAGCCTGGTACCTCTAGATGAAAGGTGAGAGGCACATAGAATATTGTACAATTCCAACACCCCCAAGTAGCGGGACCATTACTCAGATCCCACCACTTGACACCAGAAAATAGTATTATTCCAAACTTGGATCAAATGTGCTAAAAATTACAAAGGGATTTCATTACAACCATGTGAGTGAAAATGTGTGAAATTACTCTGGGGGTCAGCACTCAAAGTAAATACACTTAATGTAACAGTGCCTTCACATTGCACCTGTTTCATCTCACCCCCTCTAAATTCAAGCAATACAGAAAAACCTTTCTGAACAATACCAGTACACAAAACATTTTGTTTCATTCATGAAACTGCATAACATCGAAATAGACTCCTTTAAAAACCCAAGGATAGAAATGAGGTGTGAGTTAACCACTCAATTAGATGTATTACTTGTTAAGATATTTTCCAACAAATAGCAAGCACCTGGATATGATATCTATCCACATGGATATAATGTGCTTTCCTACACATTCCTATTATTGCACACCTTTTACACATACAAATACAAAGTACAATTAAAAACAATGTCAGTCAAAAAACATGTTAAAAGTTTATTAAAAACTCATGAAGTATAAGACTGTTTAAAACAGCACATTATTGGACACCTTTCTTGTGTCATCAGACAACCTCAATCTGAGGTGCAGGTTTGTCTAAAAAGATACCCATGTTTAGGCCCCAGATCAACAGCTTTGACTACTCGACCAGGACTGGTGCGAATAACACTGGGTTCTGCTTGGGGTTTTGGATCTGGTTGGGGCCCTATTTGTGTAATAACAGGCTCTGTTACACTAGCTCTAAGAGTTTGAGAGTCCATTTCTCTTTCAGCAGGGCTGGGCTTTCAAAAGTCTGTTTTCGCTTTCTCCCTCCTCTCCTCCTGGGAGCGGCTTCACTTTTCCCATCATCCATTTCTGACAAAGCCCTGTCACTAGTCCGCATGATCCAGCCCCTGGTCCTAGACATCTACTGTTTTTGATTTTCCTCTGGGGGCCTGGAGACAACAGATGAGACAACTTCTTCCTGATGTATATCAAGGGGCAGGAAGTTGACGAGCATGATAAGGTTTCAATAGACAGTTTTCCTCCTCAGCTCTTCCTGATGTGGTACACTGGGAACTTCAGATCTTTCCAGACCACTTTGTAAGGGCCAGATTCCCATCTGTCAGCCATCTTATTTTTCCCTCTCTGTGTCTTGTTGGCCAGGAGGACACGGTCACCTACTGAGTCTTCAGAAGACCAAGACCAAGATGGCGGCGCGCATGCATCGCGACGCTCAGTGTCTCTCCAGAGTTTGCGAACTAGTAGTTATTTGCTTGTTTATCTTAAGTATTCTCGCTAAAAACAGTTTAGCGTACATATCGTACAGCCGACAAGAACTTCTGGACATCGGTTCCGGCACTCCAGTCATCTTTATCGACGATATACCCGAGATTAGCAAAACAGCGGGTCCAGCTAACTCCGCTACACCGACCGGAAGAGGCCCCAGACCGGCTCGGAAACGAAAACACAGGCGAGGGAGCCGAGGTGGGCTGAGAGCTAGGCTAAAGCTAACCCCACACCGACTCTCATTACCTAGCCTTTTCCTTGCAAATGTTCGTTCCCTGGCAAACAAGATGGATGAACTGCGGCTGCGGATCACCACCCACAAATGGATTATGGACTGTAACATCATGGTTTTCACTGAAACCTGGCTCAACAGCGAGGTTCCCGACAACGCTATCGAGCTAGCAGGGCGCTGCGTTCTCCGAGCAGACAGAACAGCAGGCGACTCCGGTAAGACCAGAGGTGGAGGTTTGTGCATTTATGTAAACAAGACGTGGTGCACGGACACTACCATCACCGAGAGTCACTGCTCAGCTAACCTGGAGTTTCTCATGGTTAAGTGTAGACCTTTCTATCTGCCCAGAGAGTTCACGTCTACTGTTATCACGGCAGCCTATATCCCCCCGGATGCTAATGCTAAGATTGCTATGAAAGAACTGTATGCTGCCATTAGCAAACAACAGACTCTGCATCCCGAGGCAGCCTTCATTGTCGCGGGTGACTTCAATCACTCCAACTTAAAGACTGTACTGCCCAAATTCCACCGAAATGTCTCTTGCCCCACCAGAGGAGACAGGACATTGTACAAAGCCGTTCCCCTCCCCCACCTAGGTCAATCAGACCACCTCTCATTGTTCCTACTGCCCAAGTACTCAGCACTCATCAAACGAGTGAAACCTACAGTGAGGACAGTCAAGGTCTGGCCAGAGGGAGCTGACTCAGCGCTCCAGCAGCGTTTTGGAAACACTGACTGGGGTGTGTTTGCCACTCAGGCCACCCATGACTCCCACACGGACATGAATTCATATGCCTCATCTGTTTTGGACTACATCAATTCCAACATCAGCAGTGTCACCACACTCAAGCGGATCACCACTTTCCCTAATCAGAAGCCATGGATGAACAGTGAGGTCCGACTCCTGCTGAAGGCACACGACATTGCCTTCAGATCAAGGGATGCTCGGGCCTATAGCTCATCCAGGGCTAATCTGCAGAGGGGCATCAAAAAGGCCAAGCACAACCACAAGCTGAGGATAGAGGATCACTTCAGAAACAACTCTGACCCCCAACGCATGTGGCAGGGCATCCAGGCCATCACTGACTACAAACCATCTAACACCTCACCCCTCTCCGTTGACGCCTCCCTCCCTGATGAGCTGAACCACTTCTACGGCCGCTTTGACAGGGACAACAAGGAGGTGGCCATCAAGGCTGTGCTCCCTGCGGATCACCAGCCCCTCACTCTATCCCCCACCGACGTGTGTGCGGCACTGAGCAGGACTAACGCACGCAAGGCTGCTGGTCCTGATGGGATCCCCGGACGCGTCCTCAGGGCCTGCGCTGTGCAGCTGACTAAGGTTTGGACTGACATATTCAACCTGTCCCTAGCCCAAGCAGCTGTCCCCGCGTGCTTCAAAACCACCTCCATCGTGCCGGTGCCAAAACACTCCACTGCAACGAGCTTAAATGACTTCCGACCAGTGGTACTCACGCCCATCATCATGAAGTGCTTCGAGAGGCTGGTCTTAGCTCAACTCAAGACCTGCCTACCACCCACACTGGACCCCTTTCAATTCGCCTACCGGCAGAACAGGAGTACAGAGGATGCCATTTCAACGGCACTTCACTCAGCCCTGTCCCACCTCGACAAGACTAACTCTTATGTGAGAATGCTGTTTATTGACTTCAGCTCAGCATTCAACACCATCATCCCCTCCAAACTGATCTCCAAACTCAGGCAACTGGGCATCAACCCCTCCCTCTGCAACTGGATTCTAGACTTCCTGACCAACAGGCCGCAGTCTGTTAGGCTTCACAACCACACCTCCTCAACCCTCACCCTGAACACCGGCGTTCCACAAGGCTGTGTGCTGAGCCCCCTCCTTTACTCCCTCTTCACCTACGACTGCACACCTGTACATGGCTCAAACACCATTGTTAAGTTTGCAGACGACACAACGGTGATCGGTCTCATCAGCAACAACGATGAGTCGGCCTACAGGGAGGAGGTCCAGCACCTAACAGTGTGGTGCAACGACAATAACCTGGCTCTCAACACCAAGAAGACCAAAGAACTCATTGTGGACTTCAGGAAGTCTAAAGCTGGCGCACACACCCCCATCCTCATCAACGGGACTGAGGTGGAGCGAGTCACCAGCTTCAAGTTCCTGGGTGTCCACATCTCTGAGGACCTCTCCTGGACCCTCAACACCTCCACCCTGATAAAGAAGGCTCACCAGCGTCTCTTCTTCCTGAGGAGACTAAAGAAGGTCCATCTATCTCCTCAGATCCTGGTGAACTTCTACCGCTGCACCATCGAGAGTATCCTTACCAACTGTGTCACAGTATGGTATGGCAACTGCTCGGCATCGGACCGGAAAGCACTGCAGAGGGTGGTGAAGACTGCCCAACGCATCACCGGTTCCTCACTCCCCTCCATCGAGGCTGTCCAGGGCAAACGATGCTTGCGTAAGGCACGCAGCATCGTCAAGGACATCTCTCACCCCAACCACAGACTTTTCACCCCACTCCCCTCCGGGAGGCGCTACAGGTCTCTCCGCACCCGAACCAGTAGGTTCAGAGGCAGCTTCTTCCCTGCGGCTGTCACCCTGCTGAACTTGAACACTACACCTACCTGACAACCTACTACCCCCGCAACCCCCACCCCCCCCCCCCCCCCCCACCCGGACAATTGCACTATTGCACTATACTCCCCTCCCCTGCTCTTACTCAATACCACTGCTCTTCTGTACATACCTGTTCATACTGTTCATACTGTTCATAATGCACATAATGCACATATCCTATATTTTCTTTAATACTACTGCACATACTGTACATACTTGTTTATACTGTTTATACGGCATTCCATATTTATATTTATTCTGCATCTACCTCATGTTACTGTTAATACATATATACTGCTAGACTGCATTACCCATACAGCTCATATGCTGCTACACTGCTCATACTGTAACTATTTATTCTGCTATAATGCTACTGCTACTCACATACTGCTATACTGCACTGCTATATTATACTGCTTATATTATACTATATCATACTGCACTACTACTGATCATATATTGCACTACCTGTAAATACTGTTCATTGCACTTTCTGCTATTTTGCACTTCTGGTTAGACGCTAACTGCATTTCGTTGTCTCTGTACTTGTACTCTGCACAATGACAATAAAGTTGAATCTAATCTAATCTAATCTAAGATGGGGGAGCTCTTGATATTCTTGTTGAACTGCTGTTTCTGATGCGATTGCTCCCTAATGGCATACATCTGGGACTCTTATAGTTTTTGCCTTAGTTTTGACAAATTAGGCGTCGTAGTCCACCACACTCTCGTCGCTCAAGGCTGACTTGGACACTGGCAGACCAGGGGATTCTACTGAACATGAGATAAAAGGGGGCCCAGTCAGTTGTCTCGTGGTTCGTGCAGTTGTTCAATGTATTTATCATCTGGGGCCACTTATGTTTCTCACTAGGGGGCATGGTTCGGAGCATGCTGCCTAGGATGCAGTTAAAATGTTCATGTCAAACACATCCATTTCCAGCAGGGTGGTTGGCAGTGGTGTGGGAGTTATGTACTGTACATGGGCCATGTCTAGCAGGTCTTGAATGAGGTGGGACTTAGTCCATGGTCAGAATGGATTCTCTCTGCAAAGCCATACACACAGAAGTAGTCGTTCCATAGACATTTAGCCAACTGTTTTGCAGTTTGGCTGGTGCAGGGAAAAGCATGGGCAAGACATGTGAAATGATCAGTGACCACTAAGACATCCACAAAGTTATTGTTAGAGTTCTCGACTAATACATTTGGGATTGAGTGAGTGGCGAAACCTGTCTGGTCGTTAACTGATCGTCAGGTGGGAGGGGATGCCACCCTGCTAGTCATCGGCAATCACAGAATCTGCATTTATTTTGTGACAATCGCAGAGCGACAGCCTCTGCGACAGCCTCCTGACACGAAGACATAGGAGTCTATCTGTGGAGTCCATCGAGGAAGGCCTGAGAGGAAGGCCATACTACTCAGTATTTTTATTCTATTTTGATAATTTCTTATTACCCTAAGTGTATTGAGCCTACCTATATCCTAATTTTCCCACTAATCCTCTCCCTCTATACCGGCAAAAAATCACAATGTGCTTTCTCCCCATTCTTGTAATTTCCTCCATCAGGAGGACACATCGACGCTACACCTCCACTCGCAACCCTTCCAATCTAATCTACCCACCATGCTTAACTGACCACGACCTCACTGTCACGGGAGGACTTTGGAACTGCCAATCAGTGGTCCGGAAGGCAGAGGCTATCTCAGCCTATGCCTGCTTTATGTCTCCAAATACCAAATCTCTCTGCTCTGTAATTTCTTCACATGGTTTCTCCTACCACACCTACGCAGATGACGCTCAACTTTTTCTCTCTTTCCCCCCTTCTGACTCACAGGTGGCAACACGTGTCTCGGCATGTCTTGCAGACATTTCTGCTTGGATGTCAGCCCACCACCTAAAGCTCAACCTTGACAAGACTGAGCTGCTCTTCCTCCCAGGGAAAGCCTGCCCTCTCCAAGACTTCTCCATCACAGTAGAAAACTCTACTGTGACCTCCTCCCAGACAGCCAAGAACCTTGGGGTGATCCTTGACAACCACTTATCCTGTGTGGCGAACATCACAGCGACAGCATGCTCCTGTAGATTCCTCCTCTACAACACCAGAAGGATACGTCCATTCCTCACCAGAGAAGCAGCACAACTTTTGGTCCAAATACTTGTAATCTCTCGCCTTGACTAGTGCAATGCACTCTTGGCCGGACTCCCTGTCTCCTCCATCAGGCCTCTGCATCTCATCCAGAACGCTGCCGCTCGTCTGGTGTTCAATCTCCCCAAATTCTCACATGTCACGCCCCTCCTCCGCACCCTCCACTGGCTCCCGGTAGCAGCTTGCATCAAATTCAAGACCCTGGTGCTTGCCTACCGGGTGGCAAAGGGAACAGCCCCTCCCTACTTGCAAGCAATGGTTAGCCCCCAAACCCCTGCAAGATCACTCCGCTCTTCCACCTCGGGTGCCCGCCTGGCACCGCCGCCTCTACATGGATGCAGTGGCCACGCCACTTGGTCATGGCTTTTCACTGTCCTGGCGCCCAGCTGGTGGAATAAACTTCCCACTACTGTCAGGACTGAAGAGTCACTTCCGATCTTCCGCCGTAGATTGAAAACCCATCTCTTCAGGCTACATGTTAACAGTCCCTCCTAAAGACCGCTTCACCCTCACTACCCCCCCTCTATACTAACCCTAACCCCAACCACTGAGACCTCTTCACCCCTGCTACCCTGTACAAGTTCTCTCCTGCTAATAAAAAAAAAAAACTACTGGCATTACGACTGCCAATGGCCCCTGGTGTGAGCATTGATTACTCTGTCTTATGATGACTGTTGGATAGATGATTCACTTACTTAAACAAATGTATTGTTGTAAGTCGCTTTGGATAATGGCGTCTGCTAAATGGCATAAATGTAAATGTAAAATGTAAAGTTTTCAGCTGACCAAAAATCAATACAGACTAACTCAAGTGGGAAGTGGGTTTGAATGGACTCGAGAGGAGCTCTTGGGACCTGCTACTACACACCTTTTGAACTTTGCCACATACTCCTTCACTTCCTGCTCCTGGCCAATCCAAATAAATCTGTGACGTGCCAGCTTTAGAGTGCAGCTACAGCTTTGATTCCCTGCATCGTCATTTATCCTTCAGTAAGATTGGCCTCAGATGAGATGATGTACTTTGTGGCCAGAGGAGAGATCTTTTGTTCCTCTGTAGAGTAGGCCCTCAATCACTTTCAGCTTCCTCCAATGTCTCATCAGTCTCAGGACTTGAGTGCTCTTGTGTCCTCTCTCACATCTGGAAGGACCCTGTTTCCTCTGTACATAGTACATGACTCTCAAGATGGTACTATCCTCTCCCTGCTTTCCTGCTTTCTCCTGCATGTGTGAACGTCCGGAGAGTTCTTTGGGAGTGGTGGGAGACGACATTATTTACTGCCTCCATGCTTTCAGTCTTGTCCTGTGAACAAGGCTCCCAATTACTGTGAGTGGAGAGGAGGGCTGAGACTTAAGAGGTGACATAGCCTGATGTTTCTTTTCCTCCAAGCTCTGAAGACATGGCCTGAGTATTCACGGTCAGGTGGAAGTTGCCTTGCACTGCATCAGTTTGAACTTCCTCTGTATCCTCAACAAGAGACTGATAGGGCTGACAGATAATTTGACTAGTGACACTACACTTCACAAAACAGGGTCGACTCAGATGGTCAAAACAAATCTAATCTAATCTAATTTTATTTGTCACGTACATCACTTACAGCCATAACTGACATCATGAAATGCTTTGGGATCTTGCTCCTTGTTCAACAACATGTATTGGGCCGTTTTCACCACCCTCTGAAGAGCCTTACAGTTGAGGGCGGTGCAGCTGCTGTACCCAGCTGCTGTACCAGACAGTGATACATCTGGTCAGGATATTCTCTGTGGTGCATCTGTAAAAGTTTGTAAGGATCTGGGGGTCCATACCAAATTTCCTCAGCCGCCTGAGGAAAAACAGGCGTTGATGCACCGTCTTGATCACAGCTTAGGAATTGTGTGACCATGTTAAGTCCTCGGTGATGTGGACACCAAGGAACTTGAAGCTGCTGACTCTCTCCACTGCAGCCCCACCAATGTGGATGGGGGTGTGGACTCTTACCTCATCCCTGAAGGCTGACTCGTCATTTTTGGTGATCAAGCCAACCACAGTGGTGTCATCAGCAAACTTGGAGCTGTGCGTGTTGGAGTTGTGCGTGGCCACACAGTCGTGGGTGAACAAGGAGTACAGTAGGGGGCTGAGCGCAAAGCCCTGAGGGGCCCCTGAGTTGAGAGTCAGAGTAGATGAGGTGATGCTGCCTACCTTCAGGAAGTCCAGGATCCAATTACACAGGGAGGTGTTGAGACCCATGTCACTGAGCTTAGTGACAAGTTTGGAGGGGACCATGATGTTGAATGCTGAGCTGTAGTCCATGAACAGCATTCTCACGTACGTGTCCCTCTTGTCCAGGTGGGATAGGTCGTGTGCAGGGCGTAGGTGATGCCGTCATCTTTGCATCTATTGGGACGGTATGCAAACTGAGGAGGGTCCAGTGACACCTGGTCGGCGCATACACTGAGGACACGGCCAGGGAGGCAGTCTGATCCGGCAGCTTTGCAGCTGTTGACGTGCTTAAAAGCCTTCCTCATGTTGGCCACGTTGATTGCTAGCACCATGTCCTTGCAAGCAGCGGGAGCCTTGATGGGGGGCTCAGTGGTGTTGCCGTCGAACTGACCAAGAAGTTATTGAGCTCGTCAGGTAGTGCAGCATTGATACCCAAGCTGTCAGCTTTCTGTTTGTAGTCTGTAATCATCTATAGTCTGCACCTCATACCTCTCACTATCGCCCTGGTATAGTGTCTCGACCTTGCCTCTGTAATTCCTTTTAGCGGTCTTGGCCTTACGCAGTTCGCCTTTGGATTTCTTGTACTCGTTAAAATTGCTGGAGTTAAATATATTGGTCCATGCTTTTAACAGAGCACGGATGTCACCATTAACCCAAGGCTTTTGCTTAGGGTATGTCCGAACAGTGACAGTGGGAATGCAGGCACCGACGCATTTGCTAATGTCGCCGGTAACAGTGTCTGCATAATCACTGATGTTGTTGTTGTCCCTTAACACTTCCCAGTCTGTGCAGTCGAAGCAATCCTGTAACATAGAATCTGATTGGCTACTCCAGCACTGGATTGACAGGTGATGTTTGCTTCAGTCGCTGTTTGTAAGCTGGTAGCAACAGGATGAAGGAAGCGTGGTCAGATTTGCCGAATGCCGCTCATCGGAGTGATTTGTAGCCATCTTTGAAAGTGGAGAAGAGATGGTCCAGTGTGTTGCCCCCTCGTGTGGGGCAAGAAATGTGTTGGTGGTACCTCGGTAGATCTTCCTTCAAGCTGGCTTGGTTAAAGTCCCCCACAAATATGAAGGTGGCCTCGGGATTCCTGCCTGTTCACTGTCGTGTACAGTTCTTTGAGTGCAGTCGTAGTGTTCGCTTGTGGAGGCTGCAGTAATAATAACATGAGAATTCCTGAGGGAGGTAGAAAGGTCTGCGTTTTAGCATCAGATTCCAAGTCAGGAGTACAGTAGGATGACAGTGGTACACCAGTTGTTATTGACCATGAAGCATACCGATAGTGCGATCATGTCGGTGTAATGCATAGCTGGCTAGTTCAATGGCTGCGTCTGGTATCGATGGAGATACCAGTGAAGATGAGTGTGTTGTAGTCCCTGATGTTTCATTGGAAAGTAATCCTCCCCCTGAGTTCATCCAGCTTGTTGTCCAGTGACTGGACATTGGCAAGGAGAATAGTTGGGAAAGGTGGACAGTTCTTGCGGTGTCTCTGACCATGACACCAGCCCTCCATCCCCTGCGGTGTTTCTTTCGCCGGTGCCCGCCAGATAAACAAAGACCCTGTAGGTCAGCAAGTGATGCAGTGACGGGATCCTGTGTGGTAGGTCAAAGTTATGGTGAGTTAAAATGGATGTTATGTCCAGAAGAGCTTGTCGGTCATAAGAAATGAAAGCAACTTAGCAAAGTTGAGTAGGAGCAGATCCGATTGCAACCATTTGCGGCGCCATCTGGGATTACATTCTGCAAACCTGGGACATACTTGACATCAATGTCAAAAGGAGCAAGTTAAGAGACCCTCTGCTGCTCACTAGCATCTTGATTGGGCATTCCACACTATGAATGGTTTGTCTTTCAACCTGTGTCTGACATCTGCTCATACAGCGGTTTTGCCTTGGTGGAGAAACTCTCAATGAAGTGGTTGTAGTAGTTGAACATCCCAAGAACTGTCTTGATTTTCTGTGCAGAGGGAGTGCAGCCATCTCCCATCATTAAGTAATTTTCTGTGAAGTTAGCCATGGCTTCAACCTTCTACAGATCTTTTAACACTCCATGCTCACTCACTACATATCCCAAGAACCTGAGCTCACGTCTCATAAAATTACATTTCTTTGGGGGAAGCTTGAGGCCAAGGGTCTTCAGGCAGCTGAACACCATTGCCCATCTCTCAAGGGCTATCTCCTCTAAGGGGGCAAAAGCCAACAAGTCATCAAGGTAGCAGAGCAAGGTGGTGTAGTTCTGATCACTGAAGATCGACGTCATGACCCTCATGATGGAACGTGGCAAGTTGCAGAGGCCCTGCGGTAATCTGTTAGACTCATAAACGCCAACAGGAGTAGTACAAGGGGGAAAACATCAATTCTGTCCTCATCTTCAAATGACCCTTCCCCTAATGGGACACATGCTCTGTGATGTTTATAAGGTGTTGAAGCCGAGGTGTCATTTGACTGGGAAGCAAAAAGCTTTTGCAAGAAAGCAGGGTATAAAACAGAAGTAGAGCACAGATTCAAGTATTTGCCTTGTAATAATTGTATAAGTATACTGTATTATTAAAGTCTCATTTGATTAATTCTATTTGACCATTCTTGCACTAATTCAGCAAAAACTTATTTGCACATAGTTAATTAAATTACTTCAACTCAACAACTGAGATATGCTTTGCTGTTAACATTATATAGCCACATTTC
Organism: Argentina silus; assembly: GCF_951799395.1. Lineage (NCBI taxonomy): Eukaryota > Metazoa > Chordata > Actinopteri > Argentiniformes > Argentinidae > Argentina > Argentina silus. Next base: position 16,368,147 of record NC_139653.1, read on the forward strand.
CTTGCCAACCTTCGTATTGTAACTGCCATCCTATAAAGGTCTACACAGGCAGTGTATTTCTTGTCTTCATGGAGAAATGTTATAAAGCCAGAGGTCAGGTCTATGGAGCTAAAGAAGGAATTTCCACCAAGGTGTAGGGTGTCGGACTGCTTAGGCAGAGAGTATGCTTTCAACAGGCGTCTGTTTAGCTCTCAGAAGTCACTGCACACTCTGAGGTCTCCAGATTTCTTCAACAGCAACACCCAAAGGCCCATTCACTGCTAGACTTTATTATAAAGCCCTTCTTCTCCATATTGTCCAGGATGGTTTTCAGCTTGTGGTAGTCTGCTGGGGAGACGAAAAAGGTGCTCATCTTTGAGGTGTATTCGGTGCACAAATTCTCTTGCCTCTCTACAGTCAAGCCTGGAGAAGACTAGCTGGTATTTGATGACTAGATTCTCAAGCTTGATTTTCCATTGCTCACTCACTTCACATAAGCACAGGTCTAGCCCGGCCTGCTTCAGTTCTTGTATGATGGAGCTGCTGTTCTCCACAGACTGATGATTCACTTTTATACCATTGCTGAGGGTCGGAAGGTTGTGTTCTGGTTGCCACTGCCAGGTCAAAATCTTCAAGAGCGATGCAATGGTCCTCATAAATGGTCCTCATAAAATCCTGTGTTCATTCATTTTAAAATGTGTACATAGTAGGCTGTTACGGATGGGGGTCGTGCTCTCAGTCGTTCCACTGGGCCACCCTATCACAAACTCATTGCTAGCATCTGTGCGTAATTGTCACTATGCTATATGTACCCTCACTTCCCTTCACTCCCCGCTTAGTCTTCGTCATTTGTTGGCTGCTTCACAAGCGCGAGTTCTATGAGTATACTAGTACTATTTTGAGACTGTGATCTCCCCTTTTTGTTTCGAGTCCGTGTTTTTGTATCCTGTTTTTTCTACTAACTATTCATCCGCTTCCCTTTCTCTGCACCGCACCTGTGTCCACTTACAACACCAAACCATTACAGAAGACTAAGCCACCATGGACCCAGCGGATGCAGAACAGTGCCGTCTTGCCCTGGCAGCGCAAGACGCCATTCTCGCTTGACACGAGCACAATCTACAGACCATTGGCGATGCCCTGCACCAACTGACCGCCTGGCAACCACCAGCCCAAGGGGATGGCGGGGTAGTTGCACCTACAGCAGCCCCCTCGACTCCTCCTGTGGCCCACTGCGAGCCCCAACTTCTGCCTCCCGGTCTTCAGTCTTCAGCCATCCTCCTTCCCCACCGAGCAAGCTCGAGTCGTCTACATCATTACCCTGCTGGCGGGTCGAGCCCTGGCTGTCTATCCACAAACCTCATGTTGACCGGTCAAAGGGCCAGCTCCTCTGCTGGGGTAACCTTGGAGAGGCCTTTAGTAAGCAGCGGGCCAGGGAATTACTTCCCCATAGACCTTATGATTGTGCCATTGACATCCTGCCAGATACAACGCCCCCACGGGGAAGACTGTTTTCCCTCTCTCGCCCTGAGACCCTAGCCATGGCAACATACATTGAGGAGTCCCTTGCCGCTGGCCTCATTCATCCTTCCACCTCCCCCGCCGGAGCGGGGTTTTTCTTTGTGGCGAAGAAGGATGGAGGACAGTGCCCCTGCATTGATTATAGGGGTCTGAATAACATGACCATTAAGAACTGCTACCCCCTCCCCTGATGACTACAGCCTTCGAGTCCCTGCAGTGTGCACAGGTGTTCACCAAGCTGGACCTTCGGAACACCTCCCATCTCGTCCATGTTAGACAGGGGGATGAATGGAAGACTGCCTTCAATACCCCGAATGGGCATTATGTGTACTTGGTCATACCCTTCAGGCTCGTGAACGCACCTGCGGCGTTCCAGGCTTTGGTGAATGATGTGCTCCATGACCTGCTCAACCACTGTGTATTTGTCTACTTGGACAACATCCTAATTTTTGCCCAGGACCTCGCCCAACACGAGCAACATGTCCAACTAGTTCTCCAGTGCCTCCTAGACCGGCTGTTTGTGAAGGCGGAGAAATGCGAGTTCCTCGTGGACACTGTCACCTTCGTGGGTTTAATCGTTTCCCAGGGACATCTCCAGATGTACCCCACCAAGGTCCATGCTTTTCTGGACTGACCCCAACCCTCCTCAGTTAAACAGGTGGAACACTTTCTGGGGTTTGCTAATTTTACAGATGTTTCATTCGCAATTTTAGTATCCTTGCCGCCCCCCCTGACAGCCCTCACCCGGAAGGGGTCTTTTCCCTCCTCATGGTCCCCGGAGGCGGAATGCGCTTTCGCCAACCTCAAGATGCGCTTCACCTCGGCGCCTGTCCAGGTGCACCCAGACTCCTCTGTGCCCTTAGTGGTGGAGATTGACGCCTCGGACATTGCAGTGGGGGCAGTGTTGTCCCGGTGGTCCACCACGGATAAACATATCCATCCCTTTGCGTTCTTCTCGCGACGGCTCACATCAGCGGAATCCAACTACAACCGCGAGCTACTGATGGTGAAGCTTGCATTGGAGGAGTGGAGACACTGGCTGGAGGGCGACACACACCCGTTTGTTGTGTGGACTGACCACAAAAATCTGGTATACATACAGGTGGCCAAGTAGCTCAATTCACGCCAGGCCAGATGGGCACTCTTCTTCACGCGTTTTGAGTTCACTATCTCCTACCGCCCAGGGTCAAAGAACATCAAGCCTGAAACGTCTTGAGCCCATCCTCCCCAGCGTCATCATCGTGGCCCCGGTCTCTTAGGGAATCGACGCTGTGGTGCGAACAGCCCTGCGCCATGAACCTGACCCCGGGGGGGGAACACCTAATTGGCAGTATGTGCTGCAGCGGCTCCAGTGGGCGCACACTTTGACTCTCACCAGCCACCCCGGCACCACCAGGACCCTGGAGTTTCTCAGGAGGAGGTTCTGGTGGCCCACAGCAGAAATGGACACATGTGCCTTCGTTTCTGCCTACACGGTGTATGCCTAGAGCAAGACCTCCCGCCAACCCCCTGCTGGGCTCCTCTGGACCTTACACATTCCCAAGTGCCCCTGGTCCATCATCTCCCTGGACTTCATCTCTGCCCTCCTTCCATCAGATGGCTTCACAACCATTCTGGTCATTGTGGACCGTTTCTCCAAAGCGACTCACTTCATTCCCCTCCCCAAACTCCTGTCGGCCAGTGAGACCACTAAGCTGGTGGTCCAGCACGTCTTTCGGGACCACGGCCTCCTCCATGGTTTCTGATCGTGGCCATCAGTTCACCCCAGTCAAATGGTCAGACGGGCTTCTACTGTAGATTGAAGACCCATCTCTTAACTGTTCCTCCTAAAGACCTCTTCATCCCCACTACCCCCCTGTACAAGTTTCTCTCCTGTAAAAAAAAGAAAAAAAAGAAACTTCCTTCTTCTAGCATTGTAACTGCCAATAGCCCCTGGTCCTACCATAGATTACTTTTTCTTATGATGACTGATTGATAGATGATTGACTTACTTAAACGAATGTATTTGTTGTAAGTTGCTTTGGATAAAGGCGTCTGCTAAATGCCATAAATGTAAATGTAGAATGTCGAATGTCAACCAGGATCTGGAGGAGATAATGAGGTGCTACGCCTCCAGCAACCCCACCTCATGGAGTCAACGGCTGATGTGGGCGGAATACTCGCACAACACCCTCCTCTGCTCCTCCACTGGGTTGTCTCCCTTCCAGTGCCAGTACAGGTACCAGCCCCCCCTGTTCCCTGAGCATGAGAAGGAGACAGAGGTCCCCTCCGTTCAGGCCCACATCAGCCACTGATGCCGCACCTGGACGCAGGTGCGCAAAGCCCTCCAGCGGCTTTCGGTCTGGTCCCAACACCCGATGGCACCACATCTTCCATGTCTCCCTCTTGAAGCCTGATGCCTCCAGTCCTTTGCCCCTCCCCTCCTCACCCCTTCCCCCGCCGCGCCTCATCAGGGGTCACCCCGCCTACATGTCCACCGGATCCTGGCCTGCCACCGGGTCATTCAGGGTCTCCAATGGACTGGGAGAGTTATGGTCCAGAAGAGAGGACATTGGTGCCTCGGCGCAACATATTGGACCCTGGCCTCATCACTGACTTCCGTCGCCTCCACCCCAACATGCTGCGGTGAAAAAGCAGGAGCCGTTTGTCGGGGGGGGGCACTGTTACGGATGGGGGTCACGCTCCCTAGTGCGGCCCTTAGGTGTCTCCCTCCATCCTTCCACTTGGCCACCCTATCACAAACTCATTGCTAGCACCTGTGCGTAATTGTCACTATGCTATATGTACCCTCACTTCCTTTCACTCCACACTTAGTCTTCACCGTTTGTTGGCCGCTTCATGAGCGCAAGTTCTATGAGTATACTAGTACTATTTTGAGACTGTGATCACCCCTTTTTGTTTCAAGCTTTGAGTCCATGTTATTGTATCGTGTTTTGTCTACTCTTTCAAGTAAAGATCCTTTTGTTTTGCACCGCTAACTATTTGTCCACCTCTCTTCCTCTGTACCGCACCTGGGTCTGCTTACAACACCAAACCATTACAGTAGGCATTAGAATTCTGAATGGAAGTTCTTTAAATTGAGTTAGTCTACACATTTTCATATTTAATTGAGGTGTCAAGCTTAAAATATGAAAAAGTGGATTCATTAAATGTCCCCATTGAGAGTGAATGGCCATAGGAATGAATAGGATTTCAGGCAAATTCGAGTACAGCTCAAAAAGTAAAGGCTTGAAGTTTTTTTCAAGCAAGTCAAGTCTGGGCATTTAAAAGTTGATTTGAAGTTAATAGGTTAACAACAAAAAAGGATGTTCAAGTTGCAGTTTGCTAAAAAGTACCTAGAAAGCCTTCAGAAGTTGTGGACAGATATTATCATGTACTAGAGTGATTGCAAAAGGAATGTTTGGAGAAAAAGTATCTGCCGAAGACTTACAGCATACCATCTAATTTCTGAAACATGGTGGAGGGGGTGTTATGGTTTAGGCATTTACAATTTTGCTGTCACTAGAACTGGCATACTTGTCTTAATTGATGATGTAACTGCTGACAGCAGCAGCAGAATGTACTCTGAAATGTAATGAAACATCTTGTCTGTACAAACAAATGAATGAATTGGATGGTGCTTCATCATACAGTAAAACAATGACCCCCAAACATACTGCCAGAGCAACTAGCGAGTTTTTCAGGGCCAAAAAGTGGAAATTTCTTGGCTGGCCAAGTCAATCAGATTTAAATCCAATTGAACATGCATTTAATTTCATGATAAGATTTTAGGCAAAATATCTCAAAACAAAGAATAACTGAAAATGGTTGAAGTACATGCCTGGGAGAGCATCACCAGAGAAGATACCCATAATCTGGTAAGGTCAATGGGTCGCAGACTTTAGGCAGTTATTGCATGCCCAAGTTCGTAGACCAAATTCTAACATGAGTGCTTCATTTGGACATTATATGAATCTGTCCCATTACTTTTGGTGCCCTGATATAGGGGGACTATGTATACAAAGTGTTGTCATTTCTAAATGGTGAAACCAATATGTACACAAATACGGACAATGTCTACTTTAACCTCCTAGTAATTGTTTGATTTCAAAATAATGTTTCCCATAGTTTCATCGATATCAAAAATGAAAGTCATAACAACGTGAGTTACACCTGTCTGTACAATATAAAGTTGGATTGATGTTGTAAGGTTTAGACTGATAGGAGACTCAGAATCTGGTGTTGGTCATGAATTTTATGAGGGTCTCTGTCCCTCAGAGCTTACAGGTGGCCATCTGTTAGGAGACATGCTAATCAGGCCTAGCATTTGGAACTGGTTTTCACCACACCCTGTGATGGTGAGTGATCAAGTTAGGTGTGACAAGAACTATCAAACCAATTAACATACAGGTTGGTATGTCATGAAGATGAATGAATTGTATACTGCTTCAGACTGGATTGAAAACTGAGGGAAAACTCAGTTCTTGGTTCAGACCACACATCTGGACCCAGAGTATGGACTTACTCTGCTGCCAATACACCAAGTAAAATATTTCTTAAACACAGAAGTTGTCACTGTCCTTTTATTTTCTTACAATGTGAATATCTTAAAAGTTGTAGGAGGAGTAGTGCTGGGAAGAATTGGAATAATAAGTATGAGCAAGAACAATAGTTGGACTTCTGAAGCAAGCCCACTAATAAGTGAAATAAGTAATTTAAGTTTGACGAATAACGTGTGTTGCTTCGCAAGCACATTAATTAATTAAAATGAAGAACAATAATGTGTTGCTTTGCAAGCACATTAATGATGGAGACAGAAGTTCAACATGTGTGGCCACAATCACCTCAAATTAACTTTGACATGTCTGGAAGTTGAGGCGATATGGTCACAAATGTAAATACATATTTTTTTATTTTGAGCCCCCATCACTACTATTGTTTTTACATTAGCAGTGGCTAACGTTAGCTGAAGTTAGCAGCGGCTATTTTAACAACTCTGAACCATAGATTAAAGTTTCTCCTGGCCCATAGACTACTTTCAAGGTAAGGAACCATATGACTATAAGTTGAAACATGAACCAACCCTTTAATGTAGGTTACTATAGATATGTTTCAGCTATACTGGATCAAAAAATGTCAGCAATGTCAGCATACTGCTCACATTCCCAGAATCAGAATCTGGCCTGAAGCTTTCAAACCATCCACTTTCCAAAGCTAATTTTAGTCCTTTCTTCCGCTGTACAATGCTCAGTATTGGCCACAAATGAGTTATTCTCAATGTTGCAGCAGATACGCTGAATAACATTGTCTTACCTTTGTTTGAAAAAGAGTGCAGTATTAGCAGCAAAATCAAACCTTCATTAAATTATTATCTAAACTTGATATTCCCCTAATGTTTATATTCTTCCTTAAACACAACCCTTTCTAATCCAATATGAGTAAATTGGATTATGGCAGTTCTGTGTAAAAGGACCCATGAGGATCAAAATGTGAAATTCATCAGAGCATATCAAATTGGGTGTCAAATGAAAGCTAAGAGTCTATATTTTTGGGAAATTAAGCAAAATAAATTTCTCAACCATCTTCCATCATAAAAATAGAGATAAGCAAAGGCTTTGACAAAAACAGAAAAAGTATAGACCCCGGTCAACTAATATCAACACTTATATTTTGTTTTTGGGAAATGGTTTGGCTTCTGTATGATTAAGAATCATTGCCCACTTTCTGGGTCATTCTGTTACCAAAAACCCACATAAATGTCAGATATTTTCAAATGTATCTGCCTCATGAGGATCGAGGATAATAAAAGTTAACAAAAGTAAGACCTACCAAATACTTGCAGTGTTTTTACTTATATAGATTTAGTTGATTAATTAATATGTGATAAAAACTGGTCATTCATAAGTGATTAAAACCGGACCAAATCTAATCGGTAATGGAATTACTGGAATTGAATTGGCTACATTCACTTCTTGTACTGGTTGTAAAAAACCTAAAAGGGTTCTTAGGCTGTCCCTGTGAGAGAACCCTTTAAGGAACCCTTTTGGGTTCCATGTAGAATGCTTTTGGGTTCCATGGAGAACCCTTTTCACAGTGGGTTCTACATGGAACCCAAAAGGGTTCTACATGGAACTTAAAAGGACTCAAAAAGGCTTCTTCCGCAGAGACAGCCGAAAAACAGTTGGACTCTGAATATGGAACTTATTATATACATCTAAATCAAACAATTACTATGAGGTTAAAGTAGAGATTCTCAGCTTTTATATGATAGTATTTGTGTGCATATTGGTTTCACAATTTAAAAATGACAACATGTTTTATACATAGTCCCTCTATTTCAGGACAGCAAAAGTAATGGCATAGATTCATATAATGTACAAATTAAGCACTCATGTTTAGTATTTCAACAATTTCAACAACAATCCTTTGCTTGCAATAACTGCCTGAAATGTGCGACCCATTGACCCCACCAGACGCTGGGTATCTTCTCAGGTGATGCTCTGCCAGGTCTGTACTGCAGCCATCTTCAGTTGTATGTTTTTAGGTCTTTTTTCTTAAAATATTATCATCAGGAAATGAAATGCATTGAATGTTCAATTAGATTTAAATCTGAAGATTGACTTGACCAGTCAAGACCATTCCAGTTTTTGGCCCTGAAAAACACTCTGATGAAGCACCATCCAATTAATTTGGAGGCATTTGCTTGTACTCGAGCAGACAAGATGTTTTGGTACTCGTAAGACAAGCACGCCAGTTCTAGTGGCAGCTATACATGCCCAAACTATAACACCCTCTCCACCATGTTTTACAGATGGGGGGGTATGCTGTAAATCTTATGGGGGTATGCTGCAGATCCTTTTTCTCCGAACTTTCCACATGGAATAACTCTGGTAAATGATAATATTAATCTTATCTGTCCATAAGACCCTTTTCCAGAACTATGTTTGTAATTGCTGAGATATGTGTGAGTGTTTTTTTTTTTTTTCAATTTTGAATTATATTCCAAACTGTTGATTTTGGCATGCCTAAAGTTTTGGCTATGTTTTAGCCTAATAAAGGCTTCCTTGACTTTCATTGACACCTCTTTTGGTCCTCATGTTTACTAACACCAATAGCAAGTTCCAAAGGCAAATACAAAGCCTATAATTAATACTAGACATTGACAGCTCTCTTATGCCTGCACAAATGATGTGAAGAAACACACCTGACTTACCAGAAACACCTGTCAGGCCAATTGTCCCATTACTTTTGGTGCCCTGAAAATATTTTTAAAAAGCGTTGTCATTTTCTAAATGGTGAAACCAATATGTACACAAATACCCTCAAATAAAAGCTTAGAATCTACTTTTACCTCATAGTAATTGTTTGGTTTAAAATCTAAACTTTTGAAGTATAAGCCACTGTCCGATGACTGCACTGTATTTTTGTTTTGGGGAAACATGGTTACATAAAAAACCAAAGGAGATTTTAGGGTCATTCCCTTATTGGACTTTGTTAAACTTTGCTACAGTATCAATGGTTTTTGTTTGGCATATGTTTGAAAGTGAAAAATTGAGTCCCAGGTGTTATGGAAAATACATTGATAGAACTATTTTCAGGTTATACACTTTCATATGACTGATACAACTTGTGTAAATACTGTGATTACATTTTCTCTTGCCACACCTCTAAAGTTCTATAGCCTTTGTTCTGAGAAGCACTGTATGATTTACCATATGAACAGGGGTGATTTCGGAGGGAGTGGTGAGGGAGCGCAGTAATGGGGGACAGACGTATCTTGCCGATGTGTGAAATGTTGAACGCCGATTGATCAGTAAGAAAGCGCCGATTGATCAGTAAGAATGTCTCCCCATTGTTCATTCTCTCCCGCCCTCTCTCACGTAAACACAAGCTCATCAGCCGATAGCCTTGGCAGCGCCTACCATTATGTTTAAACTGTATAAAAGACAACCCTGATAATCGCCTCTTCAGACTTGTGCTGAACAGACCCCCGGATTTACGCTGGGCTGCTGTTACGCTCTTGTCTCTTGTTTGCAAGCAATAAATACCGGACTCAGATATTGTGGCTACTCAGGACTTGTTTCTTGATTCTTACCTCTGAAGAGCTGAAGTACAGAGTGGTCAATCCTAGACTTCCACCACACAGGATCATTCTGTTACAGTGAAATTGCCCATTAATAGTTTTCATTCAAACTGGGCCTCCGCAGTGAACATCGTTTTATAATTTGATGAAGCTAATTGTTCTTCTTGAGAAAATTTTCAACTCTTTGTTTATAGACTTATCACAGGTTGGCTTCAACCTCCACTCTCTTGCTGACATGTATGTTTCTCTGTTGTTTTTCAATTAAGATCATCATTGGAATTTACAACATTATTTCCTCAGTTCCCAAGGGAATGTTCCACTCTACAGCTTTTCATGTTCAGTTCACTCTACTACAGTAGATGTAGATCTTTTTCGCCAAAATAAAAATGATGGTCTCATTAGTCCGGAAAGTGCAGTAAATGTAAAGTAAATGCAGTAAATAGGGCTAGGCAGCTGTGTTACATTAAAACAAGTACATCTCAATCGTTTCACTTTAATGCATTAAATCACCTTTTGGTGTTTGGTAGATTTTCCTAATCCAAAACCTCAACTATTGATGTTACCCAATGTTCTGCCTGTACTCACAGCCGATGTGATAACTGCATGATACAGTAGATGCATCCTTTATAGTGTCTTGCCCAGTTACACTGAGCTGACCTTTATTTTCAGAAGGGCATACAAGAAAAAACAAACACTCAACATTTTTGAAAAAGTGCAAATGCTTAGCAAATATGGCTCACACTATTCCATTCCTTCACAATTCTTTAATTCCTTGACAAAGCCATATTTTTACATACACGTTTATTTGTTATATTTACCAAAAGTCATGCACTAAGTTTGTAGTCTTGGAGCTGTAGTTCAAGTAACAGGATAATTTCCTGACTTATTTATTGTAGTTACTGAATGTTCTGAATGAAATGTAATTCTAAGGCCATTACACCCCTTACTAAAATGCATCAGTTTTATTATGTATCAACCTATCCTGCCGCCCTCATATTGAGCATGTCATGACAAATTCTTACCAGATATTTCAAGATCATAGATTTTTCTCCCCTAAACAATAATCTTGTACTAATAATGTTATACTGTAAAAATGTGCTGTTCAATTATCTGTAGTTTATTTCCTTTTCACAGGTTTTTCAGGAAGTCACAATCTTTTGCGCACAATTACCCTGCTGTCCCCGTTGCTTTCATTCAGCGACCACACACCCACTCAGTGACGACCACATTCGCTTCGGTAAACAAGATAGATTGGACTCAAATGAAAGAGCGCGGCGCACTGGAAGAAGATGTCTCTGGTCTAGTAGTGCACTTGATGGATTTTATTAACAAGAGAATCAACATACAGTTGCGAAAAAAAAAACTTCAGATTTCGAGATACGTGTTGCTGATTCGAATGATGTTACAGTAGTCATGGAATTTTGTTGAATATCAACAATCCTGTTATAAATATTAGGTCGGAGAAGACCTCAGAGGAAAAGATACTAAACTATTTAATGTAGTTTCGTGACAACGGCGTTGCTTTCGTGATACATGTGGCATTTTGAGTGAACGAAAAAACTTATTTTCCTATTTTGACCCTCCTAAAATCGACAAAAAACTCATATTGTGTACGTCAAGTGATAGAGGGGTGTTTACTCCTTGGGAATGCCATAATGACACCGTACATGAATTGAGGGGGTAAGTTTTAGTGTGTGTGTTTGCATGTGTAAGATTAATGGGAAGTTGTGCTTATAACCTATCCAAAGCCACCTAACAATTATAGTCAGTATTTGTTAAGAATAACTGGCAATGAAAGGCTGTTGGGAGTGGTTATTCCCACACTGTCGGAGTGGAATCTTCATCTGTCTGTGAAATAAATATATTGAGTAAGGAATGCATTAATTTATCCACATTGTCAATTTTACAGTACATCTCATTTGAATACCTGCAGTATTTATATAATGAATGGATCTAAGTTATTCTCTAAAAGCATTTAAAACATTGGATTTGGACAAGTTCTTTGTTTGCCCATGCTGCAAATTGATAATGAAAATGCTGTCCTTGAGTCCCCTCGACAACACCTCAACATTATTGACACACACATCTCTATATTGTCTTGTCCTCTGGTTCTCCCTATCGAGCTGTGTGAGATGGCCTAGCAGCAATGTCACAGCTGTACTATCGGAGAACGGACAACTCCTCTTACAGGGACCGCATTCCCCTGCGTATTGTACGTGCAGAGTCTGAGCTCTCTGGACTGGAGAGGGCCTATCTGGGTGCTGTGGAGAAGGGAGACTATGCCAGTGTCAAACAGGCACTGGAGGAGGCAGAGATCTACTTCAGGATCAACATTAACTGCATTGATCCACTAGGGCGCACAGCGCTGCTCATCGCCATTGAGAATGAGAACATGGAGATCATTGAGCTGCTGCTCAGCTACAACGTGTATGTGGGGGATGCCCTGCTGCACGCAATCCGCAAGGAGGTGGTGGGAGCCGTGGAGCTGCTGCTCAACCATAAGAAGCCCAGCAGGGAGAAGCAGGTGAGACATGGAGGAGTGACTGCAAAAACTGTGCCATACACACAAGTGGATGTATGTTGTACTGTGTTATCATACTAATAACCCCCCCCCCCCTCCCCACACACATACACCCCAACATAGACTCCATTACAGAAGAAATTAGTTGTTGATATTTGTATTTTCCATTGCCTTCATCCTCATCTTTGACTGAGAATCTCAAGGAGAGAAACTCCCATGAGCAATATACAAATGTTTCTCCATGTTCATAACCACTATTTTTGTGAATTACAAATTTTCCTTGATTTCCCTTAACCATGTATGTTTTTTTACTCGTAATTCCTCGTTTAATTATCATCTTTGTTGAGCTTGATTCTCAGTCAACTGAGCCACTCTCCCATAGCCTTATATAAACCAATTATACATATAAGAACTAGAGTACTACACCCACACAATCATACCCTTATGTGCTCTACCCTTTTATTGTATGTTGATGTATAAGTACTGTATGTTTTGTTCTTATTTGTTCAAGCTTGTTCTATTATTAACTATTAATCGGTAACTTTGAATCATGTTTTCGATAACAGTGACTCAACAACAATCACCCCCCCCCCACACACACACACTTTACTTGGTGTCTCAGGCCACAAATGCCATCGTCCTGTTTCATTTTTCCACTTAACTTGTGACACCCAGACACACTTCCTTCTTTGTCCCTCTGCATACTGTGTATGACACTGTCTGGAGCAAGTTTTTAGGTCAACACAGGTATTCATTTTGTCCCACAGAGAAACATGCATTAAAGACACAATCTGGGATCCACTTGGCTGAACATATTTATTACGGATACCTTTAACGGCGACAGGTGGTGTGGATTAGTGATGGAACTTGTTTACTGCACCAATGCACATAAGAAGTTCCATCACCGGAAAAATATAGTTATGTAATTGAATTGAATTAAAGTTAAAAGAAGAATCCCAGTGTTGGGTTAGTGAGACAATGATAGTTGACAGTGCTACAGTGAGTCAGACAGGAGGTCCTTGTGGTTTGAGAGGGAATGCAGGCTTCGTTACATCACAGCTGATCTAGTAGTCTTCCATCACCACTCTCTAGCCCTCAAGTGATTTATCTATTTACATCCTGTTTGTGCAGTCTGTATGAAATGCAAATTATAAAATTCACAAGAAGGATACAATTAGACTTGTCTTATATTATTATTTGTCTTTGTATTTCTCACAGATGGAAGACCATATTTACAGTGGTAATCTAGTCATATATTTTCTAGTCCTGTTTTTCAATTGCCTCACACCTGGATGGTACCAGGCTGTCTTGTTTGTCTAGTTAAAATGCCCACAGTTGAAAAGGAGAAGATTTTGATAATTCATGCCAGCATGTTAGATAGAAGGTTGAGGGGCTTCTGAAGTTTTCAGTAATAAGCTCTGGTAGGTTTTTGAGGGTTTTGACATCTTTGAAAATGTGTGTTTGAAATGTGTTCAGGCCCCATAGGCTTTCTCTGTTATGGACTGTGTAAAATGTGTTAAAGGGAAAGCAGGAGATTAAAAGTGCAATTTTGGATTCAACAACAACAAAGCAGTCACCCTGCCACTTATTTCGGTAAACAGCTAAGGGATAGATCTGGAGAAATGTGACCACTCTTAAATAGAGCGATAGATGCAAGAACTGACCATCCATAAGATCAAAATGATAGTTATTACCATGTATTAAAGCTTTCAGTGTTTGTTTACAATGACATTGTTTACAAACAATGGAGTAAAACAAGCTTATATGTTTATGCACTAAGCTCATGAGGCATTTATAAGTTACATTTTTCAAGATTCAATGGCAATATCATTAATTTAAAAGAAAGAAAATTCAAATCCAATCCCAGATTGCCCCTTAAACTTCAACCCAAGAATATTTATTGAGACCTGTAGTACCACAGTGTACAGTAGCCTATTAGCTTTGCTGTATTTTAGGCATAACCCTAACCCTAAAGCCTTATCATCTCTAGACAGAAAATGTCAGACCTGTTTATTTCTATTTCTCTCCTTTGTTTTGAGGCTGTGCCTCAAAAATACTTGCCTTCAGAAAGTATTCAGACCCCTTCACTTTTCCACATTTTGTTGTGTTATAGATGTTATAGATCAATTTAAAATGGATTAAATTAAAATAATTTGCCATCAATCCACACACAATACCCCAGAATGACAAGTCAGAGTCCCTATAAAAACAAAGATGTTAATTGCATTAAGATGGAATGAATTCAATTTATTGATTGATTTGTTAATGACATTTTTGCATTTTAGCTAATTTTAAGAGTGTCATAGCAATGGGTCTGAATACTTATGTACATGAGGTATTTTTGTATTTAAATTTTAATAAATGTACTGAAATTTCTAAACACGTGTTTTCGCTTTCTCATTCTGGGGTATTGTGTGTGGATTGATGGCAAATTATTGTAATTTAATCCATTTTAAATTGAGTCTATAACTCAACAAAATGTGAAAAAAGAAAAGGGGTCTGAATACTTTCCGAAGGCACTGTATATATATATATATCAAGTCTTGATAATCCCAGTGTGTATTTTGTATTGTAAATACAGTGCCCTGCATAAGTAAAGGGACAGTAAAGCATTTTCTCTTATCTTCTGAAGCATTTGGTTCTGCACTCCAAAAGTTTGGATTTTAAATCAAGCAATTAATATGAGGTTAAAGTAGAGATGCTCAGCTTTTATTTGATGGTATTTGTACATATTGGTTTCACTATTCAGAAATGACAACACTTTTATACATAGTCTCCCTATTTCAGGGCACCAAAAGTAATGGGACAGATTCATATAATGTCCAAATTAAGCACTCATGTTTAGTATTTGATCGACAATCCTTTGCATGCAATAACTGCCTGATGTCTGAGACCCGTTGACCCCACCAGATGCTGGTTATTTTAGTAAAAGTAATGGGACAATTGGCATGACAGGTGTTTCTGATAAGTCAGGTGTGTTCCATCAGATAATTTGTACAGAGAGCTGTCAATGTCTAGTATTGATTCTAGGCTTTGCATTTGCCTTTAGAGTTACTATTTAGAGTTTGCTATTGCTGACTGTCAACGTGAGGAGAGAAAGAGGTGTCAATGAATGTCAAGGAAGCCATTATTATGCTGAGAAATCTGAAACTGAAAGAAATATAGGAAAAACCTCAGGCTTGCCAAAATCAACAGTTTGGAACAACAACAACAAAAAAAAAAAAAAAAAAAAAAAGCACTGTTGAGCTCAGAAATCGCAAACAGGCTGGTAGGCCAAGGCAGACATCTATAGTGGATGACCGAAGAATGCTCACCATAATTAAGAAAACCCCCAAAACAACTATCCAGGTCCAGGTTACAGTTTGTTGGAAAAGTGATTGCAAGAGCAAAGTTTGGAGAAAAAAGGATCTGCCCAAGATTTACAGTATACCACCTCATTTGTGAAACATGGTGCAGGGGGTGTTTGTTTTGGGCATGTATAGCTGCCACTAGAACTGGCTCACTTGTCTTTATTGATAATTTTAACTGCTGACAGCAGCAGCAGCATGTACTCTGAAATGTAATGAAACATCTTGTCTGCTCAAGTACAAGCAAATGCCTCCAAATTCATTGGATTGCGCTTCATCATACAGTAAGACAATGACCCAAAACATATTTCCATAGCAACTAAGGAGTTTTTCAGGGCCAAAAAGTGGAAAGGTCTTGACTGTCCAAGTCAGTCTTCATATTTAAATCCAGTTGAACATGCATTTTGTTTCCTGATGATAAGATTTGAAGCAGTACAGGCGTGGCAGAGCATCACCAGAGAAGATACCCAGTGTATGGTGGGGTCAATGAGTTACAGACCATCAAATAGAAGCTGAGTTTTCAAACACAAACCTTTGGAGTGTAGAACCAAAAGAAGAACAAATGCTTTATTCTCCCATTACAGGGCACTGTACACCCTAAATTCCACTGTCATTCCTTGGCCTTTCTTAACAGGTGCCACCAATTCTGTTGGACAAGCAATTCTCAGACTTCACACCAGACATCACCCCAATCATCCTGGCTGCCCACACCAACAACTACGAGATCATCAAACTGCTGGTACAGAAGGGTGTGTCTGTGCCCCAGCCGCATGAGGTCCGCTGCAACTGTATGGAGTGTGTGTCCAGCTCGGACGTGGACAGTCTGCGACACTCACGTTCCCGCCTCAACATCTACAAGGCCCTGGCCAGCCCGTCTCTCATCGCCCTCTCTAGTGAAGACCCTTTCCTCACTGCTTTCCAGCTCAGCTGGGAGTTGCAGGAGCTCAGCAAGGTGGAGAATGAGTTTAAATCTGAGTATGAGGAGCTGTCCCACCAGTGTAAGCAGTTTGCCAAGGACTTGCTGGACCAGACCCGCAGCTCCAGAGAGCTGGAGATGATCCTCAACTACCGTGATGACATCAACCCTCTGCTGGACGAGAACACCAATGATCTGGCCCGACTGAAGCTTGCCATCAAATACCGTCAGAAGGAGGTAAGCTCCAAGGGCTTCTATGAATATCTGAATGGTGATATGACTCATGTGGGATACTGATAGATTATTGTGCTCTGAAAGTCTTCATGGTGATAAAATTAGTCCAAGTAGGCCCACAAGAGGATTTCTCCTATTCCTCCAGAAGATTATCTCCATTTGATGGTGTGTTAAAACAATGTTCTGTGTCTCTGCCTGACTGTGTTTTGAGTGCAGTATATGACCTCTTGTATTTGAATGGTTGAAGTCAACTCCTGCTGTGCCTTTTGAGATAGCATTAGTAACATGAGTTTGAAGTGGACTAAGATGGGTGGAGATCTCCTGTGGGAGTGTGGGTCTGTAATTGCCAGGCTCGGTTTCACATCACATTACTCCAGCTCTGTCTGCCAGTCCCCTGACGCTAGGATAATGGATAATGACGCCATAGTACTCCGACTGAGCATTTCCCTGAAATACAAACTCGCAATACATATGAATTATTAAGAGTGCTGCAATTTACAATGGGAAACAATTACCTTGTATGGCGTTTTTATTGCTTTTTAGCCACTATGAATATTTATACAGTAGTCTGAACTTTTGGTTGGTACTTACTTTAACATTGTGAACTTCAAGTTGCAAAGCTTGACAACAATATTATTTTTTATCACACATCCATTTTATTAAAGGTATTTAGACTGTTTAATCCAGTCTGTTACCATATAACACACATCTCTCATAAAAGTATTTATGGTTATGTAAATGTGTCTTTTTGTTCAAAGGGACTTTCTTGTGCATCCTCATTAGACTCCTGAATGAATGGTTGAGTCAAAAATGTCTAGCTGGGAAGATAAAGAGCCACATTTTTGAGATAGAATGATGATGCCCCCTACTGAATAGAGAATGATATGAGAGCTCTGTTCTCCCTGGGGGGGTGTGCACGTATGTTGTCTCGGAGGGGGGGTGTGCAGTGCGTGTGTGTTGTCTCGGGGGGGGGGGGGGGGGGGGTGCAAAAAGATTCATTCCAACAATTGATGAGAATTGAAAATGGCAAATAAACAGTCTTTCTTTCTTTCTAAATATAGGCCTGTATCATGTTTTAAACCTTTGTTGCAACAGATTAAATTACAGTAATGAATATAACCACAATGACAGTACAGTAGCTTTGACCTTTATGACTTTTAGGCCACCCTAGACATTCCTAAAATGTCCTTATTCTATGGCCTTCACCTCACCCTATGGGGAAATGGACTGATCAACCTCATTAACACTTCAGCATTGTTATTATGCTGATCTTTGCTCTCTTTCTTCCCCTCCAAGCTGTATTCTCATGTGTTCTCATTGTAACTTGTACATTGAACATGTGTTACCCAGGCACTTTCATACGGTACAATTGTGACTAATTGGTCTCTTGGTGACAAGATGTTATCCATGGGAACTTGTATTGTATTGAAGTGTATCACAGGGAGTGATGAGTAGAATGTCATACATACATGTACACGAGCACATTAGTCTTTGAAATTCTTATTCATTTAGATACAGCTCCATGTTGATAAAGGATTGACAGTGCAACTGGCAAATTTATTAAGAAAAGGTACTGCATAGACACAGTCTGGTAACACTTTACATTACAGCTCGGAATAAGTGGGTAATAGCATGGTAATTACCAATAATTGCTGATATTTAGCAGTATTATTTAACCCTAACCCTAACAAGAAAGGCAATTACCTTGTTATTACAAGGTAAGGCAAACTGTAGTTTTCACTTAATTATTTTCTATGTAAGATGCTTGTTTACGTATTATTGTTACACTGTTTCCATATTGTTCTTGAATCATTGAAACTGATGAACACAAATGTAATTTAAGTTCAGTATTCATGCATCCACTACATCATTAACACAGCAATAAGCTACCCAATGGGTCTAATACATTGGCCTATATGAATGGTTTATGGATAACTTCATACAGTTATTGTAAATGTAAATTTTCCCTTATTAACATACTGAGTTGTTGACATTAGTAATAATAAACTGTCCAGTATGTGATGTTTCTCTATAATGTAATCATTTGTGGGTGGAGAATGAATGAGGCAACACCTTCAAAACCTTTGTATCACACTTGTTGTTAAAGTTGGATGGAGTTGGCTGTTTTATTAGATTGAATAGTAATTCCAGTGATATTCATCACAATATTTAATTCATAAGAATTACAAAACATTAGCTACAAATATGAATTCATTAACATAACATAATATTCAATGCAGGTTTGTGAGCTTACAATCCAAGGCTAATTCTATGGCTCGAGCTCCACAGCTAACATTAGAGCTAGCAACTTTCAGTTGAGGCTAATGTTCGCTTATTGCTAACAAACTTCTAAAATATTTCACTAATAAAAAACATAACACAGCTATAGTTTATGTACTTAACGTCGCAATACTCTTTAATAAGTAAATTATAACTTTAAAAACAGTATTTCGTAACCAACACAATTTAAACATTATTTGACTCCTGGGTTTTGTATCACGTTTCTTCAGTGAGTTGGCTCTTCTTCTATTGAAAGAAACAACTGCACATGAGCCCCTGACAGGAAGCGACCAGACCCATAGGGTAGCTTATTGCTGTGTTACACTCAGTGATTGCATGCATACCGATACTACTGTAGGTAGCCTATGTATTACCAATGATTGAGTAACAATGGTCTTAGTTGTGAGGTTAAGATGGAGTACAACGCTATAACAAAATGGAAACAAATAATATAGCATTTTCCAGCTCAAATACCACCTTATTTCATAGTAACTACCTTCTCTGTTCAAGCATCTTTCATACAAACTAATTACATGGAAACTACTTTCCAATTTACCTTGTAATAACAAAGAAATGTTCCTTCTTGTTACTGGTAATTCCCATATTTATTACTGTGTTATAACACGCTAATTTAGAGCTGTAATGTAAAATGCTACTCACACTCTGTTAATCAGGGTTAGTTTCTGTAATTGCATACAGTATCTAATGGTTGTTTCATTTGGCTTTGTCTAGTGGCACCCTCAAGCTGTTTATGACCTTAATTTGTCTGATGAGCATTACAATATTTTAATAGTTTTTGCCATAGCTCCCGCTGCAATTGCCCCTGGTTCTCCTGATGCAAGCTTCCTGCTCCAGTCGAACAGACTCTTGTTACAAAGACTGATAAGCAACACTCAAGCTGTCTCAGATGCTCTATGAGTTGACTAATGACCGCATCAGAATCCCTGGCTCTGAAGTAATGGGGATCCATTTGGTCATAATTTGGTTAGGCTGAGATTGACTTTGATCACAGGATGCAGATGTCCAGCAGATGGTTATAACACATCTCAAGGGGGAAAGAAAATTATTTATGGAGAACAGATTTAACAGGACATCTTTAAAAGAAGAACATGAAGTTGTTTTTGAATGTATCTCCACAAACGTTTGCCTTATCTCTTTTGTCATTGAGAGATGTACTGTAGCATATATTTACAGCATCATTGTATTGTTGCATCCCAGAGAAAGTATTAAAAGTCAATCACATGTGTCTCTCCCAAGGGTGAAAGTTAAAGGAGTCAGTATTAAATTAGACACGCACACCCCCATGACAAAAAAACTAGTAATTGATCACAAAGGCTTACACTCAGATTTCTGTCCTGTGAAGTATGGTACAATCTGTCTTTGTTTGCCCCTGTCTGTCCCAACTCTCTCTCTCTCTCTCTCTCTCTCTCTCTTTGTCTCTTTCTCTCTCGCTCCCCCCCCTCTCTCTCCCCTAGTTTGTAGCTCAGCCCAACTGCCAGCAGCTGTTGGCGTCTCGCTGGTACGATGAGTTCCCAGGCTGGAGGAGGCGCCATTGGGCGGGGAAGTTCCTCACCTGTGTCTTCATAGGCCTTCTCTTTCCTCTCTTTTCCCTCTGCTACCTGATTTCTCCAAAGAGCCGATACGGCCTTTTTATCCGCAAGCCCTTCATAAAGTTCATCTGCCACACAGCCTCCTACCTGACCTTCCTCTTCCTCTTGCTCCTGGCCTCGCAGCATATAGTGTCCACAGACCCTAACAGACAAGGTCCAGTGCCAACCACAGTGGAGTGGATGATCCTTCCCTGGGTTTTAGGTAATGTCACATTGATTGCTTTTGATCTTCATTATGTCTGGATCGGTGAAAGCCGTGACAGGAAATTATGTAATCCAAGCTTGTGGTTGGGCTAGACAAATATCATGTCTATATTTGTGAAAGTTGCACCACCTCTTCACTTTTCACAGCTGTTTTCCATGCCATGCCAAGTTACACCATATTTGAAAATGTGTTTTGCATGAAAGTCACATTTCAGTGTTCACTGCAACCATATGCATGCATGCATGTCCATGAGACTTGTCCATAACACTTATTTTATACGTGTGGAATTTCACCTAAATCAGGGAAGCTGAGATAGGCATGATACACTACTAGTGGTGTACGATTCCAGAAGACTCTGACTTCTGCTTTCAGAGTCTGCTTGCATTTTTCTCTCATAGGCTTCATATGGACAGAGATCAAACAGATGTGGGATGGTGGGTTTCAGGACTACATCCATGACTGGTGGAACCTGATGGACTTTGTTATGAACTCCTTGTATCTTGCAACCATTTCTCTGAAGATTGTTGCTTACGTAAAGGTACAGGAAAATACTAGAAGAGCTACAACAAAATATTGGTACACCCATGTCCTCTCTAGTAAACTATTGACTTGTTTTCTTTGTGGTCATGCAAAGGTTTTCAGCATTTCCATGCATTTTTAATGAGCTCTGAAAAGTGGTTATGTTTTCTATGTTTTTGAAGAAAGAAATAATAGTCTAATCTCCAACCAGATTACACTAATACTGTAAGCATAAGCATAGGCCATATACACTCACCGGCCACTTTATTAGGTACACCTGTTCAACTTCTCGGTAACACATATCTAATCAGCCAATCACATGGCAGCAACTCAATGCATTTAGGCATGTAGACATGGTCAAGACGACCTGCTGAAATTCAAACCGAGCATCAGAATGGGGAAGAAAGGTGATTTAAGTGACTTTGAAGGTGGCATGGTTGTTGGTGCCAGACGCGCTGTTCTGAGTATTTCTGAAACTGCTCACCTACTGAGATTTTCAGAGAATGGTCCGGAAAAGAGAAAATACCCAGTGAGTAGCAGTTCTCTGGGCGAAAATGCCTTGTTGATGCCAGCGGTCAGAGGAGAATGGCCAGACTGGTTCGAGATGATAGAAAGGCAACAGTAACTCAAATAACCACTTGTTACAACCAAGGTATGCAGAAGACCATCTCTGAATGCACATGTCGAACCTTGAAGCAGATGGGCTACAAAAGGGGGTCCAACTCAGTACTAGCAAGGTGTACCTAATAAAGTGGCCAGTGAGTGTACAGCTCTGGAAAAAATTAAGAGACCACCAAATTTTTCTTAAATCAGCATCTCTACATGTATGGCAGCCATTCCATTCCAGTGTCTGTCCAATACAGGCACACCTACTTAACGAGGTACTGATTAGGTGATCACCTGAACCAAATCTTATTTAATGAGGAAAAGTATAAAAACCACTGTTGTGGTCATCACTATCCTCTTGCAATAGAACCAGCTGGATGGCAAAAACAGTGCTACTAGTACCTCAAAAGTAATTGGAATAAAAAAACAACTATTGACCATGCCAAAAGAGTTGAAAAAAAAAGTTTTGTGTGAGGAAAAGTAGGGGTCAATTCTGGCTTTACTGACAGAGGGATACAGTGAGCATCAGGTTGCTTCCATCCTTAAAATTTCAAAGACGGCGGTTCATAAGAACAAGGTCAAGCAGAAGACATTAGGGACAACAAAGCTACAGACCGGCAGAGGGTGAAAACGACTCTCCACTCACCGGGATGACCGCCAACTAATTTGAATGTCACTCAACAACCATAGGATGACATCAAGTAACCTACAAAAAGAATGGCAAAGGGCAGCTGGGGTGAAGTGCACGGCGAGGACGGTTCAAAACAGGCTCCTAGGGGCAGGGGTGAAGTTGTGCAAAGCTAGAAGAAAGCCCTTGATCAACGAGAAGCAAATAAGAGCCAGGCTGAGGTTTGCAAAAGACCATAAGGATTGGACCGTAGAGGACTGGAGTAAAGTCATCTTCTCTGATGAGTTCAATTTTCAGCTTTGCCCAACACCTGGTCATCTAATGGTTAGACGGAGACCTGGAGAGTCATACAAGCCACAGTGTCTCGCACCTACTGTGAAATTTGGTGGAGGATCGGTGATGATTTGGGGGTGCTTCAGCAAAGCTGGAATCGGCCAGCCCAATCTCTGGACCTGAACCCCATTGAAAACCTCTGGAATGTGATCAAGAGGAAGATGGACGGTCACAAGCCATCAAACAAAGCCGATCTGCTTGAGTTTTTGTGCCAGGAGTGGCATATATTCACCCAACAGCAATGTGAAAGACTGGTGGAGAGCATGCCAAGACGCATGAAAGCTATGATTGTAAATCAGGGTTATTCCACCAAATATTGATTTCTGAACTAAGTTAAAACATTAGTATTGTGTTGTTTAAAAATGAATATGAACTTGTTTTCTTTGCATTATTCGAGATCTGAAAATACTTTTTTTGTTATTTTGACCAGTTGTCATTTTCTTCAAATAAATGCTCTAAATGACAATATTTTTATTTGGAATTTGGGAGAAATGTTGTCAGTAGTTTATAAAACCAGAGAAACTGATAATTTTGCAGTGGTCTCTTAATTTTTTCCAGAGCTGTATATACATTGCCCTGCGTAAGTAATGGGACAGTGAAGCATGTTTTTCTTCTTTTGGCTCTACACTCCAAAAGATTGGATTTTAAATTACGAGATTATGAGATTTCTCAGCTTGTATTTGATGGTATTTGTGTACATATTGGTTACACCATTCAGAAATTACAGCCCTTTTTATGCATAGTCCCCCTATTTCAGGGTACCTAAAAGTAACGGGATGGTTGGCTTGACAGGTGTTTCTGGTTCGTCAGGTGTGTTCCATCGCATCATTTGTGCAGTCATAAGAGAGCTCTCAATGTCTAGTATTGAATCTAGGCTTTGTGTTTGTCTTTGGAGTCAAAGGGACCAAAGAAACATCAATGAAACTCAGGGAAGCCATTATGAGGCAGAAATATTAGAAAAAAATAAATCTGACAGTTTGGAACATCATTCAAAGTAATTGTTTGATTTCAAATCCAAACTTTTGGAGTGTAGAGCCAAAAGAAGAAAATAAATATATTATATATTATAATTTATAAAATGAATTTTATTATATACATACATCCTTCCTGTCTCTCCCACAGTATAGTGGCTTCAAACCCAGAGAGAGTTGGGAGTTGTGGCACCCGACGCTGGTGGCTGAGGCAGTATTTGCCATTGCCAACATCTTCAGCTCCCTACGGCTCATCTCCCTCTTCACAGCCAACTCCCACCTGGGTCCCCTGCAGATCTCCCTGGGCCGCATGCTGCTGGACATCCTCAAGTTCCTCTTCATCTACTGTCTGGTGCTGCTGGCCTTCGCCAATGGCCTCAACCAGCTCTACTTCTACTATGAGACAGATGAGGGCACAGATTGCAAGGGGATCCGCTGTGAACGGCAAAACAATGCTTTCTCAACGTTAGTTAAAACCACTTGCCTGGATTAGCCAAAATTATGCTTTGAGTGTGTTTTAGTTGAATGATAGCCTTGTTGACTTTTTGATTGCACAAGATACTTTTCACTTTGCATGTTAAGATACAATGTACTGTATAGAAGCCTACGACTCACTATGTCTATCTTGTTTCCCAGGTTGTTTGAGACCCTGCAGTCTTTATTCTGGTCCATATTTGGGCTGATCAGCCTTTATGTGACCAATGTAAAAGCTGACCACAAGTTCACTGAGTTTGTGGGTGCCACTATGTTTGGTACCTACAATGTCATCTCTCTGGTGGTCCTCCTCAACATGCTCATCGCCATGATGAATAACTCCTACCAGCACATCGCTGTGAGTGTTAGCCCGCCATCCTGTTGAATTTGCTATTGTCTCATATTGTCCCATTTGCAGATATCATGTACTGTATTACAGTACACATTTCTATGTGTTTTCAAATGAATTACCTTTCTCATATTTTGTATACAGCAGCTTACTAAAATGTCTTTTTTTTTAGGATCATGCAGACATTGAGTGGAAATTTGCAAGAACAAAGTTGTGGATGAGCTATTTCGAAGAGGGGGGAACTTTGCCTTCCCCTTTCAACATAATTGCTAGCCCAAAGTCCATCTGGTACCTTGTCAGATGGATAAGGAAGCACATTTTCAAGAGGACAAGAGCAAAAAGAACAGAAACATTTGGAACCTTAGGGGTGAGGTGTCTTACAGTACTTCTCAAAATATGTAGTGTCCAGTGTACTGTAGACATCTACCTTTCCTTTGCCTCTGGCC
This sequence comes from Argentina silus, assembly GCF_951799395.1. Taxonomy (NCBI): domain Eukaryota; kingdom Metazoa; phylum Chordata; class Actinopteri; order Argentiniformes; family Argentinidae; genus Argentina; species Argentina silus. The sequence continues at coordinate 16,393,148 of NC_139653.1, forward strand.
TCAAAAAGTTGTTCACAATGGGTGGAATCCTAACTCAAAATCGTATCTCAGACATTTGCGTAAATCTTGCATTGATGTCAATGGGAAATGTGTGCGATGATTCGAGTTACACGCATGGATCACCAGTTAAGATTCCACCCAATAAATTAACATAAATTAGATTAGCTGTCCTTCTCAGAATTTGATGTCGCCAAATGAATGTGCGTCATAAGACCCATATTAAATGCTGCAGTGAATTAGCTCAAAAAGGGCAAGTTATAGAAAAGTTGGCCAACTATCCTTTACATTATTATCTATTACATTATCTGATTAATGTGTCATTTCTGCCATGGATTTATGTAAAATTGTCCCTCTTTCATAGAGGCGAGCTGCTGAAAATGTTCGAATAAACCACCAGTATCAGGTAATGATATGTCCTTTTTTTCAACAGAACATGTAATACAGATTTTGATAGCCTAGACAAGAAACATATATATCTATATATCAATCTTTTGCCCTGTGTAAGTAATGGAATAATATTTCCTTCTTTTGGCTCTATAAATCCAAAGGTTTGAATTTGAACTTTTACTATGAGGTACCTAAATTTGACTATGAGGTAAAGCATAGATTGTCAGCTTTTATTTAAGGGTAGTTTTGTACATGTTGGTTTCACCATTCATAAATTACACTTTTTATATATACCAAATGTAATGGGATAGATTTGTATAATGTCCAAATTAAGCACTCTTGTTTAGTATTTGGTTGACAATCCTTCTATGCAATGCCTGAAGTCTGCGAGCCATTGACCCAAGCAGACACTGGGTATCTTCTCTGGGTATCTTCTCTTTCTTCTCTGCCAGGCCTGTACTGTAGCTTCACCATCTTCAGTTGTTGTTTGTTTAGAGGTATTTTTTAACCAAAATCTTATCATCAGGAAATGAAATGCATTTTCAATTGGATTTAAATCAGAATATTGATTTGGCCAGTCAAGAACCTTCCACTTTTTGGCTCTGGAAAACATTAATTGTCTTACTGTATAATGAAGCGCCATCCAATGAATTGGCTGGTTTTCAAGCCTAACGTTTTGGCTATGTTTCTGATTTTAGCAGACTCCAAAGGCAAACATAAAACCTAGAATCAATACTAGACATTGAAAGCTCTCTTATTCCTGCACAAATGATGTAACACACGTGACTAACCAGAAAAACCTGTCAAGCCAATTGTCCCATTACTTTTTGTACCTTGAAATATGGGTGCTATGTATAAAACGTTTTGTTATTTCTAACTGGTTAAAACAATATGTTCACAAATACCCTCAAATAAAAGATGAGAATCTGTACTTTAACCTAATAGTAACTGTTTGATTAAAAATCCAAACATTTTGAGTATAGTGCCAAAAGAAGAAAAAATGCCTCCCTGTCCCACTACTTAGCACTATAGTATTGAGCAACAATAGGATGGGTTTTTTATATTATTATATGACTCTAGTCAGGATATTCTCTGTAACGTAATTTTCTCTATTAACTTAATTTGCAGGAGGTGCTGAGAAACTTAGTAAAGAGGTATGTGGCTGCAATGATCCGAGATGCCAAAACAGAGGAAGGGCTGACAGAGGAGAATTTCAAGGTAAACCAATTATCTTCACAAACCAACTATGATTGTTTTTTCTCATGTTGAAACTACATTTATTTGAGTTAAGTTTGGCTTTTAATCTCTCTGACAGGAACTGAAGCAGGACATCTCCAGCTTTCGATATGAAGTCCTGGGCATGATGAAGGGAAAAAACCCCTGTGCTCAAGCAGGTATAGTTAGCAGTGGTGCCTCAAGCTTGGTCTACCCTGACCATTCATTCAAATACTCCCCCAAATTCCCCCCTGCTCAGCCACAGAGCAAGCTCCACCTGTTCAATGTCACGACCACCATTCTGCAGCAGAGCTCAGCTGCTGCTACCACCTTAGAAGCCTTTAACGAACTGGCCAATGGCTCTATGGTCCACACACCAGATGTCTCCACCAAAGACAGACTGGCCCGCAAAGACTTCCCCAAGAATATCTCTGACTTTGGGCTCTTCCAGAATTGCCACAAGGGCAAAAGCCCCAATCCGTCCAATCAAATGTACTCTGTGTCTGAGGAGGTTGGGCAGTCTGACCTGGAGGAGCTGGATTGTGATGGAGAGGAGCAGGAGCAACCACTGAATGGGGGGGGGGCAGGGCCAGGGGAAAGGCCATCATGCCAAGAGGAGAAGGAAGAGGAGCAGAAAAAACAGAAGACACAGTCTGATGAAGATGAGACCCTGTCAAGGGAAGACTTATAGAATTTATAGGGCAGTACAATTATATAAACAGCACATGACTTTAAATGCTATTATGTTCAAAATTACTATTAATGATTTAGACTTATGACGGATCTGTTTAGCTTCTGATCAGTAAGAGTTAAGATACTAGATTGATGGTAATACTTTTTCCTCTATGGATTCTGGTCATATCTGAATGTTTTTACAGACTCACAGTTAGGTGAAACCAACAGTAGCATTGAGACACAAACTAAATCCCATCTCCTTTGCCTGCAGTATGTCTGTTTGAAGCCAATGGACCATCTGACATTGGGAAAAAGTCTTATGCACATTTTTCAATTTGGGAATGTAATGTCTGATTCCTTTTCAAGAACTTAAACTTAAACATGCCCACATTTATTTAACAGAAATAGCAGTATTCCAACAGCACTCCAACCTCCGCTGCTCATCCTCAGTCATTGTTTTTTTGCACAAAAGCTTGCAATAATGAATTATGCAAAAAGCTATTGAAACCCCAAAAAATAGGTGCAAAACTAGGTTCTATGTTATCTAGCCAATAATTTCCACTCCTACAGCTTAAGTAAGGGAGCTCTGACCAGTTTAATTCTTACATTTTGCACTTCATAAAGCACAAATCAGTAGAACTTATTTCATTTTCATTTCTAGCTCAAATAAAAGCTACTGTACATTTAATTTACCTTTTGCCTATGTATAGGTCCTCCCAATACAAGAAAATAACAGATTGTTGGCTTTTGTTACAGTGGATTAGCCTCCATACATCTTACATCATACTTCTTACTCTCAAGTACCCACTGTATGCCACTATTCTCAAGTACTTACTGTTATCTTTCATGTTAATTCAATGTAGATATTGGACTCATTATCCACAATTTTAACCTAGATGGTGATACTGCACTTGCATATGACATTTTGCATTGTATAATTGATTATGCAAAAATAAATAAATCTGTGTATAATATCTGAAAAGTACTTAATTTTGTTTTATTTCTAGCATTTATTTAAGATCAAGAGGGCAATGAAACATATTAATAAACACAATCTTCCCATGCATATATTTACATCCTTTGGTTTCTTTGTTATTTTTAACTGGGCATAGTTATGGCCTGAACCAAGCTTCAATTGAAAATGCCAAATTGCCTCGATTAATTTCTCAGCTGTTTGACCACTGATGTTCATGCCATTTCGTATGTCTGCTCACTGTGCCAATGTTTACACATCCCCTGAATATTGAAAGTAAACTTAAGCAGTCAAAGTTAATGCCTAATACTACATTAACTGTCGCAAGTCGCAAGTCATAAGTCACATAACTCTTATGCAATATATATAAGTTTTTGACGTATTTTACGTCAAGACAGGTGGTCAAACGTTGGTATAGCCAGATAATACGATCCCCCAGACCATAATCATTTGGAGACTATGTTGGATTTATCATCATGAACGTTTGCTTGCACCATGACCATGCATACGCAAAATGACAAGTGGTGGAATGAGGGAATTGCTTGTAGACGCAAACAAGAGGCACGTGAAGTAACAAAAATATGTTTAAAATATATAAAAATTGTTCATAGTTAAATTATTTTGAAGTTTTGAAGAATTAATTCTATACCATAGGAAATGTTATAGAGAAACATATTTCAAATTAATTTATTCACTACATTATTGTATATACACTGTGATACCATACCTCATTATTGCACGTTTGTGTGATATTAAAACTGAGATCATTTTCCTGTAAAGGCGTTTATTATGTGGGAACGGCGTCACTTCTCACCTTAAATTCAATTAAAACCATTTAATGGAGCACTATAAAGCAAATTGAGAATTTACAATACAGCAGAACTGTTATGCTTGATGATGAGGTGAACCCAAGTGCGGATGAAAACTCAGACGAATGATGTAGTAAAAAATAAAGAAGCTCTTTAATAAGAGGTTTTGCACAAGGCATGAAAACATATACGTAATAAAGGGTAAAATAAAGGTATAGGGCAACGATGGAAACAACTGGATACACGGACACAGACTGGCAGACAGGGTACTCACAGATGGACAGAGAGAATCTCCGACAAAGACATAGGGAACACACAGGCTGTATATAACAAACACAGGACAGGACAAACAGGTGATAGGAATCCTGGTGATTGAGAGAGCACTGGCACCGGACCGCCAGAGGAGGGCACCAGAGTCACCAGAACAGCAACCTCAGGTGTGACACATAACTATCACCTCTAGCATGTCATTTGACATAGATATGTGCACATATTCTTCAAAGCCACTAATCCCATTTTTAAAAGAAAGGCACTTATGAAACAAATGAGACAGACGCACCATCGAAAAAAATAGTACAGAAAGAAATTAGAACAGAATTTGACAAATGGCTTACAGTAGTTTGAAAGACAGGTTGGATTAAATAGTCTTAAAGGGATGTTATTTACATGTTATATATTGTCAATTAGAGACGTCTAAATTCAAATATCCATGACTGTGCACAAGCACAAAGATGTAGATTATATGGTATTCATCAACCTTGATTTCTCACCATTGAGGTGAGGTTGTACGCAGTTGTATGCATGTTTGATAAATCACACTAATCTTGTGCATATAGACATTCTTACGACATTTTGTGCATAAGAAGGATTTTAGAATAATTTCTACTCATGAATGATAAATGAGGACCCAGGCCTTTGCGTTAATGTACGTTGTTTTGCGGCGACCCCCCCTGCTGGCAGAACCAGTCATGACAAAACAATAAAACCATAATTGCTATTGACATTTCTCTCCAGCAAATTTCTTAGTTATATGATTGTACGACTAGAAAAGTAGTTTTGAAGTAGGGTGAAGTTTATTATTTATTAAGTTTGACAATGAGGACGAAAAAAGCCAGTTACATTTAATTTGAAACTAAACAGATGCTCACCATGCCTTTATGAAACAGTGCATATAAATGCTTCTAATACTAAAAGTAGTACTAATAAATGTTTCTAAAACTAAATATAGAATTTTTAGAGGCTATAAAAAGTTTCAAAAGAAAATGCAAAGAAGTAACTGCCACACACCTCTGATAACTCTGACAATCATTGCATTATCCACCAAGAAGCTCTGTGTGGGAAGGTTCTGGAACTGGATGATATAATGACCACGGCCATGAAAACAGTCAACTTTATTCGGGCGCGTGGCCTGAATCACCGCCAGTTCCAGCTGTTTTTGAAGGAGGTGGGCTCGGAGCATAGAGATGTGCCGTACCATACAGAAGTAAGGTGGCTGAGTAGGAGCGCGGTCCTCAAATGATTTTTTGAGCTTAGGGAAGAAATTGCTCTTTTCATGCAAAGTAAAGGAAACCCCTTGCCTGAACTGTCAGATCCAAACTGGCTGTGTGATTTTGGTATGTTGTGCGACATAACGGAGCATCTCGCCCAACTGCATCAGAGGCTGCAGGGACGCAAACAAGTCATCGCGCAGATGTCCGACATGATCACAGCTTTCCAGCGTAAACTGCACCTATGGAAGTCCCAACTGGAACAGGACAATCTTGCCCACCTTCCTGCCTGTCAGAGCATCTCAGCCTCAGTTTCTGGTGCTTTTTCATGCACGCGGTTGGCTACCAAAGTGAACCGGTTAATGAATGAATTTGATCTCTGCACTCAGGCTTTTCCATCTTTGCCAATCCTTTCACCGCCGACGTCGACAGTGCGCCCCATCTCCTTCAGATGGAGTTAATAGAGATTCAAAGCAATAGTGGCCTGAGAGCAAAGTTCCAGGATGCTGCAATCAAGGAATTTTACCGTCTACTACCCCCCGCTTTGATGCCTCAGCTCCGACTTCATGCTGCCCGTGTTCTGTCCTATGTTTGGGAGCACCTACCTGTGCGAACAGATGTTTTCAATAATGAATCTAAACAAGAACAAGCACAGATCACGTATCACCGATGACAACCTCCACGCTGTTTTACGGATTGCTACAGCACAAGACCTAAAGCCAGACATTGACGGACTGACCACGGGAAAACAGTGTCAGACATCCGGCCAGAAAACAAATAGGTAAGCATTTTTAAAATCCTGAATTAAAAATATAATAAAATGTATTTCAACCATGAATAAGCACAGTGTAATATGTGTGCAATTTAATGATTGTGCTTGCATTTTGTTTTGTGTTTGTTGTTTCAGAACATGATCAATGGATGAGGATGGTGTGTAATATGGTGTCCTAGAGATCTACTTGGTGTGTTCAAGGCCAAGCAGCATCACCTCATCAACTTCACCCAGAACTTGACCAGTATAGTTGTGAACTGAGACAACCCTTATTGTTATTTTGAGTTAATTATATATACTACTTTGTATGTGTAGAAATGTATTCAGTGTGTTTACAGGCGTATGTGTTCATGCAGCCAAATGTTTACGGATTTATGTTATAATAACACAGAGCAATGTGCTTACATATATTTTTACATTTATGTTAATGCATGTACAATATTTGTCCATTTAAATAAATAATAATTAAATGCAGAGACAGTTATTTAACATTATGTTGAGGATTAGTTATATTTATACAGTCTTACAGTTACAACCGGCCCTTTGAGGGCAACCATAATGCTGATGTGCCCCGGGGGGGAAATGAGTTTGACACCCCTGCTCTACACTGATGTCAGCAGTGGGAGGCAGCTAAAGGCTATTGGAGAGAGGTGTCCATGGGCACGCTCTATGGAATGGAGGGGATAGTGTACACAACCCTGTTTAATGCCGTTAGCAACTCCAACAAGGGAGTTAACTCTCTTGGTGTTGTAACTAGCATGGCCGCTTTGTAAGCAGATGGTTGTGAGTTCAATACAATCATATACAAGCTACTCTACCCAGCCGTTCTGTACAATATATAATTCAGTAGAAAACGAACTGCAGTAGGATAGTTGTTATTATCAAATAATCATTATGAAACTGCCATATGGACATATGGTTTATTCCATAGGCCTACTCAAAGCGATTACTATAGGCCTACATTACATTCATTCTGTTCTACCATTACATACAATATCACAAACACATACACAACTATTAGGCATAAATTAATATGAAATACAATGGCATTCAAAACTAGCTTTTAATTTTTATTTTGAGAAAAATACTGTAAACAGCCTAAAGTTAAGAACTTCATTCAGTCATTCAGAGTTCTAGAACAGAGGAAACTCTAGAAGGGCGCATGCACTGTCTGCATTGTACAGTGGCTTCGTAAAGTATTTAGACCCCTTCACCTTTTCCACATTTTGCTGTGTTATACTCAATGTAACATTTAAAGACATCAATACCTCATTTACATAAGTATTCAGACCCTTTGCTATGACACTCTTAAACTTTGCTCAAATGCTAAAATGTCTTCAACAAGTCACTCAACAAGTTGAATTGAGTGCAAGGATAATAGTTAATGTGATTTCGGAATGAATATTGTTTGTTATTATAGTCTGGTTTGCATAGGAATCAATTGCACGCTGTGGATTAGGCTGTCACTACCAACTCAGAAAATGTAATAATTTTCTTTTGATCCTGATAAACTCCCCAGTCCCTGCCGGTGACAAACATACCCATAACATTATGCAGCTACCATTATTCTTCACACAAGGGATGGTGTGGAACCTGCATTGCATGTCCTGGATTTGCTGTATCACTTGAATTTATCGTTGCAAACACAATTATGGTTATGAGATTCTTTTCCATTAAGGGATTATTTTTGGCCACTTGATTAGACCAATGAGTGACTGAGATGATGTTGTCCCATCGACTGTGCTTTTTCCTCTCTGCCATTCAACTTTGTAGATTTTTGTAAGTCTCCCCAGGCCTCAGGGTCGCATTCCTGAGCAGTTTTGTTTTCTCCATTTGCTCAGTTTGTAATGACAACCTGATCCACACAGTGTGTAATTGATTCCTATGCAAATCAGAGACCCTATAAAAACAAAGATATTAATTCCAAAATCACATGAACTAATATTCTTGCATTCAGATGGACTTAATTCAACTTATTGAGTGATTTGTTGATGACATTTTTGCATTTTAGCAAATTTTAAGCGTATCATAGCAAAGGATCTGAATACTTATACAAATTAGGTATTTCTGTATTTCAATTTTAATACATTTGCAAACATTTCTAAAAAACGTGTTTTCGCTTTGTCATTATGGGGAATTGTGTATGGTTTGATTGCAATTTGAGTCTATAACACAACAGAATGTGGAAAACGTTAAGGAGTCTGAATAGTTTCTGTATTCTCAACTTCACACCTCCATAATCTAAGGCTGCTGAGTCATTAGATTACAGTTGCCATCGTAATATAAAGCTGTCTGCTGCCCTTTAAAGTGAAATGTCACACTACATGTGGTAACCTCCTGGCACATAAAGCAACTTCATTATTTCTCCCATTTAACAGGGAAATGCTGCTCCTCCCCAGACAGCACACATATGTCAAATGCATCATATTGATTGCAGGACAACTTCAACATTTTGTGAATTTCGTTCTGATGATCCATACGACAAACTTGTGTATAGACAACAGACATGTAATGTCACAATAATTAAGGTTGCTATGGGAATTAATGCATCTGCACGCTCAGTTTCATGCAACACAGATGTTACTTGACTTCAATGTTGAACTAGAATTCAGGTGAGGCTAAGGCGAGAGCAGGCAGTGTATCTGTGCAGCCTCAAGTTGGACAATGAAGTGCCATTCTGACTGTATGGCTTGAAAACCTTGCGGTGCTATTGAAATGCTAAATAAAACATCTGATGTATTATTTTGGAATAATCACCACATAACACAACCATCAACTGAACATGTACATAAGTAAGGGATAATGAAGCATTACTATTAGTTTATAGTAGAGATTATCAGTTTGTATTTGTGGTATTTGTGTACATACTGGTTTTACCAATTGCTATGACTGTTAGGACACAACTAGACAGACACTTTGACTTAAACAGGACAGATCTTTCCCTCCACATGTATTCAAAGCTTCAAAACAGAGGTAAAAGCAAATCTCTTGATCTCTGTATCACTGGTGATGATATTAACAGGAGCAGTCTGCACATGACTGAAGTTTTATGTTGGGATAAAGTTGTCAAAAAGTTTACTCCAATCTTGGCAGTCCTCAGATTTCCTGTGGGGGGCGCTGCATCCCCCACTTCTGCAAGTCAGTTAGGGCTCTCAGGTTGGGGAAAAACATGTTTGTTGTCCCAACACAACCTCTGATTTGACCTATAATAGATCTTAATTCATGAAAGTGTAAGGTAATGGGGGAAAAAGCCATGACACAAGAATATTCCATTTTTGGCCTTCCAGTCCTCCATAGCTGTGAGTTACAGTATAGGGATGAGAAGGTCTCCTCAGGAAAAGTGAATGATTCATCACAATTTCAACATCAAAAAATCCAAGTATCATGAATTGAAATGACCATTGAAAAGTAGTACAATTCCCAGATTATGCCTTTTAGATGAACAGCCATATTTAGATGACAATCCAATCTTTTCAAATAATACATATTTTAGAATAAGAAGATCAGGAAATTGATTTATTTGCCCAACCTAATACTGGAGAAGTGATGCAATGAGTGGTATGGTACACTGAAGTTGTGTAATTAATTATCTTCAATAGTGACAACAATAAATTACACAGCTGTGTATTTGCAAACATCTAGAGACATAGGCCAAAGTATGTGTTATCTGTTGTGCCTGGGCACTTTATCTGTCTCACCGTGGGAGAGTGAGAAACGTCCTCTCGATTCCTTTGTATGTCTTGACATGTGAAGAATTGACAATAAAGCCACTTTGACTTTGACTTTAGAGCAACAGTATTTTATTGAAAGCTCATACATTTTTCATGATATTTTTCTTGGATATCTTAATATGCAACTACTATGGGCTTATACAATGTGTAAGAGGGAAATAATTCTTACCCACAAAGACACTGAGGAAGGGTTTCCTGGACACAGATTAAACCTAATCCCAGACTAAACAGCGTCTTCAATGGAGATTTTCTATTGAAAGTGTGATTTAGTCCAGGACTAGGCTTAATCTGTGTCCGGGAAACCCTTCCTCAGTGTCTCTGTAGGTAACAATTATTCCCCTCTTACAACTCCTCATAAATTTAGGATAAAATATGAGGGATACAAATGGATTTGAGAGAGGGATCCATTTGGAAGCAGAGCATACGTATGAATCTCAGTGAGCTGTCAAGATCGTGTCCTCAGATACTGCTCACAGCTGTGTAAATCAGATAAGACCTAAATGATGGAATCTTTCCTTGACTTGTTTTCACATTTACAGTATGGTACCAGTGAAGGTATGTTGCACTATATTGTGAAGGGGAACTGTAATTTACAGTGAGAGCTGCATTAAAAATCCATTCAGTGTATTTCAGCCGATCAGATCATATAGGACAGATAAGATTCAACAGGTCATGGGCACAGGTCAAGGCTCATAGATCTTTGGAGAGTTACTGGGATTAACACCTTTGACCCATGAAATTGTGTTTCACATTTACAAAGGGTGAGAGGTCAAGGTATTCACTGATCTTAATAACAGAGATGAAGCATATGAATAATAATATAACATCAATGGTTTCATCACACCAACAGATAACATTCCTCTACACATAAAACCATGATGGTCTGCGCAAGCCACTTTGTTGAACAAGCAAGTTAGTTGCAAACTCAACAGACACAATGTAAACAAGTCCTGTATTTCTAATGGCCTTTATTGCCTCTTCACATCCAGAGAGTAAGACAGGATAATAGTATTTTTTCTATTTTTTTATGAATTAATGCAGAAACAATTCTGTGTTGATTTTCCATATATTTGTATCATTTTGCCTAATATTAATTTCTCTGTTTTTCCAAGGAGGCTGACAGAGCCTAGCTTGCTGTTCTCTGTGTTGGTGAGGCTTGTGTGGGAGAATGGAGCGCAGAGCCTTGTAAAGATATCTCTGTGGTATGATTAATGGACTGGGAGATGTTGTCTCATATTTTGACCCTAGGAAACTGCCAAGCTATGAAGTATTTTACAGTGCATTCCGAAATCCCATCCAACCTGACAGAGCTTGAGAGGATCTGCAGTGAAGAATGGGAGCAGGTGTGCCAAGCTTGTAGTGTCATACCCAAGAAGACTTGAGGCTGTAATCGCTGCCAAAGGTGCTTCAACAAAGTACTGAGTAAAGGGTCTGAATATTTATGTAAATGTGATTGTGGGGGGACATGCAGTGTTCGGCCTGTAGAGGGAGCTACAGGACCGTGGCCAGGGTTGTGTCGGCGAGGCTTCGTTGCACACCTGTTGCAAATAAAGCCTCGTTGACTAGTGCTTAACATGTGTGTGCCTCTGCTTTTTCAGTAGGGGGGCTGGGAACGGCGAAGGAGTAAGAGAGAACGACGACTGGAAAGTTGGCGAAACACTGCGAACAGAGACTGGAAAGTCTAGATAGATATTGCAATAATAAACGGGACCAACAATCCCTTACCGACATACTGCGTCTGCCTCTGTGTACGAGCGAACATTGTTACATTGGCGCCCAACGTGGGGCCAGAGGCATGGAGACGCTGGCGACGGCGATATCGAGGATGGCCCTCATACTGGAGCAGCAGGCCATCCTGCAGCAGAGCCAGCAGGCCGCGGTGGGAGAGATGACAGCGGCGAGGGCTGAGGACCGTGCCCTCCTCCAGGACCTCGCCAGGGCCATCAAGCCGGCGCCGGAGACCGGGTCGGCACAAGGTCCCCCCAAGATCCATCTCCAGAAAATGGGGGACCTGGACGACCTGGAGGCGTTCCTCGCGGTGTTTGAGGGGACGGCGAGGATCTCGGGGTGGCCGGACGGAGAGTGGGCCTACCATCTGCTGCCCCTCCTGTCAGGGGAGGCGCAGCTCGCGGCCCACAGCCTACCAGCGGCCACCCAACGGGACTACTCGTCCCTGGCCCGGGCAATTCGGGACCGCCTGGGCCTCACACCGGAGGAGCACCGTCGGCGGTTCCGGGCCCTGACTATGGAGGAGGGGAGCCGGCCCTTCGTCTACGCCCAGCGGCTGCGGGACAGCGCGTGGCGGTGGCTGGACCCAAGGAACAGCTCGGCGGAGGAGGTCGGGGACCGGGTAGTTCTGGAACAATTCCTCACGGGGCTCCTGGCCCGAACCGCCGCCTGGGTCCAGTACCACCGCCCCCAGGATCTCGAGGCCGCCGTGGGATTAGCTGAGGACCATCTCTCCCTCCCACCGCGGGAGCTGCGACGACCAGGGGCCGGCGGGGGGCCGGCGCCCGCCCCGAGGACGAGATGGCAGGGGCGCACCCATCTGGAGCCAGCCCTGGCCCCACAGGTAGCACCCCAAGCGACAGGGGGGGTGTGTTGGCGATGCGGACGGCCGGGCCATGTGCAGGCTGAGTGCCCAGTGATGGAGGTGGGACAGGTCGTCCGCATCGGCGACATACCGGGCCCTCCCCCCGGACCAGGAGCGGCGTATCGTGTTCCGGTAAGGATACAGCATGATACGCACCAGGCGTTCTTGGATTCGGGCTGCATGCAGTCCATGATCCAGGAGCGCCTGGTTCGACCGGGGGCATTGTTGAAGGCGTCGAGGGTGTTGGTGAAGTGTGTGCATGGGGACGTTCACGAATATCCTGTGGTCGCTATCGAAATTCATTATGAGGGAAAAAAACATAGTGTACAGGCGGCGGTTAGCCCACGCCTCACGCATCCCTTGATTCTAGGTGTAGATTGGGAGGGGTTTCCTCAAGCGGTAAAGAGGGCTACCGGGGTGCGTGCACGACAGCGAGGGAGGTGTGAGGCGTGTAATGTGCTCTGTGCTGAGGCGGCGCCTCGCGACACTGCCGGGGAGCCGGAGCCGGCGGGGGGGTCTCACCCCGAGATTTCCCTGCCGAACTATCCGCTGCTAGGCGACTTCCCCCTCGAGCAGTCTCGTGACGAGACCCTAAGATCGGCCTATGACCAAGTGATAGCAATTGATGGTACTTTGGTACGGCCAGACACAGTGCGCGCCCACCCCTATTTTGCGATTATCAGCGACAGGTTATATAGAGTAAGTCGTGACTCACATAGTCAGGAGGAAGTAACCCAGTTAACCGTCAACCCCATGGCGGGCCATTTAGGGTATGATAAAACACTGAACAGTATAATGGCTCGATTTTATTGGCCGGGAATTCGGGCAGAGGTGCGTAGGTGGTGCGCTTCTTGTCGCGAATGTCAGTTGGTAAATCCTCTGGCCATTCCATGGACCCCCTTGCAGCCCTTACCATTGGTCGAGAACCCATTCGACCGCATTGCGATAGATATTATTGGGCCATTTGATCGGTGTACACAGGGATATCGATTTGTGTTGGTCTTGATAGATTACGCCACCTGATACCCCGAGGCAATACCGCTGCACAATATCTCTGCCAGGAGTGTAGCGCAGGCATTGTTTCAAGTAATCTCCCGCGTGGGAATCCCGAAAGAGATTCTCACCGATCAGGGCACTAATTTTATGTCACGCACCCTCAAAGAACTCTATGGCTTGTTGAACATCAAGGCGGTTCGAACCAGTGTCTACCACCCGGCCACTGATGGCCTTTGTCAGAGGTTCAATCGGACCTTGAAGTCAATGATCCGGAAGTTTGTACACGAGGATAGTCGGAATTGGCATAAATAGCTAGATCTCCTGTTGTTTGCGGTACGGGAAGTCCCCCAAGCTTCCACCGGGTTTTCCCCGTTTGAATTACTCTACGGGCGTAAGCCCCGGGGTGTCCTAGACCTTCTTAAAGAAAATTGGGAGGAAGGGTCTAGCGACAGTAAAAGTGAGATTCAATACGTCCTGGACTTGCGCACAAAGCTCCACGCCCTAGGGGTTATCTCACGCGTGCATTTGCTGCAAGCCCAGGAGCGTCAAAAGCGCCTATATGACAGGGGAACTACCCTACGAGAATTTACACCGGGAGACAAGGTGCTCGTACTGTTACCCACCTCCAGCACGAAATTACTCGCGAAGTGGCAAGGGCCGTTTGTGGTCACACGTCGCAAAGGGGACGTGGATTATGAGGTAGTACGCTCGGACCGGGGGGATAGCTTGCAGGTGTATCACGTCAATCTCCTAAAAAAATGGAACGACGTGGTCACTGTTGCTCTGGCTACAATAATTCCAGAGAGAGAGGAGTTCGGTCCGGAAGTCCCAAAATCGAAAGTTAGCACTCCGGTCGGTATTGATAACCATCTCTCTGCTAGCCAGGCCACGGACGTTGCAGATTTGCAAGCTAAGTTCGCCGACGCGTTCTCTCCCCTGCCCGGTCGGACTACGCTCATCGACCACCATATAGAAACGCAGCCGGGTTTAACGGTGCGCACGCGTCCCTATAGGTTGCCGGTGCACAAACGAGACATTGTGTGCAGGGAGTTGGAAGCCATGCTGGAGCTGGGTGTGGTCGAGGAGTCCCGCAGTGACTGGTGTAGCCCCATCGTGCTTGTCAACAAGCCGGATGGGGCTATACGGTTCTGTGTGGATTATAGACGGGTTAATGCGGTCTCCAAGTTCGATGCTTATCCGATGCCCCGGGTTGACGAGCTCTTGGACCCGCTTGGTACGGCCAAATATTTCACGACATTGGATTGCACGAAGGGATACTGGCAGATTCCACTCTCACCGGTATCCCGGGAGAAAACTGCATTCTCCACTCTGCTCGGGCTATTGCAGTTCACAGTGCTCCCTTTCGGGTTGTTCGGAGCCCCAGCCACTTTTCAGCGCCTCATGGACCGTATTCTGCGGCCGCACTCTGCCTATGCTGTGGCCTACCTGGATGACATTGTCATTCACAGTGACACCTGGGCGCAGCATGTGCAGAGTGTGGCTGCTGTTCTGCGGTCCCTGAGGCAGGCGGGGCTGACGGCCAACCCGAAAAAGTGCGTGATCGGGCGGAGGGAGATCCGGTATCTGGGGTACCACTTGGGTCGGGGGGAGGTGCGGCCGCAGATTGAAAAGACTGCGGCCATCGCCGCCTCTCCTCGGCCCAAGACGAAGAAGGAGGTGAGGGCCTTCCTGGGGCTGGCTGGCTATTACCGGCAGTTCGTGCCGGGGTTTTCAGAGCTGGCCAGTCCCTTGACGGACCTCACCCGGAAGGGTGCCCCGGATCCGGTCCAATGGTCGGGCCAGTGCCAGGGGTCGTTCGAGGCCCTTAAGGGAGCTCTTTGTGGAGAAACGGTCCTGTATGCGCCTGATTTTAACCTCCCTTTCTCCCTACAGACAGACGCGTCAGATAGAGGGCTGGGAGCAGTGCTGACCCAGCGCGTGGAGGGGGCTGACCGGCCGGTGCTGTACCTGAGCCGCAAGCTTTCGGAGAGGGAGGGCCGGTACATCACGGTGGAGAAGGAGTGCCTGGCCATCAAGTGGGCGGTCGGCGCCCTCCGCTACTACCTGCTGGGTCGCGCTTTCACCCTCTACTCCAACCATGCTCCCCTCCAGTGGCTCCACCGCATGAAGGATGTGAACGCGAGGATCCACCCGGTGGTATCTCGCGTTGCAGCCCTTCAACTTTTCGGTCGTGCACAGACCGGGGGCGCAGATGGTCGTGGCAGACTTCCTCTCCCGTGCAGGGGGGGGGGAGTAGGTTGTCGGCCGTCGTGTCCCCGGCCTGTGTCGGGCGGTGGGGGTATGTGGGGGGACATGCAGCATTCGGCCTGTAGAGGGAGCTACAGGACCGTGGCCAGGGTTGTGTCGGCGAGGCTTCGTTGCACACCTGTTGCAAATAAAGCCTCGTTGACTAGTGCTTAACATGTGTGTGCCTCTGCTTTTTCAGTAGGGGGGCTGGGAACGGCGAAGGAGTAAGAGAGAACGACGACTGCAAAGTTGACGAAACACTGCGAACAGAGACTGGAAAGTCTAGATAGATATTGCAATAATAAACGGGACCAACATTCCCTTACCGACATACTGCGTCTGCCTCTGTGTACGAGCGAACATTGTTACAGTGATATTTCAGTTTTTTATTTTTAATAAATTAGCAAACATTTCTAAAAAACTGTTTTGGATTTGTTATTATGGGGTATTGTGTGTAGATTGATGACGGAAAAAATGTATTGAATCTATTTTAGAATAAGGCTGTAACATAACAAACTGTGGAAAAAGTTAAGGGGTCTGAATAATTTCCGAATGCACTGTACATAACAGAGGTGAAACAGGGCCACACCACTTTGGAGAAAAGTTCTGGCCCTTTATTAACAACTGTGTTTGGTTAAAACACTTGGGTTAATATACAGTGCCCTGTGTAAATAATAGTTTGATTTGAAATCAAACAATCACTATGACGTTAAAGTATAGATTATGAGCTTTTATTTAAGGCTATGTATGTAAATATTTTATCTGAGGGTAGTTGTGTTTCACCATTTAGAAATGACAACACTTGTTATACATCGTCATCCTATTTCAGGGCACCAAAAGTAATGGAACAATTGGCTTGACAGGTGTTTCTGTTAAGTCAGGAGTGTTCCCTGACATCATTTGTGCAGAGCTGTCGATGTCAAGTATTGATTCTAGGCTTTGCTTTTGCCTTTGGAGTCTGCTATTGGTGTCTATCAACATAAGGACCAAAGAGGTGTCAATGAAAGTAAAAGACGCCATTATTAGGCTAAAAAATCTGACAGAAATATCGGAAACATAGCCAAAAACAAACAAACGTGTTATACTGACATGTATCTTCTGTCGCTATAGTGAGCACCGGGCGTTGCCAAGTGAGAGGCCCCGGCAGAGCGGAGAATGGAGCCAGAGACCCAAATGATCAGCGCCCATAGAACCACCCCTGTCTGCCCTCCTACCCCATGTGACCCCGACATGGAGGAAGCTTTAGTTGGATTATATTCCCCAGAGCCTTATTGTTTTAGTTAAATGACAAACCTAACTTGGACTTTATCCCCCTGCTCTTGTGTTAAATAAGCCCAGAGTGGCTGAACTGAGCGCTGTTGTCTGTGTCAATCTCTGACGTGTATGTGCATATCTCCCCGGTTTTACTCAGTGGTTGCCACAATACAGAAACATCTTGTCTGCAATAGCAACTAGGGAGTTTGTTTCAGAGCCAAAGTGGAAACTTCAGATTTAAATCCAATTGAACATGCTTTTCATTTTCTGAAGATAAGATTTTATATACCTAAATACCTAAAAACAAACAACTGAAAATAGCTGCGGTACAGGCCTGGCAGAACATCTCCAGAGAAGACACCCAGCATCTGGTAGGGTCAATGGGTCTCAGACATCAGGCAATTGTTGCATGCAAAGGATTTTCGATCAAATACTAAACATTGACTGCTTAATTTGGACATTATATGAATCTGTCCCTGAAATAGGGGGCCAATGTATGAAAGTCATTTCTAAATGCTGAAACCAATATGTACACAAATACCATCAAATAAAAGCTGAGAATCTATACTTTAACCTTATAGTAATTGTTGGATTTTTTTAATTCCAAACTTTTGGTGTATAGAGCCAAAAGAAAAAAACATGCTTCACTGTCCCATTACTTACGCAGGACACTGTATGCTTGGGAACAGCTACTGTAATGTGAATGTTCTGGCTCACTTTGTTAAAAAAAAACTAATTAGGCCCAATCTTAAAAACGTATATTTTAAAATAGGCCTAGTTTACATTTGCAAGACATACTGTAGCTATCGTACTGTACAACTGCTCCAGTCAATCAATCAAGTAAGTAATTCTCTTCTGACAACAAATATTCCTGAGTGGTTTGCATGTCTCACTGTCTGAAGTAAAAGGGTACAGTATGCTGTACACCAATACAATATAGTGCTCTCCTTCAGAGGGAACTAGTGTGCCATAAAGACAGGAATAATTGTTTTGCATGACTTTTGGTGAGGACCTTTTCCCATGAAGTTAGATCAAAAGGATTACGTTATTGAGGAGAGACATGGTCAGATCAAATAAATGTATTTGACCTGCTTTGCCAGTGAAATTGGCAAGTTATGTGTGCTTTTCAATGCTACGCAGTATACTCTCATCTATGGAATGACAATAATTCATAGAC
This sequence comes from Argentina silus, assembly GCF_951799395.1. Classification (NCBI taxonomy): domain Eukaryota; kingdom Metazoa; phylum Chordata; class Actinopteri; order Argentiniformes; family Argentinidae; genus Argentina; species Argentina silus. Next base: position 16,411,464 of record NC_139653.1, read on the forward strand.
CTATAGACATAGACCTATAGACATTACACAAATCAATTTATTCTCAGGTCTCCATTATAATACTGCTTTCAAAATCACCTCAATTTATTTGAAAAAAGTCTTTGATAATCATATTATTGAGTCAGAAAATTAGTTTAACAGCAGGTTTCCTGAAGTTCTGAGTGAGCAGTGAGCACAGAAGCAACCCGTTTGACAACATCCCATATGTGTGAGGTTCCCTGCCAGCACAGGAAATGCATAAATCAAATGGAGGAAAATCAAAGTCTCTAACATCTGGCTTCATTCCTAACCAGAGGCTAAACCACATGATAAAGGCTGCTTCCCCTCTGGACATTAAAGACGTTTTCTGATTGTGAGGTTTGCTTTACAGTTTCCATACTAATTGTATCACCGTGTGATAAATTATTAAATACAAAAAAAAAAACGTTTTATGCTAGATCTTTTAAGTTACTGTCAATAGCCGAAAAAGACAGGAAATTCAATACGCTGGTAAAGTGGAACGTCACTAGAGACACCTAAACAAACGCGAAGCATTATAACACTGACATGATAATGCAGATATTTGGCTGTCAAACTTCCCACCGTAATAAAATGTACTAGTGTTGATTATTTCCCTTTCCCCATCATCCCAGAAACGGACACAGTTTTCATGCTCAGAAAATAGCTAAAATAGCTTTATTTACTATTGGAGCTTCCAATACAAACCTATGTTATACAAAGCTATGTTTGTCCCCAGACAGCTTCATTGTCATGGTATTCTTTGATTATGATGCAATCACTTTACCGTTAAGTGGAACGTCTCTGGAGACACCCAAACAAATGTTCAGCGCTGCAAAACTGACATGAAAATGGTAATATTTGGTAAACGTACTTCCACCATAAAATAATTGAATGTTCTTCATTAATTCGTTTTCCCCATCATCACACAAACGGAGAGTGTGTAAAACTGTGCAGGGTAGAAGATTTTTTTTTTAATCGGTGTTCAGCAATATTAGCGGCTGATCATGTTAGCCACATTACTTGTACTAGCGCACATGTCTTGAATACATAAACAATATTTTATCCCACTCAACAATCTAGCTTAAATAGCTTTATTCACAGTCTCTATGGAGCTTTCTATATAAGATTGCAATGTTATGTTTTCGTCATGGTATGCTTTGATTGCGATGTAGTCACTTTACCAGCATATTGAGCACCATAAGTCTAGCTAGCTGTAATGCCTTAATTTCCCCTCGGGGATCAATAAAGTATCTATCTATTAGGGATGGGCGATACCACACTTTTAGGATTCGATACGATACCGATACTTTTTCTTGCATTTTCATCGATACCGATACCGATACTTATTGGCAATTTTTGTCAGTAAAAATATTATTACATTTAAGACAAATCTGCTGCTGTGGGAAACTTTTTTATCACACACTTGGCACCTTGCCGTGACGCTTCGTTTTTTGTCTGCCATATCTTACGCTTCCTGTTTTTTCCTCCGGCTCCCGCATTCTTGCTGAGCGGGCTCTGGCTGTGTCGTTGTCGGCTGTGTCGCACGTTGACGCTCATTCGCTCGTCTCCTGTCATGTGATATGGGCCAGCTCAATACGCCGCCAGTACAGGGGTGTCCCGGCACATAGTAATTTAAGTAAGGAATCAAAACAGCTGAAATTGATGCATACACCCCCAATTATTATTTTTTAGTTTATATCGATATTGTTTTAGGGAAATAAATTCCAAATGAGTAGTGCGTGAGTATCGATCTATGATACCACAGGATCGATACGCCCATCCCTACTATCTATCTATCTATCTATCTATCTATCTATCTATTGTCGTGGAATTCTAAGCTAAAATACTAGAGCTGATGGTTTCTTCAGAGACAATTACTACAAGTAACAAAGCTGAGGTGGTTCGCGAAGCATCCTCTTGTTTGCCCCTCAGCACACCATATTTATACAGTTTCCAATCCTTATCAAATTTAGGTTCCATCCCTCATATGTAAATCATTCACACTTTCTGGCTGTTCGCCACCAATATCATTCACCCGGTTCCTATACCTCGTCACGGTTTGGTTTCCCCTCCCATTTCTAAAGTCAGTTATCAGGTTGTAACAATATTGGTGGCGAGGCTATCGTGATTATCTAAAAAATATATTACATCACCGCCCGGTACTTCTTGGTACTATTCCTGCCCTTATCCTTTGGGTACCTGGTACCTCTTGGTACTGCTCCTTCCATACGCCAACCTCTGGGTACCTCTTGGTACTACTCCCTCCATAAATCAACATCTGGGTACCTGGGTTTTCTCAATTTCCCATTACTCACTCTTGGCCTCTTTGTCCTGTCCTTACTTGTTATGTTCTCTCTTTATTTGCTTTGGCAATTTACCATATAATTCCCCCCTTTGGGACTTAACATTTACATTTACATTCATGGCATTTAGCAGACGCCTTTATCCAAAGCAATGTACAACAATACATTTGTTTAAGTAAGTGAATCATCTATCCAACAGTCATCATAAGACAAAGTAATCAATGCTCACACCAGGGGCCATTGGCAGTCGTAATGCCAGTAGGCTATTTCTTTTTTTTTCTTCTTTTTAAAAAATATATATTTTATTAGCAGGAGAGAATTTGTACAGGGGGGTAGCAGGGGAGAAGAGGTCTCGGGATTTAGGGTTAGTATAGGGGGGGTAGTGAGGGTGAAGCGGTCTTTCGGAGGGACTGTTAAGATGTAGCTTGAAGAGATGGGTTTTCAATCTACGGCGGAAGATCGGAAGTGACTCTGCAATCCTGACCATTGTGGGAAGCTCATTCCACCAGTGGGGTGCCAGGACAGTGAAAAGCCGTGACCGAGTAGCGCGGCCACTGCATCCACCTAGAGGCGGCGGTGCCAGGCGGACAGCCGAGGTGGACGAGCGGAGTGATCTTGCAGGGGTTTGGGGGCTAATCATTAACAGTCCCACATAGTACACAAGTGATTAAAAGGATCTTCAAATAAATCATACAAGTGATTCAAAACGATATATATGAGTCATATAAGTGAAAAAATAATATATGAGTTACGCAATAGATTGCGTTTATCCAATCCACATTTTTATTTATCGTGGACCAGAGGAAAATCAATTAAAATCCTGCCAGTATCTGGCCCTTTGCCTTGTACTCATCGGGTACCCCTCTAGCTATGGCATCTATATATACTGCGGGATCTGGCTGATATGCCCTTTTTCTTCTGCTTCTTTGCTTAGTCTCATCCTGATCTGACCTGATTTCTTGCTGATCTGCTGATCTAGATTGGTGTCGTTCTCCATCAAAATAGTAATGGACTAATTTAACCCGAGCACATATCCCTGACCAGTCAGCGGGTAATGTCGCCCTTAGCCTTCCTCCCCCAGATATCCAATAGTAATCTGCCACTGCCTCATTCTGGCTGAGATATACACTCACCGGCCACTTTATTAGGTACACCTGTTCAACTGCTCGTTAACGCAAATATCTAATGGTGTGGGGGATATTTTCTTGGCACACTTTCGGCCCCTTAGTACCAATTGAGCATCATTTAAACGCCACAGCCTCCCTGAGTATTGTTGCTGACCATGTCCATCCCTTTATGACCACAGTGTACCCATCTTCTGATGGCTACTTCCAGCAGGATAACGCTCCATGTCACAAAGCTCACATCATTTCAAACTGGTTTCTTGAACATGATAATGAGTTCACTGTACTCCAATGGCCTCCACAGTCACCAGATCTCAATCCAATAGAGCACCTTTGGGATGTGGTGGAACGGGAGATTCGCATCATGGAACAGCCGAAAAAATCTGCAGCAATGATGCTATCATGTCAATATGAACCAAAATCTCTGAGGAATGTTTCCAGCACCTTGTTGAATCTATGCCACAAAGAATTAAGGCAGTTCTGAAGGCAAAAGGGGGTCCAACCCGGTACTAGCAAGGTGTACCTAATAAAGTGGCCGGTGAGCGTATATCGATTAGTGGTATACCCCCTGGAGCCCTAGGAGCCCCTAATACTGTTACCAGTGGTCCAGAGCAGTTCCTCTGCCTATCTTGCTTCAGCCTGCGTCCCCTGTTAGGGACCCTCTCCACTGTCTTGACGATTTCAAGGGCCTGCAATACCTTGCGGGCAGCATTTCTGGCAACCCCGTAGGGGCTACTATCATTTTTGCATGTCCCTTTTGCCTGGTGATACAGTGCTTTTGGCAGGGGTTGCTCCTCATTCCATGGTATGATACGCCATGTAACGTGACAGTTCCCTTTAAATTTCCCCAGGTTTTTGGCGCCATTTGTTTTGTTGAATGGTCTGTTGAAGCATTCAAACTCTTGTTTCCATTCTATTGAATGGTGTCCCAGAATCCCCCTCTTTTTCCCATCTATCTTCCTGCATTGGTCTCTAAAAGTCTGATTGTTATCTGCCGTTGCTTAAGATACCCAAACATTTGGCTGGGCAATAGGGTCACTCTGATTCTTCCAGGTGACAGTTCCTTTAATGAAACTGCACAGGCCTGGTATGTGTGTGGGTTAGGTAGCCTTTTGAGTGGCGATGCACTACACATGAGACAATCTCCTTCTACCACCAACTGGGCTGTATACTCTACCTATTTGTACCAATCATTTTGCCTAGCCTGCTCCCATAATGGATATTCCTTGCCTACTCAGCTGTCATCTATTTCTGTGTTAACCTGTGTGTTGGCAGTTGTTCTGATTTTTGTTGTGTCAGTTTCAGCACTTTTACTCTTTCTGGTGGTTTTCCTGCTTCTAGTAAAGGCACTCTGTGTTTTGCTCCTCTTCATGAGTCAATTCTAATGGCAGGGCCTGTTCCACTTGGGACAGCAAATAGATTAGTACTACTACTATTCATAGCACTAGTCACTTCCCCGGGATCCCCAGGGCTCGACTGCCCCTCCCATTCAGCTGAGGGCAAGGTCTCCGGCCCTAGTACAGCCTCTGTACCTGCTTCTTCATTTTCCTGGTCCTCCTGTGCGGTCTCACCCTGTGCGTCCCTCCGTCCTCGTCCCTGGTCTGCCTGAGTGCTTGCCTCGGGACCCTGGTGCAGTGGTTCAGGTAGTACCAGGTTAGACTCCCTCTGACCTGTATTGCAGCTCGAACTACCTCGTAATTTCCCTCTCTCCTTGGCTCGTTCCACTTCCTCCGGAAGACCCTGATGTACACCTGGTCCCCTGGTGTTATTGGATTGGGCAAGGGTGGCTCCGGCTGCTTGTTTTTCTCCTGTGAATGTATAACTTTGTGTATCGCAGTTAATTGTTTCATGTATTGCTTTAGTTCCATCTGCAGTTGTTCCAGTGGGGGTCCTTTGTAAGGTCCTCTTAGTGTTGGCACTGGCATGGGTCGACCTGTAAGCATTTCATGCAGTGTTAAGTGCGTGGTTCTGTTAGCCTTCATGCGGTAGCTCATTAATGCAAGTGACAGGGCATCCACCCAGTTAAGCCTTGGGCATATATCTTGTTCAGCTTTGTTTCAGGGTTCCTCCTCTGTTCTCATTCTTCTGGACCTGTCTGCTGCATTTGACACAGTAAACCACCCAATCCTTCTCTCCACCCTCTCAGAATTGGGCATCTCTGGCTCTGCACTCTCCTGGTTTGCATCCTACCTGGCCGGTCGCTCCTACCAGGTGGCGTGGAGAGGATTGCTGTATCCTGGACGAGCCCCCAAATATGTTACGACTCAGTTGTGTCTAGGGTAAAGGGAAGTACGTAACAGATTTGACCAACTAAAGGCAGGAATCTTGAGCGCGTTGGTGTGAAATAAAGGAGACCAGACAAGGATGGAGTGAACTGAAATAGTGGTATAGTGTAAATAGTAGGGTGGGGGGGGGGGTGTACAGGCAGTGTACACACAACACAACAGACACACACAACACTAGCAGCCCACAGGCCAAGGGGACACGGATGTTGCCAAAGAAAAGAAAGTAACAAAAATCTAGGAGGGTTAGGAGAGGGCTTGATGTTAGTATAGGGGGGGTACATCAAAGACATCAAAATGTACATGGTTGGCAAACACCCCTTTCCTAGTGTATCTAGACAATAGTTCCACCTACGTGTGAGAGTATAGAGGCCTCTGTCTTACCTGCCCCAGGGCCTGGACCATACAAACAACTACCACACACACAATCAAGGTAGGGGGAAACAAGTGTCAGTGGGGATACACACATCAAAGTGTACAACAAAGCATGAGCTCAGGAAGAGAGCGACTGGCATGAGGCACACAGCTTAAATACTAAATGAAGGGAGTTGATTGAAACAACAAACAAACAAAAACAATTATTTCCGATTTCTGTTTTGAACATGCAAATCGGAGGGCCGCGAGGTACACGGACCAGGGAGGAGACGGTTTATTTTTTAATATAAACTACATATATTTTTTTGCAACACATTTTCGTTTGTTGGCAATGTCAATTCTTGCAAAAACATTTTTTTAAACTTTACACACGTTTGGTAGACGATCAGGCAAACGGGAGGCATTACTAAATAGTAAACCAATGCAAAACTTGTTACCATCTCGTGACCTTGAGTCTGCCACTTACGTACTTCCCAACTGAGAGTCAAGGAAGTAAACAGAAAGCGCAGAGGTATGAAAAACCTTCCCTCAGCGTCAGTGGCAGAATTACCATATGCCATCAGGTATGTACAATAAGATTAACATCATAGCTATAGCCTTGTCAATGTTTGGTTAAGGAGGGTGGCAGAGCTCCCTCAAGGTGCAGTAGTTATGTTACCAGTTATACACTGCTAGGACATTCATCTATCTCGTCTGCAATGCTATGCCGTATTGCTTTCATTTGGTTAATAAAATGTTTTACCCTCTTACCTGGCTTCCCTGATGAGGAGGGGAGCAACTCAGCCCTGCTACCAGAGATCTGGCCCTATTCACTGATATGGACTTGATGCTGGACCTGCCCTAGACAGGGCAGACCTCACAACTGTAGGTATACTATTGTGGCTGCTGAGGGGATTGACTCCTACGGCACAAAGTCATCCCACGGGCGGTCTCAACATTATTTGATTCCTGATTGCATTACCTCAATGTGAACCTGAAGTCCTCTACTTCCATACTACATCGAAATACACTCACCGGCCACTTTATTAGATACACCTGTTCAACTGCTCATTAACGCAAATATCTAATCAGCCAATCACATGGCAGCAACTCAATGCATTTAGGCATGTAGACATGGCCAAGACGACCTGCTGAAGTTCAAACCGAGCATCAGAATGGGGAAGAAAGGTGATTTAAGTGACTTTGAACGTGGCATGGTTGTTGGTGCCAGACAGGCTGGTCTGAGTATTTCAGAAATTGCTGATCTACTGGGATTTTCACACACAACCATCTCTAGGGTTTACAGAAAATGGTCCGAAAAAGAGAAAATATTGAGTGAGTGGCAGTTCTCTGCCTTGTTGATGCCAGAGGTCAGAGGAGAATGGCCAGACTGGTTCGAGATGATAGAAAGGCAACAGTAACTCAAATAACCACTCGTGACAACCAAGGTATGCAGAAGACCATCTCTGAACGCACAACATGTCGAACCTTGAAGCAGATAGGCTACAGTAGCAGAAGACCACACCGGGTGCCACTCCTGTCAGCTAAGAACAGGAAACTGAGGCTACAATTCGCACAGGCTCACCAAAATTGGACAATAGAAGATTGGAAAAACATTGCCTGGTCTGATGAGTCTCGATTTCTGCTGCAACATTCAGATGATAGGGTCAGAATTTGGCGTAAACAACATGAAAGCATGGATCCATCCTGCCTTGTATCAACGGTTCAGGCTGGTGGTCGTGGTGTAATGGTGTGGGGGATATTGGCACAGTGCTTTGGTTGATGGGTCTCCACTGACAGCATGCAAGACCAGCTGACCCGCCGGCGCCGTCAAGAGGGCGAAATGCTGGGAGCCTAGGCAGCAGATGTGCGCTTCTATACACCTTTGATCCAGCAGTTCATGAAGAGTTAGCCCTATGTGCCTTCATCCAGGGTCTCACACCAGAGAGACAGAAAGAGCACCTCCGCATCACGGCACGGACGACCTTCAGTACTGCGTTGGAAGGGGCAGAAAGGGTAGAGGCTGTGATGGCCCCACGCAAACAAACAGGTGCATCAGGTTGACATCAGCGAGGACGAGGGAGACGTTGAAGGAAGGGTCGTCTGCCAGGCTTGCCCGTCACCAGCTCAACCAGGCTGACAGAGTCTGCCCTTCGGGTCCCGGATGCGCCGGTTCAACGAGCCATTGTTGCTGTCGAAGGCTTTTCAGGACGAGCTAGCTAGTACAGTTTCCAGTGAACATTCACACTAAACTTTTTTTGGCCTAGAGCACGCCAATTAATAATCACCACCCCTCCTTCCTAAACCTATCAGCAATTTAGTTACCCGGACGATGCTGCGGTCAATAGCAGGACCCTCTATTGCCATTAGCGCTTTCAGTGGTGAAAAGAAGACAAATGCCTTCTTCCATCTTCTGGACATAGCCTGCCTTCTGTTCTGACCTCTCCCACCTTCTTTTGGATTGAATGCCATGGTAAGTGCCATTCACGTATTTTACTGATGTTTGAAGCTGAGTTGTGCTGTTTAGAGTACTCTCCGTCGAGTGTTGCCTTGTTAGCTGGCACCGATCACGCCGTACGCGTTAGCATTGTCTTATTATGATAGGTAACCCTTGTTGTTTGCTGTACGTTGTTAATGGTGTTATGTAGGAAGTGTATAGTCTATTCAAGTATATTTATGCCCTATTTCTGTTCATTGTAAAAGCTGATAGGCTTATGTTATATTGTATTGTATGCATTTATATGCATAGTATTTATTATACTCAGTTTATCTTGTATAGCCTGTATAGCTACGTTATGTAGGCATACGTCAATAGCAGTGATGGTTTCTCCTTGTATTTCACAACCATAGTTAATATTGGATTCAACAGTGAAAAGTGGACATTATTGTGTGATGTGTGTGTGCCTTCCTCATTAAACCTCCATAACCTGGACATTCTACCTCCTCCCTTTTCTTACCGGACAACCTGTCTATATCTTTTGTATGGTCTTTCATATCCCCCCCTTCTTTTCAGTAGCGAGACTAACATCAAGCCCACAACTTTGTCATTGAGGATCGCAGCCAGTTCTCCTTGCATTGAAAGCCTAATGTTTCTAGCAAACTGGCTGTGTAGGCTCCTGGAATGTACAGGTCCTACTAATCATCCCAAACAACCATAAACAGGTACCCAAAAGTATCCCAAACAACCTCCTACACAATCCTGCACAACCCCAAACATGTACCCAAAAGTACCCCAAACAACCACAAGCACAAAAGCACAAACAGGTACTCAAACAACCACAAACATTCGAAACGTTTTAGACCCCGAGATTAATACACACACACATTCATACTATACTACACTCACTACTGTAACTGCTGCTATATACTGTGTATATATAAACTATTTAATTGTACTGCTCATTACGTACCCGGAAAAAAAGATCATACATTATTGACATAGCACATGTCTTAATTCATACAGTATATACTATTGTGTCTTATGGTGTATATTTCCCCATGTCCTAAATGCCCTATTTACACTTTAAATACTGTTATTGACTTAGTTATTGTATGGCACCTAACCTTATTGTGTAATGTTTTTATTGTATTTTTACTTATATGTTCATTGCACTGTTGAGCAGAAGCTTGCAAAGTAAGTATTGAATTGTACAGTTTACCTGTATCATGTGCATATGACCAATACATTTTGACTTAACAAATAGGACTTATCAGAATGCTATAGCACTAAAGGCCAGTAGAGGGCAAGAGAGACCATGATATCAGATAAAGTGTAGCTAAGAACAGATAATGCACACAAATGAATTAATCACAACATTTGGCCCGTTCTTTTCAGTTTCAACTTCGAAGGTAAACTTAAACCAATTAAACCAATGCAACCTTAACCAATGAATGGTTTATTTAATAAATAATAACATCAAGAACTGTGGCTTCAAGCCTTATATCCAAAACAAATTCCAACAATACCATCTCGAAAAGAAGTAAATATTCAAGTCATTAAACTTTAAACCATATTAAGACAAATGTTCTAATTTAACAGATCATTGTATTAATAACTGTGACCAAAGTGCTTGTTGTTATTATTTACTCAATAAACCATTCATTGTTTAATATTGTATTTGTTTCAATTGCAATTCAAATTCAATTTCAACTCATGTAAGGAGCAGTAATTAGCAGTCAGTCAGTGGGGCATTTAGGATGTCGGAAAATATACACAATAGGATATACAGTATGAACTAAGAAATGTCAATGCATGACAGTTATTTCCGGTATGTTTGTGGGGGTTTTTGTATGTTTTTAGACTGCATTTCACAGTCCATTTAAAAAACAAAAAAAGTGTGACTAATAGAGGATATATAAAACTGAGTATAACTAATATAATTCAGTGGATGATCAGACTGTGAGCATCTTTTTTCCATTCTCTTTTGAATCCTTTCCTAAAAGAACTGTGTAAATAAAAGATTTTCATTTCACCATTGAAAAACAATATATCAGCATATACACTCACTGGCCACTTTATTAGGTACACCTTGCTAGTACCGGGTTGGACCCCCTTTTGCCTTCAGAACTGCCTTAATTCTTTGGGGCATAGATTCAACAAGGTGCTGGAAACATTCCTCAGAGATTTTGGTCCATATTGACATGATAGCATCATTGCTGCAGATTTCTCATCTGCACATCCATGATGCGAATCTCCTGTTCTACCACATCTCAAAGGTGTATTGGATTGAGATCTGGTGACTGTGGAGGCCATTGGAGTACAGTGAACTCATTGTCATGTTCAAGAAACCAGTTTGAGATGATGTGAGCTTTGTGACATGGCGTGTTATCCTGCTGGAAGTAGCCATCAGAAGATGGGTACACTGTGGTCATAAAGGGATGGACATGGTCAGCAACAATACTCAGGGAGGCTGTGGCATTTAAACAATGCTCAATTGGTACGGGGCCCAAAGTGTGCCAAGAAAATATCCCCCATAACGATTAGATATTTGCGTTTAACAAGCAGCTGAACAGGTGTACCTAATAAAGTGGCCGGTAAGTGTATATCGGCTATCGGAAACATTTGCCACCCATAAATTGGCATCGGTATTGAACCAAAAATTACAGTATTGGTTGGGCTCTAGATATAGGCCGGAGTAGACTGAGCCAGGAAGACTTCAGGAACTGGAATCTAGTTTTTAGGGGCTCAGAGCCCCTCAGACATACAGAGGAAAACACGTAGTTACTAATAATCTACTAAGCATTTACTAACTTTTAATAATGTTAGAATAATAATTTGTTAATAGTGAGTTTATTATTCATAATGGTTTATAAAGGGCTTATAAAAGTTATGAAAGTTGTAAAATTTACCAGAATATCTTCAGATGCAGTCTTTCCCCTTATTTTGTAGATGTAGGTGAAAGCTACTGTAATTAGCAACCTCTGTGGTGCTTATGCTAATTTAGTGTTGTCAAAGGGGTGTTTATTCCCACATAACAATTATTGAAAGTTAACAGCTCATGTTTATGACATGGTTGTCCTGAGCGATGTTGTGAGTGAAACATGTTAATTTACATGAACAAGATGGCAACATTCTAGGCTAAGATGTTGGTTCAATGTGATGTAGTGTATGGGTTGTTACACTCAAAAACTTTCTCCTGAAGCTATGTGAAACCAAGCACATAGCTGATACAGGTTCAGGGGGAGTGGCAGTGCAATTTAATGGGGTTTTTTTGTATTATTTTACACCCCAGAGCCTATACTGTAGATTAATCTTGGGAATCTATGGAGAGAGGGAGTCTTAGTGCAATTTCATCATATGCAGACAACAACCTGACATATTCTACTGCACTTGGGGGTGTTCACATACATACAAGGACAAATATTCACACCTACTGTAGTCGTACATTCTTAGTTTATGTTATTTTAATTAATGTATTATTTTGTTTGCTTCTCGGAGTGTCAGCAACAGTAGCTGTGGAGTAGTCTGAACCGAGATATGACTGATTTCAGATCATTTTATGTGACAATTACTCATATTGATGCAAAAGCGTTTATAATACCTATAAGCCTTACCGTAAGATAAATATCAAGATATTATAAAGTAATAGTGTGGCATTGAAATAAAGTGTGACATCACAAGTATAGACATATACACTCACAAATCACTTTATTAGGAACAACTGTACACCTTCTCATGGTGGAGGTGGTGTAATGGCGTGGTGAATGTTTTCTTGGCACACTTTGGGCCCGTCAATACCAATCAATCGTCGCTTGAATGCCACACCCTATTTGAGTATTGTTGCTGACCATGTGTATCCCTTCATATCCACAATTTACCCATCTTCTAATGGCAACTTCCAGCATGATAATGCACCATGTAACAAAGCAAAAGTCGTCTCAAACTAGTTTCATCAACATGACAAAGAGTTCAGTGTTCTTCAGTGGCCTTCCCAGTCATCGGATCAGAATCCAATAGAACACCTTTAGGATGTGGTAAAACGGAAGATTCACAGCTTGAAAGTGCACCTGAAAAATTTGCAGGAATTGCGTGATGCAATCATGTCATCATGGACCAGAATCTCAAAGGAATGTTTCCAACATCTTGTGGAATCAATGCCACGAAGAATAGGGGCTATTTTGAAAGCAAAGGGAGGCCCTACCCAGTATTAGTATATTGGTCTTAATAAAGTGCTCGGTGAGTGTACATCACAGTGAATACACACTGAATCTCAAAGGGAAAAATGCCAAAATAAACCTTGTAACAGAGCCTAACACATGTCTCAACACATCAGTATGTTACAACATTGTTGGCACATCCAATGCTGTCAAAGCAGACCACTTGGCACCTATTGATTAACTGTAACCTGCAGCATGCCTGCACATATGTAATAATTCATTCCTTAACTTCAGCTAGGTGTGGCTCTGTCAGTATGAACCACTTCTCAATACCGTAGGTTGACAGAACCAAAACCTAGGGGCAAGGGAGGCCAATCTTACTGTTATGGTCAGAAATGAGAGGTGAAACAGATGATAATTTGCTCAGAAACAGCTATCAGGCTTCATGTCAGTGTTTAAAGGGTGGGGTTTTGAGTTACAGCTGCAATATCATTCTTACTTTACTTTATAGGAAGTTATAGGAGGTTATGTGGAAATTGTGTGATGGCTGCAGGGAATGGAAAAAAACAGGACAATAGGTCTTCTATCCCCTAATGCTATTTCTCTATTATAATTGTTTATATATAGAGGCCAATTGTATTCAGCACAAACAAATTACATTTGAATGCTTGCACATTAGAATAACACTATTCCCTATTACAGTTTTATAACAGCACTTACACAACAATCCCTAACTACAGCATTTTTTTCAATATTTGCAATACCGTTAAACAATGAACATAATTACAGTGTGGGGCTTCATAATATGCATTCAGATGGTGATTACCTCAAAGAATATTTGAACAATTTCAGACTATTTCTCATTAAAGGTAGGATCACCAATATGATATCGCCACGAAATAGTGGGCGACTACCGGCAGAGATACCTAGCCAAATACAGTGCCTTCGGAAGGCATTCGCTTTTTCCACATTTTGTTGTGTTATAGACTCAATTTGAAATGGACCAAATTAAAAGAATTTGCCATCAATCCACACACAATACCCCAGAATGACAAAGCGAAAACAGGTTTTTTAGAAATTTCAGTAAATTTATTAAAATTGAAATACAGAAATACCTCATGTCCATAACTGTTCAGACCCTTTGCTATGACACTCTTAAAATTAGCTAAAATGCAAAAATGTCATCAACAAATCACTCAATAAGTTGAATTGAGACCATCTTAATGCAAGGATAATAGTTCCTGTAATTTTGGAATTAATATCTTTGTTTTTTGTTTATAGGGTCTCTCATTTGCATAGGAATCAATTACACACTGTGTGGATCAGGTTGTCATTACAAACTGAACAAATGGAGAGGAACAAATCTGCTCAGGAATGCGACCCTGAGGCCTGGGGAGACTTACAAAAATCTACAAAGCTGAATGGTGGAGAGGAAAAAGCGCAGTCCATGGGACAACATCATCTCAGTCACTCTACAAAATTGGTCGATAACCAAGTGGCCAAAAAGAATCCCTTAATGGAAAATAATCTATCTCATATCCGTAATTGTGTTTGCAACAATGAATTCAAGTGATACAGCAAAGAAAGTGGCTCGAAATGTGTTTGTTTGGTTTTACTACAAATTATTACGTTTCGTACAAATCCAGCACATACAATGCAATTTCCGCACCATCTCTCGTGTGAAAAGTAGTGGTAGCTGCATCAAGTTATGGGTAGGTTTGTCACTGGCAGGGACTGGGGAGTTTGTCAGAATCAAGAGAAAATTATGAAATTTTCTGAATTGGTACACAGTGTGTAATTGTTTCCTGTGCAAATCAGAGACCCTATAAAAACAAATATATTAATTCCAAAATTACAGGAACTATTATCCTTGCATTAAGATGGACTTAATTTAACTTATTGAGTGATTTGTTGTTGACATTTTTGCATTTTAGCTAATTTTAAGAGTGTCGTAGCAAAGGGTTTTGAATACTTATGTGAATGAGGTATTTCTGTATTTCAACTTTAATAAAAAAAAAAACATGTTTTCGCTTTGTCATTCCGGGGTATTGTGTGTGGATTGATGGCAAATTATTTTAATTGAATCCATTTTAAATTGAGTCTATAACACAACAAAATGTGGAAAAAGTGAATACTTTCCGAAGGCACTGTATAAGACAATTCAGCAGCCTTTTTTTCATGAAGCGATCACATTCACAGTGCCGTGCTAGTGCCCCCACAGAATCACAAGTGAAACGTGTTGCTTGGGTGAAGTTCAAATATCTCTTTAGTCATTTCGCTTCCTGTATACTATAGAAGTGTGTTTGATTAGAACAGCAGTGTGCCCAAATGAGAGTTTACACAGTTTATGCACACTGGCAGGGAAGTCACCCATTTATAAATGATGTGTATTTCTGAAAGCACAATGTCAATACCAGCCTTAATCTGTTTTTTATTGCAATGTTCTCAAAGACATAACATGTATTACTGAATGGGTACTTTTAATCTGTTTCACCATTTTGCTACTATAGCCTCTTTTGTCTATTGCGTTTTAACACTAGTCGTCCCAAATGGATATCCACGATACCAGCAAAGTGCATAGCCACTGAAAGAAGAAGCGATTGTTGTGTCCACTTTTACATTGTTTAACTTCAGCATATTACTGGTGTATAGACCTTCTTGCAAAAATGTATAATTATATCTCATTACATGTCATTATTACAGATTTGTGTTCTGTTTGACTTGTTATCAATCATATTGTTATTAAATCCTGACTAAACACAACAACTTAATTATTTGTTGCATGGTATAATTACACTGTTACACTAATGTCAAGAAATGGTGGTCTCCAGATGTCATTCTGGGTACATTGGCTAGTAATAAAGCCCTGGCCTTCTAGTGTTAAAGCCAGATAACGACTCTTGACTCTTGACTCATGGTTCTGGATCTACACTGCCGGTGTTGACACAGAAGGGCATAGGGCCAAGCTTTGGAAAACAACACACTATAACAGCAGCTGGCCAGAGAGGATGTCATGCATCCCAGTGGAAGATGGAAACACAGGGAATCCCATCTACGTGGCTCACTGTTCCCAGAACCCTTGGAACAGCTGGCAGGGAGTGGACTTGGACACCTTAGCTGGTGGCAGGAAGTCTTGGAAAAAAGAAAAAAATGAAGTAATTTTTTTTTGTTTATAGGCAGTTAGATTACTTCAGCTCTAAAAATGATGAAAGGCTGAATCTAAGGTAATCACATGAAAGGGGTATACATAACACATTCATAACATGACATAACATGACAAACACTTCATAACAGCTTCATAAATGTTGTATCAGCCTTTTATAATGTATTTATGGAACATCTATGGCCTATATGACATAGATATGGAACAGTATGTCAGATTCATTGGGAATGGATGTCAAAATAAAAGTCCCAAACTATACATTTTTCAATACAATATTACACTCACCAAACACTTTATTAGGAACACCTGTACACCTTCTCATGGTGGAAGTGGTGTAATGGTGTGGGGAATGTTTTCTTGGCACACTTTGGGCCCGTTAATACCAATCAATCATCGCTTGAATGCCACAGCCTATTTGAGTATTGTTGCTAACCATGTGCATCCCTTCATGGCCACAATTTACCCATCTTCTTATGGCTACTTCCTGCATAATGCACCACTTCAGAAAGCAAAAGTCGTCTCAAACTGGTTTCATGAACATGACAATGAGTTCAGTGTTCTTCAGCGGCCATCCCAGTCACCGGATCTGAATCCAATAGAACACCTTTGGGATGTGGTAACGGGAGATTCACAGCTGGAAAGTGCACCTGAAAAATCTGCAGGAACTGCGTGATGCAATCATGTCATCATGGACCAGAATCTCAAAGGAATGTTTCCAACATCTTGTGGAATCAATGGCACAAAGAATTGAAGATGTTTTGAGAGCAAAGGGAGGCCCTAACCAGTGTTGTTATAGTGTTCCTAATGAAGTGTTTGGTGAGTATACACTTTTATAGGGGTCAATCATCATAAGGGTAAAATGATTTATGCCGACTCATAATTTATTGTTCATAACAAACGTGAAGCATGTATCGCCCTATAGTAAAGTGACGTGCATAACAATACTCATTAATGATTCATAGCATTCTATAGAAGTTTTTGGATACTCCATAGTAAAGTGACTTACAAGTTTCAAGTTTATTGTTACGTACACGAGAGCAGGGAGTAAAATTCTGTCTCATACACGAGTGCAGGGAGTAAAATTATTTGGCTCGGTTCCATGACAATGCAGCATACAAAACACAAATAATACAAATATGCAGTAGTGCAATGAAATAAGGACAAGACAATAAGTGACACAGTACAAGATAAGTGAGACAGTAGTGGACAGTGACGATTGTTGGAGACACAAGACAATAGACATGACACAATTGCAGTATAAATCGTGAAAGTAAAAAGTAAAGTAGGGTCAGTGGAATGTCATTGTTATTGCACTGTGCCGTTATTGCACAAGAGGCGCTGCTGTGCCTTTTTCACCACCTGATTGGTGTGCTTGTCCCAGGTGAGGTCGTCGGAGATATGGACGCCAAGGAACTTAAAGCTGTTGACCCTCTCTACTGCAGACCTGTTGATGGTGATAGGGTCCTGTTCCCGGCCTTTCTTCCTGAAGTCCACCACCAGCTCCTTGGTCTTGTCGGTGTTGAGGGAGAGGTTGTTCTCCTGGCTGTACTGGGCCAAGCGGTCAACCTCTCTCCTGTAGTGACTTACAATTCTATATCAATGAATACTTAGTAGAGGGGAATGTGACGGGAGATTACAGGGGCAGGGTATTAAAAAAAAAAGGGTATAAATTGAGTTAATATATATACCACCAGAAAACAAGTTAAAGTTTTTATTTTTATTTTTATCATGAAATGATGAAATAAAAAACATCAAAGTTCACTTTGAGGCAGCAAAACAGACTACTCTACAGTATACAGATGCAGCAATTGTTATCTAACATTTCTCCTCTCGTAATGAAAACATAATTCGAATTGTATCTCTAAAAGACTGTGTAGTGGCTAGATAAATTGTCACACTTTTGTTTGTTAATTGGAAACGATTTGAGCTTACATTTTACATTTACATTACATTACAGCTTGTTGTAAGCGGAGCTCAAGCAAGCACACAGACATTTAATTCCCCCTTCCCCCACCCATTTGTTAACAATGGCCAGTAATTGGACACAGTGTTGGTTTGTGCTGTTATTTGATTTTTATTCAACAATGATGTTCTTGATCACATTCCGATTGATGGGAGAATTACATAGTGGTTAGTGCGAGTGAAAAGCATGAAATGATCAGGTCTCTGGTAAATGACACAAGGCCTACAGCTGATTCACCTGAATGCACCCGTCCGGACCCAGTAAACAGCTCTGATCATGAGAGCATTGCATATATTTGTCAGTATATCAATCCCAACTAATCCAAACTTGCACTACAATCTAGCACAAGCCTAGAGTTAAGACAGAGACTTGTAAATACTTATGTTCTCTATGACAACTGCATTGTAACATTGCAACATACAGTACATAGGCAGAACTATGATGAACATCTCTGCTGTGATAAGTGGGTCATGATGGGCAGTGAATTACAATATAGTGGGGGAAGGTGTGGAGTGGGGGAAGGTGAGCAAATTTGTCAGCAAATGTGGGCTGATGTCACAGTCATCTTCTGCTGTCCTATATAGGTTATTATCATTAAGTGTCACAATAGGCTCTGCCAATTATTGGAAAGCTGATATCTAATCAATGACAAATGACTAAATCAGCTGGAGGCTTATGCAGTCGATGTGTCGGAAAATTCATAGTCACCATGCGTTAATAATAACAACCAGGCACATCGGAAGGGGAGGTGCGGCCGCAGTTCTCTAATATATGTAATATTAAAGGCTACAGTAAAATCAGTGTTTGCATGTCAATCTTCTATGAACTAACGGAATTTGTTTAATGGAGAATTTTACAGTTCTAGGGAATGAATGGGATTGTGCTCATCATTGTGCTGATCATTAGAACTGTATCTCTCTAGTGGCTAGGTAAATTGTAAAGCTTTTCTTTGTTGGGAAACAATTTGAGCTTGTTATAAGTGGAGCTCAAGCATGCATACACAGGAGCTGAATCAAAATGTGTAGCCTACAGATCATGAATGGCACATATCAACAACTTCCCAAGGCTACAGCAATTATATGACAGCTATATGAAAGTACTTAATTTGTAGCCAACTATGATACATGATATGACGGACAGGGGCGAAAAAGAACAGTCAAATACATTGAAACTGACCTTTCAGTTATGAATGGCTTACCCATTTCAATCATAATGGGTTGCACACAGACACAAAGACAATAACAGTTATTTGCATGATCAATGTGTGATTAAATGTGAATAAGCCTGCGCACAACCAGCCTCTGAAGAAGAGACACCCATATGTCAAAACGCAGTTTTTCGACATACATTTTTTTGTCTATTTAGACCTTGTTTTCAATGAACATCTCCTCTTGTGTGTGGATGTAGGTTACAGTATGCATAGTAAAAGAAGAAGCGATTTTGTGTCCACTTTTACTTTTCTAACTTTAGCAAATGACTGGTGGTATCTTCTTGTCCAATAATGTTACATTCAATATATAAGCTCTTTAAAATACAATGTGATATTCTAATGCTTCTTAAATCTGATTAAACACAACCAGTTCATTATTTTTTTAATGTCTCCATTTTTTTTGCATGTCACTCTGGGTACTTTTGTTAGTAATGAGGGCCTGCGGCTTCTAGTATTAATGCCAGACGTCTCTCAACTGTATGGTTCACGACCGTGGTGTTGAAACAGAAGGACATAGGGCCAAGCCTTGGAACAACACACTATAACAGCAGTTGGCCAGAGACAAGGTTATGACATAGGGATATAACATTGGGTGACACTTTACATTAAGGTCCCCTTTGTAAAGGGTTGGTAAATGGTTTATAATTAGTTAATAAATCAATTAGAACCAGTTTATGTCACCTTATGTAAAGTGTAATGTTACAATCCATGTAGGTGTGTCTGTGTTCCGTTTTCCCTCTTCCCTTATAGGGCGACATCACCACCATTTGCTGCACCTGCTGCCAATCATCTTAATCACCTGCCATCCTGGACAAGCCTCCAAATATGTTACGACTCAGTTGTGACTAGGGTAAAAGGGAAGTGCATAACAGATTGAACCAACTGAAAGCAGGAATCTTGAGGGCGTTGTTTTGAAATAAAGGAGACCAGGCAAGGGTGGAGTGAATTCAATAGTGATATAATAAGGGGGGGGGGGGGGGGTACAGGCCACTTGCACCTCACCTCTGTCTTACCTAATAGTTAACTATAGTCAACTGTCTTACTTCTAATATTTAATTAGCCTTTGAAAGGTGGCAGGAGCGTTTCGCATCCCAAAAGCTAACACATTGTATTGCAGGAAGTCGTCGGGGGTTACGAATGCCGAGATGTCAGAAGCACGGGAGGTTAAGGGGACCTGGCAGTATCCTTTCAATAAATCAAGTTTGGTTACCCACCGCGCTGAACCAATGTTGTCAATGCAGTCCTCCATCCGTGGGAGAGGGTAGGAATCAGGCACTGTTACTGCATTGACCTTACAGAAATCTGTACAGAATCTGTGAGTGCCGTCAGGCTTGGGGACCAATAAACAAGGGGAGCTCCAAGGGATAGAACTAGGACGAGCCAGCTGATTGGCTAAGAGGTACTGTACCTCGTCCTTTAGGACAGCACGTTTAGCAGCATTGACTCTGTACGGGTGTTGTCGAATGGGCATGGAGTAATTTACGTTAACATCATGCCGTATTACTGAGGTCTGAGTAGGGGTGTCACTGAAAAGCATGGGATAGTCTGTGATAAGGTGTACAATATCAACCCGCTGCTCTTCAGGTAAGTGAGCAAGATGGGGATCCAGATCGGCTAGCATCTCTGAATTTAATAATCTAGGACATTGCTGGGGTGCGTTCCTGAGCACCAAACCATCTTCATCTCCAGCCGGAGTACAAGAGAACACCCTGGACACTGAAGCTACAGGTATGACTGGCGAAACATTACTCTCCACCGCCTCTGGAGACCTGCCGTGGTACAATTTCAGCATGTTTACATGACACACACGGGACTGACGTCTGCAGTCATGAGTGCGAATTACATAATCAGTTTCACTAAGCTTCTCCACAGAATAAGGACCTGAGAAGCTTGCAGACAACGCCGAACGGGCAACAAAACTAGCACCTTGGGGTCTCCCACCCCAAATGAGCGCGCTACAGCTTTTTGATCATAGTGTTTCTTCATAGCGCTCTGGGAGATGGCAAGCGCCTCTCTAGCTAGAGAACAAGCCCGGTGTAGGCGTTCTCGAAACTGACTAACGTAGTCTAGCACATTGGTGGGCTTGAACTCATCTCCACACAGTAACTGTTCCTTAAGAAGTTGCAGGGGGCCTCGCACTGTGTGCCCAAACACTAGCTCAGCTGGGCTAAAACCAAGAGACTCCTGCACAGTTTCTCTGAGTGCGAACAAAGCAAAAGGCACTCCCTCATCCCAACTGTTTCCTGTTTCCAGACAGTACCTGTGTAGCACCGATTTCAGAGTCTGGTGCCAGCGTTCTAATGCACCCTGCGATTCTGGATGGTAAGCACAGGACACATTGTGTTTGATACCTAGGGACGCTAAAACCTGTTTAAGATTTGATCCTTGGTCAGTCTGGAGGGTCTTAGGAAAGCCAAACGTAGAGAAGAACCTGGTTAACGCTCTTACCACTGCCTTTGCAGTGATCACACAGAGGAGAATAGCCTCCAGAAACCGTGTGGCTGTACACATGAGGGTCAACAGAAACTTGTTACCGGTCTTGCTCCTGGGCAACGGCCCTACACAATCAGCTATCACGTGAGTGAATGGCTCATCCATAACCGGTATAGGACAGAGGGGAGCGGGAGGAATAACTTGGTTGGGTTTCCCCGTAACCTGACAACTATGGCAGGTTCTGCAGTACTGAGATACCGTGGTCTTCAACTTGGGCCAAAAGAAATGCTGTAACACTTTGTTGTACATTTTGGTTATACCCAGGTGACCAGACCAAGGGCTCTTGTGAGCCAATGACAACACCTGCTGGCGATAGGGTGTAGGTACAGCTACCTACATCACCACACCCCAGTCTATGCCAGCTGCCACAGGTACTGTCCACTTCCTCACCAATAGGCCATTATCCACACAATAAGCTACCGACTTATTTCTCGCGGCATCAGGGGTGACAGCAGAGTTAAAACAAGGGGCGAGGGACAAATCACTTTTCTGTGCAACAATAAGCTTTTCACGAGTAACTGGTAGCTTAACTGTAGGCAATTCCACTGATAGTGGTTTCTGTCTCTTTTTAGGTTCCGACACGGGAACATCGGTAGCCAGGTAGCCAAGGGAGTGGCTAGAATGGAGTCAGACAGGCTAACCTGCTCGCCCCACTTCCTCGCTTGTGCTCGAGTTAGTACACAGGCAGGGAAAGTGTCAGGAGGACACTCTGAGACCTGTGTGATGGCGGCCGTCTCGGGGTGTTGTAGAATCTCCAGCACAGGGCACACTCTACCACCTGCAATGTTGTTCCCCTTAATGAACTCTATCCCTGGGACTGGCAGAGCTGAACGCACGGCCACCTTAAAACAGCCAGAAACCAAACCAGTGTTCACTTGCACCTCATGCAACGGAGCACTAACAAAGCCCATTTCAATCCCTTGTACAAGGATGTCCGCGCCACAAAAGGTCGCGTTTGACAAGGGCAACACGTCCGCTAACAGGAAGGACTGAGACGCTCCAGTGTCTCTTAAAACTCGGACTGCTTTTCTGACTTTCGGTTCCCCAACCATACACACGAAACCCTTGAAAACAAATGGTTCATAGCCACCCTGTCCTTTATCGCAGCTACTAGGAGACGGGCTTACTGTTTTAATAAAAACCGCCGGTTTCTTAGTCTGCTGCGATATGCCCCCTCTTATGGCAGTAATAACACTCCCTCTCTTCCTTGGGGCGTATGTTAAACGAGTGGGAACACTCTAGGTAAGGTGAGGCACTGGGACACTTTTGAAAGAGGCTGGGAACAAGCTAACCACGGTCAGATGGTTGGGGAGTTGGAAGGAGGACGCAGGCAGAGAGAAGTCCAGTTTAGCCGCAAACGGTCATTTATTGATAACCCTTTTCTTTCAATTACTCTTTCTTTAATATTTCTGGAAATTGGTTACATTGCGTGTGTGCTGTAACAACAAAAGAGACAAAAAACATAGCCATCAGAAATAAGAATACATAACATGGCACTTCATAATAAGCACACTTCACATTCAGTGTCATAAGTTGAGTGTTGGCCCAAATGTGAGCAAATCACATAATTAATTAACTGTTCGAACAGCACAATACATAATTATAAAGTTACATAACTACCATGGCAGCATTAACATAAATTATTCCAAAGTATAAATCAATATACTGCAGATTTAAATATTGACATCACTACTTCCGGTTACCGGCATAGCGCTCACGTTATCACCGCTTGCTACACAAACAATACTTGCAGGCGCGCCGCACTCGTGGTTACTTCAAACCACATGCAGATGTCGGATAATGTTGGATATACAGCCAAGATCAAAGGCAGGAGGAGAGGGAAACCACACTCACGTTTCAAAGACGCACACAGGATAATTTCGCAGGCCAGGAGATAGGCGACGTGTCGGGAACTCGGGCAAACGATCTGGATGCAAACGATGGCAAACGCAGCCAGGTAGGTTATATTGCGGTTCTAATCAGCTGATCGTCATCAGGTGTTTGCGTTACGCGTGAGTTGTGGCGTGGTTGCATGAGTGCGTTCTGGGCAGGGACAGTTGAAGCAGCGCGATGACACAAGCCAGTTATTCGGGAAGTGAGTGGGGATTTTGTACAGTATGCCTACTACTGGGGGTAGTTTAGGGTGTTTAGCTGAGGGCACGAAATGTGGGGCTGCC
Source organism: Argentina silus (assembly GCF_951799395.1). NCBI lineage: Eukaryota > Metazoa > Chordata > Actinopteri > Argentiniformes > Argentinidae > Argentina > Argentina silus. The sequence continues at coordinate 16,435,130 of NC_139653.1, forward strand.
TCAGCAGGTCGCCCACGGGATACAAACACACTTTTATGTGTTAAAACAAACTCGTCTGTGAAGATCGCTGCATCATTAAGGGAGGCGACATTTGTTCGTTCAGGTACGCAACCCACCGCTCTGACGTGCATTTCTTTAAACTCCTCTAGAAGGATTAACTCCTTTGCTAGCAGCGCACCATTTATCAAAAAGAGACCCCTTTTCTCTGGCGAACTCAACATGAGACTGGGACAGGGCTCTATGGTGATCTCTGAACTTCTCTGTCGGCCTCCGGAACCAGCTTGTATGCACGGAGCACCGCAGCCTTCACCACTTCATAATTCAGGCTATCGGTGAGTGATAACCCAGCTACAACATCCTGCGCTTTGCCTGTAAGCTTACATTGTAGCAGCGTGGTCCAAACGTCTTTTGGCCAGCTAAGTCCCGTAGCAAGGCGCTCAAAGGTGCTAAAATAAGCATCCACTTCTGCCTCCCGAAAGGGGGGTAGAGCTACATGTCTCCCCACGTCATGATGCTCACTGAGGGGCGCGGCATGTGCTGCAGAGCTCTCCAGTTCTAACCTGAGTTTCGACTCGGCCTCAATCTCTTTTAATTTAGTCTCTGCCTCAATCTCTTTTAATTTTGTCTCTGCCTTGATCTCTAGGGAGCGCAGGGCTAGCTTTTGCTCAAACTCAATTCTCTGTGCCTCTCGGGCTTCTCGTCTCTCACTATGCTCTCGATCCATTTGCAAGCGAGCCAAACGGACCTTCAACCTCGCTGAATCAGACAAGGATGATGATGCTGTCAGCGCCGGTGACGTGGGTGGTTAGAATATCGGGAACAAAATAAGCGGTGGTGACCCCCCCTCTTTCTCCACCACCAGCTGTGCCACTCAGCTTCCGTTCTGGCTCCACAGAAGGCCAACACACCCAACTCCTCCAATTTACCCCTCACTGCAGCCCGAATCTCGTCCTTACGGCACCTGTCAAGGTCAGCTACTGAAGGGTCTTCAATAAACGCCTCCAAATCAAAAGCCTGTCTTACCTGCCCCAGGGCCTTGACCATACACACAACTACTACACACACACACACACACACACACAATCAAAGTAGAGGGAAACAAGTGTCAATGGGGCTAACAACATGTGTAAAAACAAAAATGGCATGAGCTCATGAAGAGAGCGACTGGCAAGAAACACACAGCTTAAATACTATAATGAAGGGAGTATTATACTCAATACTTTGAGGTATATGTCGGTTCCAGTTCTGTACCTGTCGTTGTTTACACTGACCGATTAATGCGCTGGGCTCTCATCGTCCAGAACTACAACCTGGAGATTAAACACAAAAAAGGTACAGACAACCTATTGGCAGATGCATTATCATGTGTTTATGAGGTTAATGAGTAGATGTAACAAAAAATGTAGTAGTGAGTTATACCTATATGAACAAACTTCCAGGATAAGTTTGTTCTTGTTGGTGGGCGTGTTATGTTCCACGTAGGTTTGTCTGTGTCTGTGTTCTGTTTTCCCTCTTCCCTTATAGGGCGACATCACCACTCCCATTTGCTGCACCTGCTGCCAATCATCTTAATCACCTGCCATCCCGGACGAACCCCCATACGACTATTGAATTCACTCCACCCTTGCCTGGTCTACTTTATTTCACACCAACTCGCTCAAGATTCCTGCTTTCCATTTATTAATGGGTTACCAATATTTCTAACCAATGAAATATAGCCTTAATGTAAATTGTAATAACCACTTATTAATGAGTTACTAACATTAATTAATGAGTTATGACATTTGTAACTGAGCATAATTAATGTGTACCAACAGTATAATCTAAAATAAGGCACTCCAAGTAAAGTAGCCTCCATTTCCCACTTTTCTTTTCAGTTGTAACTGTTTGTAAATGAATGCATAATAACAGAGTTATTAATGAGTTATTAACTAATTATAAAACATTTATAAACCATTTACAAAGGGGACGTTAATGTGAAGTCTTACCTAACATATTTTTTTATGGTGTTTTACAAATTGCAGCACACCTTATTGCGACACCGTCACATATTACATTACACTTATTTTTGGGACTATTCCTAAAGTATGGAAAGTAGCCCATGTGCTGCCACTTCACAAGGGATGAGACACTATTAACCTGAATAACTATCGCCCGATCTCAAAGCTTTATCTATGCTCATGTTTAGATAAAATATTAGTATCCTTATAAATGCTCAACTACGGTCCTTTTTAGCTGAAAAGTGTATTCTGAATTTGCATCAATCTGGCTTTAGACCTGGTCATAGTACTATCTCGGCAACATCACTGGTAGTATATGACACTGTCAGTGCTCAGGATAAAAAACCAAAATGTATTGCTCTATTTATTGATTTATCTAAGACGTTCAACAGTTGATCATCATCTTCTGCTGAATAGACTGGTTTCTATTGGTCTGGATGATGGTGCCTGTGATTCCGAGATTATTTCAGTGGTAGAACTCAGTCTATAGTAGCAAATAGTGTCAAGTCTGAATTCATTGGGAAAGGAATTTCCTCAGGAAAGGGCTGTCATAGGGTTACATTTTTGGTGCACTACACATAAACAATAATGGTGCCACAGTAAAAGATTGTAATGTACATTTTTACACGGATGACACTATATGGCATTTCTCTGCCTCCTCTGTAAACCAGACTTACTCTAATCTTCAGATTGCGCCTTTAATGTTATACAACACTCACTGATGGGACCTTAAACTAGTTTTGAATGCAGAAAAAAACTAAATACATGTTATTCTCCAGATCCCACAAAGATACCTCAGAATTAAATATTAGTTAGGTTTCTTCTATAGAAACAAGGCCTGTTTCACACTTGAAAACAGGAGAAAAAACATTCAGTCAACCTTCATGGGCACATTGGGTTATGGCATATATAGTATATATGCATGCCGCTACATGCTCATTAAAACCTCTTGACGCAGTATACCATAGTGCCCTCTGCTTCATTACAGGAGACAAATTTAACACACATCATTGCCATCTCTATCAGAAAGTAGGTTGCCCATCCCTCTCTACTAGGAGAAAACAGCATTGCCTTCAGTTTATTTATAAAGCCTTTTTACAAAAAAGTCCAATCTACATCACATCACTCCTAAATTATAGAACCACTAGTTATTCCACCCGATCACAGGAGTGGTTCGTTTTTGAGGTCCCACATGTTTCCACCGACCATGGAAAAACAGCTTTTAGCCAGTATGGTCCGAAAAAAGTGTAACAAACTCCAAGCAATACTAAAACTAGACTCTCTTGTACCACTTGGGCATTTTAGGTCTTAGAGAATGTGGTTACAGAGGAATGTTCATGTTTTGTATGAAATTGTATCTTGTGTTTGTTTTTGTTTGTTTTGTTTATTTTCTTGTTTGTATCATATGTATTTGTATCATTTGTATTGCAGGGTTCCGTTGAAAAAGAGACTCTGGTCTCAATGTGACCCTGTTAAAATAAAGGTTAAATTAAAAAAATAGAGAGAATTTGCACACACACATACACAATAACAAATGAAAGACAAAAGGAAAAAGTTAAGGTTAAGAAACCCAGTAGGGTTTGTCGAGGAGCCTCCCCTAAAAAGAAAAATGTACAGAATATTAATAATACAATTAAACAAAACATTAAGTTATTGTTGGCTAGTTTAAACTTTTTGGAGCAAAAATCATGTAAGAGTTCTTGATAATATTGAGTAAGACTTTGTTAGCTTTAAACCAGTGATCAACTTTACATAATTAAGTGCTAATTTTGGTAATCATATTCAGACCATCTTTATCTGATAACAGTACATTGGTGTCATCAGCAAATAGGATAAAGAATACAGCTTTGGATACAAGATACACATTCATAGAAATAAATAAAAACGAAATAGGTTCATATTTGGATTTTGTCCCGTTCCAGCAGACAATCTGTTTACATTCAGACAGATGGCTACTAAACCATTGCAATTCAACACCATTGACACCATAAGACTGTCATTTACTCAACATAATAGTATGATCTACATCTGTCAAAAGGTTTAGACAGATCAATAAAAAACACCTATAGTTAGTTCATTGTTGTCAAGAATGCAGTTTTGACTGAATAGGGTCCTTTCTTATATTCACTTTTACTGTGCTCAAGACCTCCTTGAATCCCCATATGCCTATTTTATTATCTTTCACAAAATTCTCTGTATACAACCCAAAGCTCAGAACATATGGGAATAGAAAATCTTTGATGACGAGGAGATATAATAAAATATAATCATTTTCTGTCTTTCATTTCAAGATGAGCATTATTGACTCCATCTGTAGACAGAACAAAACATGGTTTAAATCAAAGACAGGACAGAAACTATGTACACAAGACTGGTTTCCATCTAAGGTGGTATTGTTTCTATCTCTAGCTACAAAAAAAGAAAAGCAATTACAGTACAAAGCAATCACTAAGTTAATACAAAGTTACGACAAACAACATGTTCCTGCAATAGTAATTACTGTATAACTACACAGATCCCAAATCAACTACAATGGCATCTATCTATATCTACTTTACTAGCTAGTGCTCTACTGTCAATGATTCGAATGATGTGAACATTGTTGACTCATCTGTGAATCATCAATATAATAATGAAATAAAACATCATGAGGGAGTGTCAGAGGATCAATGTTGAGAAAATGGATTGAGGATTCCTATTATTTGTTGTGTTTAAGGAGAGATGCCACAGCCTTACCAAACAGGATTTGTCTTGCTGTTGCAGCTCTTCACCATGAACATAGATTTATTTGTTTAGGGTTTGCACACACACAATAACAAATGAAAGACAAAATGAAAAGAAAGGCCAAATTGTGCAGGGGAGATTAAGAAACCCGGTAGGGCTTGTCGAGAAGCCTCCCCTAAAAAGTAATAGAATAATACGAAAAAATAAAATAGAAAATGTATATAATATTAATAATAGAATTTACCAAAACATTGTGTTATTGTTGACTAGTCTAAAATGTGCATTGTGAGACAGAACTTAAAAATGTCAATGAAAACAAAACATTTTGATAAATTAAAATAAAAGAATATGAAAGGCATGAATTGAAAATGAATATTAAGACAGTTGCTCCAAGAGATATTTCTTTATGGGGTTTTTTAAATTGTCAAATGCTAGTGCAATTTTTCAGATGAAAACTGACCTCTGTAACGCATTGCGAATTTACCTTTACTAGTTCTGAAATAGGCAGTATGGAGATTAGAGAAGGATCTTGTGGGGTAATTTTGAACTTGTTTGTTGAAGTGAAATATGTGAAAGCTGATAGGTAGAAGATTCCTTTTCAAATTGAAAACAAATGGGCAGATCTGTAATTTGTTGATGTCATAGATGCTAAGAATCTTTAGACTGTAAAACAAAGGGTGAAGAGCTAGTGAGAAACTCAGAAAAGGTTGCCATCCTTACAAAATGCTTCTGTAAATGTACACATTTACAATAATTGTCCTAGGTAGAAGAAGCCTTCGACTGATTACACCAGTATTCCTAGCAATTTTGTTGGAGAGATTTTTCCAGTTCATTTTTTCTGTATGCCTAGATCATATAAGAGCTCTTTTTAATATTGAGTGAGTTTGTTGGCTTTAAACCAGCAATCAACTTTACAAAATGTAAATTCATATAAATCAAAAAAAGTAATAGGCCTGGGGTAGATCCTTGCAGTACCCCACAAGTTATAGGTTCATACTTGGATTATGTCCCGTTCCAGGAGACAAACTCTTTACGGTCAGACAGATAGCTACTAAACCATTGCAATTCAACACCATTGACACCATAAAACTGGAATTTACTGAACATAATATCATGATCTACAGTGTCAAAAGCTTTAGACAGATCAATAAAACACATATAGTTAGTTCTGTAGGGCCTAATAGAATGGCAGTTACAATACTTGAGGCTTGGCAAGGAAATGTTGCTATATTTTGTTAATAGCAAATCTTATATTTTACATATCTTAATATTAATAATCTGACTCCAAGTAATTTAATTAACACTATGTGCAAAGTATTGTTGAGTTTGTGCTGAATGGTGAAATAGAAGGAATCAAATGAGGCTTTAATAATACTGTCTACTATACAATTATTACAAGGCAAATACTTCATAGAAAGATTTTACATTCTACCCTCAGTGGTAAATGATAGATAGAGAGAGAAGTAGAGAGAGAGACCACATGATCTGTTGACTGTACTCACAAACAACACCTGAAGCTCTGACCAGGACTCAGAGAGGAAAGAAAACAGAATTGATCTGTGCTCTGTTCTGTTGTATAGACCATAGTATTTAAATTATGAGCTGTTTGTAAGGAGAACCAATGAGACCACATATTAACAATTCTATGACACCACAGTCATGACACCTTCCTGAGGGCTTGTAAACATTTGGCCCATTGGGGGAAGTGTTACGATTCCCCCTCCCAACCAACCCTCTGGCACCACCTTGAGGCCTGCGGCGGTCATTACTGGAGCGTCTTCCCAGTCGACAGCACACCTGGGCCCGATCCCCAATCAACACACCTGCGACACATCCCCAATCAGCACCCTACATAAACCCTGCCTGATCTTCACTCCAGTGCCAGATCGTACTGTGTCCCATGGTAACCCTTCGAGTGTTCCTTTACGCTTCTAGCCCTAGATTACCTCTCTCTCTCTCTCTCTCTCTCTCGGTCCTGTGTTTGTTTGTGTTGTCACCGCGTTCCCTTGTGTCCAGATCCAGATACCCCGTCCTCCCTGGTGTTTCCCCTCATCGACCCTGCCACGGACCTCCCCGACTACTCCCCGACTACTGGACCTCCCGGCTTCCCGACCATCTGCTCGTCTGACTATCCGCCTGCCTGCCGAACCCCTGCTCGTCTGACTACCCGCCTGCCTGCCGAACCCCCTGCTCGTCTGACTACTCGCCTGCCTGCCGAACCCTGGACCGACCCACGACTACTCTTTTGGATTATCCTTCTCTCCCCTACCCCTTTTTCCCCTCTATTATTAAATATGCCTTCGGGCTAAACCCCACCATCTCTGAGCGCCGTCATTTGGTTCCGCTGATGTTCTAGTGTAACAGAACGATCTGGCCACCAAAATGACGGAACCAGACGGCTCAAGGAACCCGGTTAAGCTGGGGCCGCTGCCATGGACCATCCCTTGCTCACCCTCGTTCACCAGCACTGCACCCTCCTTAACCGGGTCACGGAGCAACTGGCCGCCGCCTTTCGGCTAATGGATGACCGGCTTCGTAGGCTCGAGCTCAACCCCTCCAATCTACCCCAGCCCACAACACCGTCTCTGTCACCTCCCGATCCGAGGTTAGCTCCTGGACCCAGTACCCCGATTCCCCCCGTTTTTCGAGAGCCTCACCTCACGCCACCTTGTCCCTTTGGAGGCGAGTTCGATCTCTGCCGCGGCTTCTTGGCCCAATGTGAGCTCGCCTTCCTGTACCAGCCCAGCAGGTTTAGTTCTGGAGGGGACAAGGTGGCGTTCATCATCGCTCTCCTGACCGGTCGGGCGTTAAAATGGGCCGTTGCTGCTCTGGGCAGCAATTCCGCCTTGTCAACGGATTATGAGGGGTTCAAGGCGGAGTTCTGTTTTTTATTTGAGAGCGCCGACGCAGCTGCGCGCCAGGGGAGCCGGTCGGTGGCCGACTACACAGTGGAGTTCCGCACGCTCGCTGCAGAGAGCGGCTGGAGGGAGAAGGCACTCCTCAGCGCCTACAAGCAGGGCCTCGCCGACCACATCAAAGACTAGCTCCTGAAGAATCGCAACCCAACCTCCACGCCTCCCACCCGGACCACCTCAGGCCACAGATCAGCCGTCCCCGGAGCTGAGGAGGAGCCGATGCAGGTGGGCAGGTCCCGTTTGTCCGCAGCAGAGCGAGCAACGGTTCTGGGACCAGCGTTGTCTCTACTGCGGGCAGACCGGCCATTACATCCGGGCCTGTCCAACCCGTCATCGACCTCCTGGTAAGCCATACCACCGTCACCCACTCGGGCACCTCTCCAACCCGGCTCCTACCCACCACCCCCCGATGGAACCAGGAGTCATACAGCCTGGGCGCCCTCCTGGATTCCGGGGCCGATGACAGCCTCATAGATGCCACCCTGGCCGGGATTCCTCTGCTCCTCCTGAACACCCCAATTCAGGCTCAGGCACTGGACGGCCGATCCCTGGGCACCATCACCCACAGCACCATCTCCCTCACTCTCACCCTATCGGGGAACCACAGTGAATCCCTCCGACTCCTTATCATCCCCACATCCACGACACCCCTTGTGTTGGGTAGACCCTGGCTGGAGAGACACAACCCCCACATATGCTGGGCCACTGGGAGAATCCTGGGATAGAGTGCTCCGCCTCCGCTCCACCCGGTCCCCCCAGACCAGTCGCCCCGTCCCCAGACTTGTCCAGTGTGCCCCCCATCTACCACCATCTGGCCGAGGTTTTTAGCAAGGAACGTGCCCTTTGCCTTCCCCCTCACCGCCCCTACGACTGTGCTGTTGATCTCGTTCCCGGCGCCGCCCTCCCGTCCGGCCGACTCTATAACCTCTCACTCCCGGAGAAGCAGTCCCTGCAGGAGTATATCTCCGAGTCCCTGGCCTCGGGCATTATCCGACCCTCCTCCTCCACGGTGGCAGCGGGGTTCTTCTTTGTGAAGAAGAAGACCTCCAGCCCTGTATCGATTACCGGGGCCTCAATGCTATCACAGTGAGGAACAAATATCCCCTCCCTCTCCTGAGCTCGACCTTCGAGCCCCTTCGTCACGCAGCCGTCTTCACCAAGCTAGACCTCCGGAGTGCGTACCATCTGGTATGCATAAAGGAGGGGGACGAATGGAAGATGGCCTTTAACACTCACCTGGGGCACTTTGAGTATTTAGTGATGCCTTTCGGGCTCACTAATGCCCCGGCCGTCTTCCAGGCCTTGGTGAACGACGTGCTGCGTGACATGTTGAACGTCTACTTGGACGATATCCTGGTGTTCTCCAGGACGGAGGGGGAGCACCAGCAGCACGTCCAGCTGGTCCTCCAACGACTCTTGGAGAACAGACTCTTTGTGAAGGCCGAGAAGTGCCAGTTCCACGCCGCCTCTGTGGAGTACTTGGGCCACATCGTGGAGAGGGGTCACCTATGGGCGGATGGGAGGAAGATCCAGGCAGTGGTGGAGTGGCCTAAACCCCTGAACCGCCTACAACTAAGACGCTTTCTGGGCATTGTGGTGGAAGTCTAGGATTTACCACTCTGTACTTTAGCTCTTCGGAGGTAAGAATCAAGAAACAAGTCCTGAGTAGCCACAATATCTGAGTCCGGTATTTATTGCTTGCAAACAAGAGACAAGAGCGTAACAGCAGCCCAGCGTAGAACCGGGGGTCCGTTCAGCACAAGTCTAAAGAGACAATGATTAGGTTTGTCTTTTATACAGTTTGAACATATTGCCAGGCGCCTACAAGGCTATCGGCTGATGGCCTTGTGCTTACGTGTGAAAGGGCGGGAGAGAATGAACAATGGGGAGGCTTTCTTTACTGATTAATCGCCGTTCAACATTTCACACCGTTCAACATTTCACAACAGGATGCGCCTGTCCCCCCATTATTGCTCTCTCCTACCACTCCCTCAGAGATCACCGCTGTTCATATGGTAAATCATACAGTGCTTCTCAGAACAATGGCTATAGAACTTTAGAGGTGTGGCAAGAGAAAATGTCATCACAGTAGTTACACAAGTTGTATCAGTCATATGAAAGTGTATAACCTGAAAATAGTTCTATGAATGTATTTTCCATAACAATCCCTCCTTTTAACATTTAATTCCTTGAATGTTAACAACACTTCAGCCTAAATATCATATTTCACTGGACGGAGGTTCTGATATCCTCCTCGTCCACATCAAATAAGTCAAACCGGGAAAGGGATCCGGGTTAGAAAGGTCATCCCCTGTCTCCATTCGTTCGAGTACCATGTTAGTTGTCATTATATGGGTGGCCGCCCTCCTTATACATGCCTTGCCAACCACTGACATCACTATACAACTATTTTTCGTCAAGAAAGCGATAAGTGCACGCCTGATTAAGGGCGTCACATAGGCCAAATAGCAAGTTCCACCTACATTTTTAGGTACACAACTGTAAGCTTTTGGACCGCAGACTAAGTACACTTGCTCTGGCAGTGGTTTAGCTACGGTGAGGTCGAATTGGGTTTGGTTTCCTGCGTTATCATGAACAATCACTCTTTCCCAGATAAAATTTGACTCTTGTCTTATTAGAGAACAGTATGTCACATTATGTAGCTCATATACAGCCACTCCGTAGGCCGCAATCGTCTCGGCGGCTTCATGGTGTTTCAATTATGTTGGAATCAGAGGTTACTAGCACATGATTCTTGTTGGAGCCCTGCGGTGGCTCAGTGTTGTCCTTGTCTTGGGCCTTGCTGCTTCTCTCCTCCTGGCTGGTCATGCCTGGTCTTGTCGTGTTCTGGTCATGCCTGGTCCTGGCCGCTGATGTCTAGTCTCGCTGGGTCGCTCCTGGTCTGCCCGCTGATGGCTGGTCTCACTGGGTCGCTCCTGGTCTGCCTGCTGATGGCTGGTCTCACTGGGTCACTCCTGGTCTGCCTGCTGATGGCTGGTCTCACTGGGTCACTTCGTGTCTGCCCGCTGACGTCCCCACTGGTCTCCAGTGGTGGTGCCTTCTTGCCGTGTGTGGCATGTACCCACGTGCCTCTCTCTGCAGACTGCGTGACGAGATGTACCTGGAAAGGACCCAACCACCATGGACTGCTCCAGTGTTTTCTCCTGCAGTTCTCGATCAGCACCCACTCCCCTTGCTGGATGTCGTGGAGATGTCCCCCTAGTGGTGTGAGGAGTGCCTCCTTCATGGTTCTGTGGATGCCTCTTAAAACTCTGGTCAAGTTAGCACAGCATGTTAGCATAGAGTAATTCACGTAGCATTGGTCTACCAGTCAGGATCCCATGAGGAGACAGGCCGTTCTTTGCCCTAGGCCTCCCTCGCCTAGCTGTGAGAATCAATGGAAAAGCTTTAGCCCAGTTCAGTCCAAATTCTTCACAGAAAACATGCCCACAAAAACTAAACAATATTTCTTTCCCTCGCAGGGGTTTAACTCAACAAAACAACAAAGTTCATCATAACATGATCAAATGGGCCATCAGGGGGAGGATGGCTTGATTGGGGAACCATTTGCCCTCTTTCTACACTATGCCACATTCTGTGAATAATGCTTATTTACAATATCCGTCATCCCCCCTTTTGACACATGATCTTCTCCATGTGACAACACTTCATGAAAATAAAATAGACATTTGGTAAACATGGGTTATCATTTTAGGCCAACCCAAAACAAAAAATATATATAACAGGTGTTTCTGAGTAATTATCTTAGGTATTTTAATAAATGTGTCTATTCTGTTTGTACTCTGGCTTTTGCCCTCCCTGGTGAGCTTATGGCCCAAAAACAAATAACAACAACAACAACAGCAACAACCTTTACAAATAGTATTCTCTGCAAGCTTGCCTTGTGGCTCTGTTCTGCCAAATATGTTAAGGGTGCCTACCCCCTTTCAACACCAAATTCTTACTGAATAGATACTAAAGTTATCTCTTATAGCTGCCCAAATACTGCTGGGTTTTCAACGTAGCCCCTAGGGGCTCTAGACCATGTATCTATCTATAAATCAATCAATCAATCAATCAACCTACCTATCTATCTATACCTATCTATATATATATATATATATATATATATATATATCATATCATATCACTTATCCTTAAAGCGAAATGCGAACCAGAACTGGGAATACTTATGTACAGGAATACTAAAGAACGCATTAGCTAGGTCGACCACTGAGAAATATGTAGCAGTACTTCGTATATGTATCATGTGTAATTAGTATATGGATCCGTAACAATAGGGGCGCGCGCTTGGACTGCTTCATTAACCTTTTTAAGATCCCGAACAAAGCGCCAGGTTTGTGGTTGGCCTTCCTGTTTGGCCTCTTTTACGGGGAACATGAGAGTACGATAAACGGCTGTCAGGACATGGAACAATAATGCCTTTTTCCAATAATCAAAAACTAGTGTAAATATCATCTATGGCTTCTCTCTGAACCAAACTTTTCCAACACTCATCCTGAATTTCCGAGACCTTAGCTGTACAATGAAAATTATCTTTATCCGTGAACATACAATTTCTAATTCTTAGCTCGGCTTCCTCCAACAATTTCTGTGCAATTGATCTCAGCCGAGAGACGGGCAAGTTCTATCCGTAAAAATAATTTAGTGGTGCATTACCCAACGATATATTTGGATTGGTTTTATCTCACCGGGTACCGCCGTTGATGGGACCTCTCCCGCCTCCTCTGACCGTCAATATCCTTCCCGCTCCGTTCCCCTGGGATTGTTGACCGTAATTCCTTGTTTAAGGCTCCGTCTCTCTTCGTTTCCCGCTCGCTCGGGACAGTTTCTCACCCAGTGGTCTTCCGCTAGGCAGCGGAAACACCCCATCTGTCTCGGGTGCCTATGATGATCGTTCCCGTGGTGCTGTCAGGGGTCTATAGGGTGGAGGACGGACAGAGGAGCAGTCGAGATCCGCATCAACCTGTTCGGACAAGAATACTATAGGACACTGGTTAGAAAGCCCTGGCCTATCTGACTCAACTTGTGGTTCCTTTCCTGATTCAACTGGCTTTACCTTCTTGAATTCAACTTGCTTTACCTTACCAGCAGCATGATTTCCAAGCCTATCTCCCAGTATGCTAATCTGTCTCTGGCTAAAACTCCCGTTCAATGGAAAACCCAAAATCTCCCACATAGGCAATTGTTCGCATGTCCATCGACCATATTTTTCAATCATTATCTTAGCGCATCCCTCCGTGCTCGAAGGCAGCGTGTTGGCTTTACAGGCCACCTTCCCCATTATCAATTAGTGTAGCAACTTTTTCAGGTATCTTAAAAAGGTTAAGTGTCGTCAACAACAATAGGTGAGTTCCTTACCTTTTATTCACGTGTCCACACCGGTCTTTACGCGTTTCATAAAAATTCTAACTATTAGGTATACCGAAAAACTGTGTGTCCTCCACACATTGAGTGTCCCCGACACCTCTTCTCGAAGTGTCAATCAGCCCGTCGGCTCTTAGCAACAAGTTTATCTAGATTAAAAACAAAAACAGAAACACACACAAACAACAAACTGCAGACCTAAACCTGGTTTAGGATTTTCAACTGTTCTAGACAGCCGACCTAGCCCGCTAGGATTTTCTCAACCTGTAGGCCTCGGTTCAACCAAGGAATTAACCCACAGTGACCTAACCTGGTTAGGGATTTTAACTCTAACACACAACAGAAATTTACAGGACTCGAACCTGAGGGGAACCCAGAACAGAATTTACAAGACTCGAACTTGAGGGGCTGTTAACCCAGAACAGAATTTACAAGACTCGAACTTGACGGGCTGTTAACCCAGAACAGAATTTACAAGACTCGAACTTGACGGGCTGTTAACCCAGAACAGAATTTACAAGACTCGAACTTGACGGGCTGTTAACCCAGAACAGAATTTACAAGACTCGAACTTGACGGGCTGTTAACCCAGAACAGAATTTACAAGACTCGAACTTGACGGGCTGTTAACCCAGAACAGATTTTACAAGACTCGAACTTGACGGGCTGTTAACCCAGAACAGAATTTACAAGACTCGAACTTGACGGGCTGTTAACCCAGAACAGAATTTACAAGACTCGAACTTGACAGGCTGTTAACCCAGAACAGATTTTACAAGACTCGAACTTGACGGGCTGTTAACCCAAAATCGCTAGCACCTAGGCCACGGGACCTAGGATTTTTTAATTCACAAATATTGTGGTCTTACCTCTTCCGAGTTCAATGTCTTTATGGACTCGCCGTGTCTGAAAACGCTGTCTCTCTCCTTTAGGTGCCTTTTCTCTTCAACCTTTGCGTTTCTGAACTTTCAAAGGGAGGATTTCGGCTCCAGGAATATATCCTGACCGTATACGAGTTGACCTTCTTGGCAGAGAGACGACGAAATCAGGGCAGGCGATCCCGGATCGAGCCCCCAAATTGTGGTGGAAGTCTAGGATTTACCACTCTGTACTTTAGCTCTTCGGAGGTAAGAATCAAGAAACAAGTCCTGAGTAGCCACAATATCTGAGTCCGGTATTTATTGCTTGCAAACAAGAGACAAGAGCGTAACAGCAGCCCAGCGTAGAACCGGGGGTCCGTTCAGCACAAGTCTAAAGAGACAATGATTAGGTTTGTCTTTTATACAGTTTGAACATATTGCCAGGCGCCTACAAGGCTATCGGCTGATGGCCTTGTGCTTACGTGTGAAAGGGCGGGAGAGAATGAACAATGGGGAGGCTTTCTTTACTGATTAATCGCCGTTCAACATTTCACACCGTTCAACATTTCACAACAGGATGCGCCTGTCCCCCCATTATTGCTCTCTCCTACCACTCCCTCAGAGATCACCGCTGTTCATATGGTAAATCATACAGTGCTTCTCAGAACAATGGCTATAGAACTTTAGAGGTGTGGCAAGAGAAAATGTCATCACAGTAGTTACACAAGTTGTATCAGTCATATGAAAGTGTATAACCTGAAAATAGTTCTATGAATGTATTTTCCATAACAGCATCGCAGGATTTTACCGGCAGTTCATCCGGGGTTTCAGCCAGGTGGCCGCCCCACTGACCATCCTCATTTCCACGCTCCGCCTATACTCCTGGACCACGGAGGCGGAGGCCGCCTTCTCGACCCGGAAGAGTCTGTTCACGGCTGCCCCGGTGCTCATCCACCATGACCCTACACGTCAGTTCTTTGTGGAGGTGGATGCTTCTGACACCGGCCTCGGGGCCATCCTGTCCCAGGTGTCCGGAGGACCAGAGACTCCACCCCTGTGCGTACTTCTCCCAGCGGCTGACTCCGGCAGAGAGGAACTATGACGTGGGCAACCGGGAGCTGCTGGCAGTGTATGCGGCCTTGGTGGAGTGGAGACATTGGCTCAAGGGGGCCCAGCAGCCTTTTGTGGTCTGGTCCAACCATAAGAACCTGACCTACATCCGGTCGGCCAAGAGGCTCAACTCCCGCCAGGCACGCTGGGCCCTCTTCTTCACACGCTTTGAGTTCTCCATCACCTACAAGCCGGGCTCCATGAACACCAAGGGCGATGCACTCTCCCGCCTGGCCCCGGAGGAGGTGGCTCCGTCAACCCCGGTTGGCGTTGTCACCTGGGCCATCGACTCCGTGGTCCGGGCTGCCCATGGTACCCACCCCAACCCTGGAGGCGGACCCCCCGGACGTGTCTTCGTTCCCCCGTCAGCCCGATCCCGAGTCCTGGAGTGGGGGAATGGGAGCAAGTTTGCGTGTCACCCGGGGGGGAGCCGCACACTAGCATTCATCCGGAGGTGATTCTGGTGGCCCGCCATGGAGACGGACACCTGGGAGTACGTGGCTGCATGCACCATCTGCGCCCGGAGTAAGGTGTCCCATCAACCCCCAGCCGGTCTCACATAGCCCTGGACTTTGTAACCGGTCTTCCTGCCTCCCAGGGTAACACCGTGGTCCTCACCATCATTGACCGGTTTTCAAAGTCCACCCACTTCATCGCCCTTCCCAAACTCCTCTCCGCTGCTGAGACCGCCGACCTCCTGGTGCTCCACGTTGTCCGTCTCCATGACATTCCCCAGGACATCGTGTCTGACCGTGGTCCCCAATTCACTTCCCGGGTGTGGCAGGCTTTCTGCAAGGGCATTGGGGCCATGGTCAGCCTCTCCTCCGGGTACCACCCCCAGACCAATGGCCAGGCGGAGCGAGCCAACCAGTGCCTGGAGATGGCCCTCCGTTGTGTCTCCTCCCGTCATCCTTCCACCTGGAGCCGACATCTGCCCTGGGTGGAGTACGCACACAATACTATGACCAGCAACGCCACCGGAATGTCCCCCTTCGAGTGTTCCCTGGGTTACCAACCCCCCATGTTTCCCAGCCAGGAGGTAGAGGTTGGGGTCCCGTCCACCAGGGCCCACCTCCGCCGGTGTTGGCGGGTCTGGAGGACCGCTCGGTCCACCACCGAGCGGTCCAGATGCACCGCCAACCGCAGACGCAGACCCGCCCCCACCTACTTCCCAAACTCCATGTCCATTCACCCGGTATTCCATGTGTCCCAGCTCAAGCCTGCAGTCTCCAGCCCCCTGTCTCCCACTGTTGAAGCCCCCCCTCTGCCCAGAGTGCTGGATGACGGCGACCCCGTGTGGACCGTGAGGGAGGTCCTAGCGGTCCGCCGCAGGGTTCGCGGGTTCCAGTACCTTGTCGACTGGGAGGGCTACAGACCCGAGGACCGGAGCTGGGTTCCGGCCTCCCACTTTGCCGACCCCACCCTGCTGTCTGACTTCTACCGGTCCCACCCCGACGGCTCCAGGATGGTTGCCCGGTGTCTCCCGTAGGGAGGGGGGTACTGTTACGGTTCCCCCTCCCAACCAACCCTCTGGCACCACCTTGAGGCCGCGGCGGTCATCACTGGAGCGTCTTCCCAGTCGACAGCACACCTGGACCCGATCCCCAATCAACACACCTGCGACACATCCCCAATCAGCACCCTACATAAACCCTGCCTGATCTTCACTCCAGTGCCAGATCGTACTGTGTCCCACGGTAACCCTTTGAGTGTTCCTTTACGCTTCTAGCCCTAGATTACCTCTCTCAAGTGTCCTGTGTTTGTTTGTGTTGTTGTTCCCTTGTGTCCACATCCAGATACCCTGTCCTCCCTGTTTCCCCTCGTCGACCCTTCCACGGACCTAGCCCCCTCCCCGACTACTGGACCTCCCAGCTTCTATTGCACACCTTTTTTTAGAGGTAGATTTGTTCATAATTTCATTTATAATTTTCCACGTTTTCTTTATGTCATTATTAGATTCAGAAAATGTGTTTTGATAATACTGCTGTTTGGCGCTTCTCAAAAGGTAATTTATCTTATTTCTATAAACAGTATGTATGAAAGTTCAGAGGAGATGAGTTGGCAATATAAGCTTTATATAGCTTGTGTTTCTTGCGAATAGATTTTTTAGGTTTTCAAAATGATGCATCTACAGTACATGTGCCTACCTATGTACTATATTAAAGGGGTAGTTCACCCAAATTAAAAAATAAGATGGTTCTTTACCTAGAATGTAGTTTATGGTAGTCTAGATTCTACAGTATTAGTTCTAGGCAAGGAACCATCTAACAAATCAATGTGATCTCATCAATCATGCATTTGACATCATACGTAAGATAATGTACCTAGAAATTGTAAAGATGCTTATATGGGTATTCAGTAGGACTTAAATATGTTTCCGTATAACAATGTACCTAGAAAACATAAAGATGTTCATGTGTTACCTCCATGTGAAGACAGAAGATGTTAATGTTTAACATTTGCATGAAACACAATAGCAACGACTTACAGTTTAAACGTAAGCAACGTTAAACAGTTTTAGGAATTAACTTTGACTGGTTAAGGTTAGGGTTAGGGTTAGGATTGGGCATTAACTTTCAGTGGTTAGGGTTAGGGCAGGGCTATTCAGTTATATTCTTAAGGGGGCCACATGCATGTGATTATTCTTCCCAATAACTTTATACACTTGTAAAACAATGCACAAACACCACAATATTCATATAAAGAACATTTAATTAATACAAGCAATTATTTATTTAAATGTAAGTGCTTATTATAGGCCTATATAAGTGCATACTTTTCTTTCTTTTGAATAACACTTTTCAGTTACTGGATATGAACACAGTGTGGGAGCCTGGTCGATGAGGCACAACAGTCGGACAACCAATGAGAATAGAACAGGCAGAAACAGGGGTTGCGGTTAAATCAATTTAGGGCTTTTATTTATAAGGTGCGGGGAAAAGGGGGAGGCAAAAGGCAACTCAAATCTTCACCGGGTTGGCGGTTGACGTTACGGTGCTCTGTCTGGTTCTTCCTGTGGTGAGAGAGAGAGACAGGCCAAAGTTAGTCGGGTATAGGGTCCCTGCCACTGACCTCTTCGCCCCAGCTCGGCTTTGGCTTCCTCCGGTTGGTTGGGGTTCCTCTTCAGCTTCCAGGCCTTCTCTCTCGGTTCAGTATGAGACTGGCTTAACGGGTGTCTGGTCTCGACTCGTTCCTCCAGCCAGTCTCTCTTCAGCTTGTCCTGGGGAGTATAAAAGGCCTCAGGATTGCAGAGCTAACTCATCACACCTGTGAGCGGTAAGCTGAGTCATCTGATTGGGGCGGAGTCTCCGGGACATAGAATTAGGGTAGTACCTCCCATCCAACACTACACCCCATGGCTGCCTTTGCCTGCCCTGGTGGCCACCAGGTGTCTCGGTGGGGCATTGCTCACCGGCTGGGCCATCACAACAGCACACAGTTAGTCAACTTATATCGTCAATATAACAGGTGCTTGTAACGTTATCTATATACCCCTGAAAAGACTGGGAAGAGGGGTAGGGGGCTTACTCCAAAAGTCTACAGGAGCAATGGTAAATTTAAAGACAATATAGGGGTTAGTAATCTCACACCTAGCGAAGAGATCACAGGAAAACAGATGGTCCTAGAACATTTGGAGAAGGCAGTAAAAGAGGGGTAAGGTCAGAGTGAGGGGTTGGCTAGAGGGGAAGAAAACAAAGGATCAAAGCTGCAGAAACAGGATAGAGTAATCAAAAGACAGGGTAAATGAGTGATAAACAAAGTTGTAAACAGCCAGGACAAAAGGCTTTTGAAAACAGCCTGGGCCAATCAAGATTTAAGTAGACAAACTGGCGCCGGGCAGGTGGGAGTCGCCCACCTTGATGACGAAATGTAATTCTTGAATGTTATTGGTGTATGTAGACAGGAACCAGAAGTACGTTGAATAGAAGGCGTTAACCTGTGTGAAAGTCTATAAAGACAGGTGACGGAAGTGAAAACATGGTCAATTTTGCAAATTTGAACGGCTTCGTATTCTCTGTGAATAAAGTCTTTGAAAGAATCAACAGCTCCGGTTAACGGTATTTTATTTCAAAATACTATTATTTAAATTCTACGACAGAGCAACAAAGGGGCATCCCAGGGGGGTGACAACCAAATAAGGGCATGGCAAGTGGAAGAATATATCAATCTGCTACACTCTTCCCCACTTGGTCGTGAAAGCAATGAAAACATTAAAAGTGCTGTCATAGGGTCACCTCTTAAAACATATGTGACATCCTCAATCATTTTCAGTCGCTTCTTCCCCAAAACATATTTAGAAAAAAATGTGTGTCTCAACTCCCAATAATGAGTGAGAAAGAGCCAACTACTGTTACTGAACACTGATTTGGAGAAATCCACTCCTGACGTTTACTCTATTTTTGAGGTAACAGTATTTCACTCGTGGCATCACAGATACTTGCACCGCGGATCAAATGAAATCACATAGCTAGCTAGCTTGCTGGCTCGCTGTGATAACAGTTCAGCTAATGAGCTTCACCTTATCATTTAAGGCATGAAAAATATAAAACAAAGTTAAGGATAGATAGTTATGGATAGAAAAGATGTTGTTCTAGTGACATCTGTTAAAATCACAAAACAGCCCATGTAAGCGTTTTTGACAAAAATGTTCATTATATGCTAATAAGGTCAGTGACATGCGACAGAAATATATAGAACATTCACATTCACCAGGAGCCATAAAACACAATTTACCCTAGTAGTGCAATACTGTATAACACAAGAGACACTGAACTTTTCAAGTCACAAGACTATCCCTTTGTGGATTAGAAATGAAAGAGGGCTGCAAATCCTCAAAACACTCAAAGGCTAACATGTCGGTTACATGTCAAGTATATTCAGTAGACATTACCAGAGGGGTCTCGAGAGAGATCCAGGCTGTCCAGGCTGTTATCCCTCCACACCTGGCTAAAAGACTACTGTGCCTCCATTGGCGCGCCCCCTTTGTCAACAACTTTGATCTGTTCTGGGTGAGGCCTACTCTCCTCAAGCCGGATGGCCTCCACCCAAATAGGAGGGGGGCCGGGTTGTTGTCTGAGAATATGGTCTCCTCCCTTTGACAATGACATGTTTGTATTCTAGGAAATGCTTCTGATCTACTGTCCCCCATTCATGATTTTAACGACACAGTGCATACCAATGGATCCGGTCGTATTTTCTCTATTGCGCGATACTATTATTTCTTGCCGTAAAAACAATAAGGTAGCCTCTCTGTCCAGACCTCCTGCAGCCAATATGAATAATGTAGTTGTTATACCTATGGATATGCCTTTACAGCCTATCACTACTTCAACTAAAACTGTCAAATTTGGTCTTCTGAGTGTAAGGTCCCTGTCAAACAAGTCATTTATCTGTCGCGATCTCATTGCTTCTCACAATCTACACTTGTTTATGGTTACAGAGATATGGTTGAGCCTGGGTGACATTGCTGTTCTCGTCGAAGCCGCTCCCCTGAATTTCTCTTACTTTCACCAACCCAGGCTGTCTGGCCGTAGTGGTGGAGTAGCAGTCATCCACAAAAGTGATTTCAAAAGCTCCCCTATTTCTTTTGGTGACTTCTCCTCATTTAAATCACTCTGCTTCACAATCAATAGTAGTGTCCCGTTGCTTTGTGTCTTAGTATACAGACCTCCAAATAGCGAATAGGGAGTTCATTGTAGAGTTTTCTGAGCTTTTGTCCCTCATCATACCCAAGTATGACAGAGTTTGTATATTAGGGGATTTAATGTCCATGTTTGTTGCCCCTCAAATGCACTGGCCTCTGATTTCAGTAACCTCATTGCATCATTTGATCTTGTAAGAGATCCCACATATCTGAAAGGTCACACCCTTGACCTAGTGATGTCCCCTTGTTTTACTATCAGTGATATAGAGATAAAAGATATTCATGTGTCCTGCCATAAAGGTATTCTGTTTAATGTAATTTTGCCCATGGCGCCCACTATCCAGGATATTCCTGTTCGCTCTCGATTCCTTAACTCTGCTACAGCCAGTACTTTTTCAGAGGCCTTTTCGAACAGTATTCAGCAGCTCTTGTTCCCTCCCATCAGACTGTTGATCTGTTAGATAGTTTTAATAGTATGTGTCAAGTAACCCTAGAGGCTGTGGCTCCCTTTAAGACCAAGAAAAAAGAAGTGGACAGAGCCACTCCCTGACTAAATGAAAAAGGGAGTGTAGAAAGGTCGAAAGAAAATGGAAGGCCTGCGTTTTCCACATTCGTTTGAAGGATCTGATGAAGGAATTTAATGCTTCTGTAAAGAAAGCGAGAGATGAGTGTTTCTGTAATCTGATCTCCAAGAACTCTCATAATCCAAGGATACTGTTTAGTACTATCGACAGAATTGTAAATGCCCCATCAAACAAGGTTACCAACTATTCTCCCAAAGAATGTGAAAACTTCTTGCAATTCTCTATTAAGAAAATTGTAAATATGAGAGACCAGATCATCCCTCCCATACATGACCTGACTGTTACTTGTTACTTTTTAACTGTTAATTGGAGGCAAACCTTGATTCATTTGTTCCATACCCTAATCAAGATTGTATCACACATGAAATCCTCTTCTTGTTCCGTAGATATTGTCCCTACTAGACTATTAAGGGAAGTAATGGAAACAGTCTGATCCAGAATTTTGGCAATTATTAATAGCTCCCTGGCCACTGGCTCAGTACCGCCCTACTTTAAGCATGCTCTTGTCCAACTGCTTCTTAAAAAAGTCTGGACCCATCAGTTTTAAACTCCCCTTTTTATCCAAAGTTTTAGAGAAGGTTGTCTATAATCAACTAGCTAGCTATCTGAATAGAAATAATTTATTTCAAAAGTTCCAAACGACCTTTCAGCAGCTGATCCATGGTCCATTTTAATTTTCCTTGATCGTAGTGCAGCCTTTGATAATATCGATTTTACCATTTTAATAAATCGCCTTAGATATTGTGTAGGGATTACAGACACTTCCTTAAAATGGTTCTACTCATACCTCTCAGGCAGACAATTCTCTGTTGATCTATGAAAGTGTGTCTCTTCCTTAGCCTATGTGAACTTTGGTTTGCCATAAGGCTCCATTTTAGGCCCATTTTATTTTCATTATACATGCTTCCACTAGGACAGATTACCCATGAACACAATATTTCCTTTCACTGTTATGCGGACGACACTGAGTTATATCTCCCCATTAAACCCCATGATTTGTGCAGTTTAGCTTCTCTTAATGGTTTCTTGAAAGACATTAGATGTTGGATGTCCTAGAACTTTTTACAATTGAATTACAGTAAATCTGAGGTAGTCATATTTAGCTCTCCTAGCTCCATGGTAGCAATACAGGAAAGTCTTGGCTGTCTGCCTGCCAACCTGAAATCTTGGGGTGAAACCTAGGGGGGATTTTTGATGCTGATCTCAATTTCAAGAAATAAATCAAAACAGTTATACAGTCATGTTTTTATCAGTTGAGAAATATTTCCAAAACACAGCCTTTCTTGTCATTTGCAGATCTAGAAAAGGTCATCCATACATTCATCTCATCTCATTTAGATTATTGCAACTCCCTCTAATCTTCCCTCAGTAAAAAGTCCCTTTACGGTTACAGATGGTCCAAAATGCAGCAGCTAGGCTTTTAACCAGAACTAGGAAAAGAAATCACATCACCTCAATTTAGCCTGCCTACACTAGTTGGTTTTAGAAATGATTTTAAGATTTTACTGATCACTTTTAAAGCTCGGCTGGGTCTGGCATCAGACTATATTTCTGACATGTTAAACCCCTACGAGCCTCAGCACAGCCTAAGATCCTCAGGCAGGGCCCTTCTGGTCATTCTGGAGTCTAGACTGAAGACAAAAGGTGACCATGCCTTTATCATTAGGGCCCCTAGACTCTGGAACGACCTGCCTGAGGATATTAGGTTAGCAAGATTGGTATTTTCTTTTAAATCTTTTCTTAAAACACATTTGTATAGACTATCCTTTAATTGATATTGCCCTTATTCTTTTTAATGTGTTGTGTTTTACTATTTTCTCTCCTCCTTCAGCCTTACCCTGTCCCACTATCCTCTGATTCATAAGGCGGGCAATCAGCTCGACCTTGTCTTCACCAGATCCTCTCATACTTCCAACCTTACTGTCACCCCTCTTCCAGTTTTTGATCATCATTTTGTATTCTTCTCCCTTCCTCTCAAATCCTCCCCCTCCCAGTCAGACGCTACACACACTGTATCCTCTCGTCGCAACCTGCACATCCTCTCACTCAGTGCTCTCTCTTCCTCTGACTTACCCCCCCTACCCTCTGTTGAATCCTTCTCCCTTCTATCCACTGAGGCCGCCTCCTCCACTCTCCTGTCCTCTCTTTCCTCATCCTTCAACTCTCTCTGACCACAGATCTCAAGGCCGGCACGATCCTCTCCATGTGCTCCCTGGCTGTCTGAAACCCTGCAGGCTTGTAGAATAGGGCTCCGGGCAGCTGAGAGGAAATAGAGAAAAACTGGCCTCCGTGATGACCTAGACCCATATCTCTCTCTCCTCCTCAACTACACCTCATCTGCATCAGCTGCTAAAGCTACTCACAACCATTCCAAAAATCAATCCTCTGCCTCTGACCCAAAGAAACTGTTCTCCACATTTTCCTCCTCCTCCCCCTCCTCCCTCCTCCCTGTCTGCGGATGACTTCGTCACCTACTTTGAAAAGAAGGTTGATGACATTAGCAGCTCTTTCCCTCTACCTCTCACCAACACTGCTAACTTTCCTCCCGAACCCACTGTGCAACACCCAGTGGTTGATCACCAGAGAAGCAGCAAAACTTTTAGTCCAAACACTTGTGATCGCTTGCCTTGACTACTGCAACGCACTCTTGGCCGGTCTCCCCGCCTCCACCATCAGGCCTCTGCAGCTCATCCAGAACGCTGCCGCCCGTCTGGTGTTCAATCTCCCCAAATTCTCCCATGTTACTCCCCTCCTCCACACCCTTCACTGGCTCCCGGTAGCAGCTCGCATCAGATTCAAGATCCTGGTGCTCGCCTACCAGGCGGCAAAGGGAACAGCCCCTTCCTACTTGCAAGCAATGGTCAGCTCCCAAACCCCTGCCTGATCACTCCACTCTTCCACCTCGGCTGGCCCCCTGGCACCGCCGCCTCTATGTGGATGCAGCAGCCGCACTACTCAGTCACACCTTTTCACTGTCCTGGCGCCCCACTGGTGGAATGAGCTTCCCACTGCTGTCATGACTGCATCATGAGTCACTACCAATCTTCCACTGTAGATTGAAGACCCATCTCTTCAGGCTACATCTTAACGGTCCCTCCTAAAGACCTCTTCACCCCCAATACCCCCCTATACAAGTTTCTCTCCTGTTAATAAAAAAAAAATAATAATAATAATAATTCCTTCTTCTTCTAGCATTGTGACTGCCTATGGCCCCCTGGTCTGAGCATTGATTACTTTATCTTATGATGACTGATAGATAGATGATCCACTTAATTAAACAAATGTATTTGTTGTAAGTCGCTTTGGATAAAGGCGTCTGTTAAATGCCATAAATAAATAAATCTAGAAGTATAGTGGAAAGACCAAGCTGCTCCACCACCACAATATCCAAAAAACTCAGAATCAATTAATGCAAGCAGTTCTAGGGACTGACCTTTCCAGGTGAGGGTGGGATGCAGCTGGGTCCGGGGGCTGGGAGACACAGGAAAGACAGCACGGCTCGTTAGGAACCTCCCATTGCCTGCTGGTTTAACAGCCGAAGAGGACAAGCGGCGAGGAAATGGCCGGGCTGGCCACAGTACAGACAGCTGTTACTGGCAAGGTAATGTCTGCGTTCCTCCTGACCGAGGTGCAAGCTGTCTAGCTGCATCAGCTCAGACCCCAGTGAGATATCACACCTCGGTAGTTCTCGGGGTGCGTTGGCCCCCATTGACCAGGATCGACTAGTCAGGTCTGGTGGAGGCGGAGCTCGCCGGGCGGAAGAGTTGTTGGTGAAGCGATTCCTTTGCTCCCTTCTTTGCTCATGGAGACGGTTATCAACACGAATGGACAGAGCAACAAGTTCCTCAAGGTCAAAGGGTTCGGCCCACCGGAGAACGCCGCTTGAGGCGCTTCCTCATTCCACCCACTCTCATCGGACAGCGTGTGAAAACCAATCGCATAATCCGCTACACTCTGGAGTCCCTGACGGAGGGAAAGAAGTCTCTTAGAGGCGTCCATTCCCCGAACTGGGTGGTGGAAGATCTTACGCATCTCCGCAGTGAAAGCTGAGTATGACGCGGTGAGAGGACCCTGTCTCTCCCACAATGCTGTCGCCCACTCCAGAGCGACTCCTCTGCGTCATACCGCTCCGGGGTGGGAACTCAGGGCTCCTTGACCAATGGGGGCGACGGGGCAGACAGGATTGGTGGCATGGGTGCGGCACCGGCAGCCGCACCCATCTGGTACTGAAGGCTGGACAGAGTAACAGACAGGTCGCAGAGATTCTCCACAACCTCCCACAGGGTAGTGTCGTGCTGGCTGAGGACAGAATTCTGAGTGGAAACTGCCTGGCGAACTGATTCTAGGTCTGCTGGGTTCGTCATGGCCGAATCATACTGTCACGAATCAGAGACTGAACCCAAATGCAGACTAGGGACAAGCAGGTAAGTGTAAAGCAAGTGGATTTAATAAGACAGGTATAATAGAAAGGAACAGGCAGGCAGACGGGTAGTCAGACAGGCAGGGGTTGGGCAGGCAGGCGGGTTGTCAGACAGGCAGAGGTCGGGCAGGCAGGCGGGTAGTCAGACAGGCAGTGGTCGAGCAGGCAGGCAGGTAATCAGACAGGCAGGGTTCGAGCTGGCAGGTGGGTAATCAGACAGGCAGAGGTCGAGCTGGCAGGCGGGTAAACAGACAGGCAGGGTACTGGAGCTGGAAGCGTGGCACAAAGACAAAACCATGAATGGCAAACGATCCGGCGTTGACTAGCAGCAAGTGCAGGGTATAAATAGTGGATTACTCGATTGCCGACAGGTGTGCTAGACACCGCCGGCAGAGATCATGGAGGCAGAGTCGTGACACCATGTGCTGCTACACTCCGCAAAAAACGAACTGGCTAGCTTGCTTTTATAGGTCAGCCAGGTAGAGATTTGTTTACTGGGTTGCCATGCCAATCATATTACACCATGTTTTCCAGAACTATCAACCAACCTGTGTCCCTAAATACTGTGATATTTAATACGTTCCAGAACTGTCAATGAACCTGCGTCCCTAAGTTCAATAGTAGTTTTATTAACTACTTTTATAGGCGCAGGGCATAAACCAAGACAACATATCATAACAAAAAATCCAGCAGCTCCATTGCTCTCGGTGTAAACCCGTTGTATAAAAGCAATATCACACTCAAGGGTGTGCTACAGTGCCTTCGGAAAGTATTCAGACCCCTTCACTTTTTCCACATTTTATTTTTGTACGTCTCCCCAGGCCTCAGGGTCGCATTTCGGAGCAGTTTTTTTCCTCTCCATTTACTCAGTTTGTAATGACAACCTGATCCACACATTGTGTAATTGATTCCTATGCAAATCAGAGACCCTATAAAAACAAAGATATTAATTCCAAAATTACATGAACTATTATCGTTGCATTAAGATGGACTCAATTCAACTTATTGAGTGATTTGTTGATGACATTTTTGCATTTTAGCTAATTTTGTGTCATAGCAAATTGTCTGAATACTTATTTACATGAGGTATTTCTGTATTTTAGATTTTCAAATTGACTGAGATTTCATAAAAGGTGCTATTTTAATTCAATCAATTTTAAATTGAGATACAACAAAATGTGGAAAAAGGGAAGGGGTCTGAATACTTTGCGAAGGCACTGTATACACAATAATGTACCTTCTTGGAAATCAACAAGCATTTGTCATTCAACTTATCAATGACTTTAAGATTTAATGTATTTTTGAAATATTCCAGTTTAACCTGCAGGCTCAGGCTGGAGAGTATCACTTTGAGTAGAAACTGTTTTCATAAGAACAGGGAAGAAGAGAAACTGGGTTGCTATGAGATGTATTAATTCATTTTGATATCAAATAGGAAGTACTGTACATTCTGTAGTTCAAATAGTCTGACAAAAGCTAATTTGTGAGCTGACTTTTTATAGAAGATACCATTCCTTAATTGCTTGATTTGTCTAAATAGACATGGCTTCTTTTTTAGTTGAATTTAAAAAAAAAACTATACATTCCAACAGTTGAGAATGAATTCAAGTAAATACACAGGAGTGGCACATTTCATGAGGAAATGACAGTTCCAGTGACTCTTTGGAACTCTGAGCTCCAATATTCTACAAAGATATATAACAGATTTGGCATCTTATATGCATTCATCAAAGTGACTGAATAGCCATGACAATCTCATCTTCATCACAGACACAACTTTTCCAGACCATAAATTATGTAACATTTTGGTATCCGTCACTGTTGAAATGTAAAAATGATTTGAATCAATCATATTTTGTACACATGGCAAACTTTTGAAATAGATATGTCTGTGAGGCAATTTTTTGGAATAATCTTTTAATCAGTTTTGAATCTGTCATGACTGTTATTTTGATGATTTGGAATCATTCTAAGTTATGAGTGTCTAAAGATGGAGGCAGGACAGCTAATGCACATTGAATCAAAAACATTGATCAGTAACTAGGAACTAATCACATCTTGATTTGTAACCAGCAATATATCACAATAAAACATGCAGAGAAACAAGTAGTATTTGGAAAGGAGGAAAAATAGAAAGGAAAAACAGCTAATAGTAAACCACATTTTCTGCCACGTAGCTTAAGGTTTAAGAATTTTCTTGGCTCAGTGTACCTATTAAAAGAGCTTCACTTGAGCTGAAAGAGAGTTATTTATTGGGTTCCATTTATGTTGCTCTGGCAATGACTCTTGGCAGTCTGTCAGTGCACAATACATTGTGCAACTGTTGAATCTGTTTCTCCCTGTGACACCACCACTGGGATGGAAAACTAATGTTCCGATGCTTTGCCTCCAGTGAAATAACCCAACATCCCACCACTGGTTGTCCATTATTCTGGAGAGCTGGAGTCATGTTATGATGTTTATGTTTAAAAGATATTATGATGTTTATGTTTAAAACATGTTATGATGTTCATGTTTAAAACATGTTATGATATTTTTCCAGACTGACTTTTTCATCACAGGACCATGAATGTATAACTACAGTATGTCCTCATTTTTCAAAGTCAAATCACTTATGATTGACTAGATAGTGATGTTTACATTGTGGCATGGGCAGCACCACTTTTAAGGCCTAATGAAGCCTTCATAAATCCTACTGTAAGACCTACCTAGATGTTACACAAATCATTCATGATATCCATAAAGGGTGTTATACCATCTCTGTACATACTGTATTGTGCTTTGACAAATATGGCATAACCTTTTGCTATCCTTTACATGCTGTAGCACCATCATAAAGCCAGACAAGTTGTAATTTGTTTAAAGTGAGACAAATAATGTTATTATGGATATCAGTCACCTACAGTAGTCTACCTTGCCACAGTGTTCTTCTATTTGTGATTATCAAAGCTAGTCACACATGTTTTTGTGAGAACAAAGTAGGAGGCCAGTCAACTGGGGAACTGTGGCAGCTTCCTCCTGTCAGCTTATCTCTGTCTAAGGAGATGATGGGTTAGGGTTAAAAGGGCCTTTACACTGTGGGAGTGCACTCACTCATGTCAGGCTTGAACTGGAATGGTATTCTCATTACCCACTACACATGCTCTGTGAAATACTTCTGTCATATAGAAACTCCCTCTGCACTTTTGTGCTGTAAGTAAAGCTCATAAATGGCACAGGTTCCAGAGTTTGTAACATGCTCTAGGAGTAAATGTCGCAGCCAGATGACTTATCACACTCATACAGTACAACTGTTGCCAAGGTATTCAGTGAGGCAGTTCTCGACAACATTTAATAAATTAACACTCTATTTCTTGAGACTCTCTGTGACAGTATGCTGACATGGGCTATGTGGGACCAATAAAAAGCTAATTCAGTCACTCTTTGAGAGGCACATATTCCAGCTATGCCAGTGGATTATTAGTGAGATATTATGTTATCATTCAGCAACAGCCATTCCTCATCTGCATGCTGTACTAATAAAAAGTGATTAGCTCTTAGTTGAAATCTGACCTACTGGCTGGTAGAAATGGCATAACACTGTCCTCACTGTTTAATTCCATATATAGGTCAAAGCCATGTCAGTTTCCAGTATCTCTAAGGCTTTGTTCAACCACATTAATACAATAAATAATAAGACATTTTGCTGCAACTGCTTATAAAGGAAAAAGGGGGAACCTGAAAAAGCCATGCCTAAGGAAACATTTGAATTACTCAATGCTGCCACTTGGCCACTTGTGCTAACTTTGTCTCCTGTAGTTCAAAAGGAGAGGCAGGAAACATGTAAAATAGTGATGACTCTTTTCCCTATTAAAGGGGCAATCTGTGATTGGTACATACATGTTTTGACTTTTAAATTAACAATATCTAACCATTGATTATTGAAGAATATACCTTATGAATGCCTCATGAGCTTAGTTCAACTGTTTTACCTCAAATATAAGCTTGTTTTATTCCATTGTTTTTAGCAATGTAATTGTAAACAAACACTGTACAGCTTCAAAACATGGTCAAAACTATCATTTTGATCTCTTGCATCCATAGCTCAGTCTATGAATTTGAAAGTAGTTACATTTCTCCAGCCCCATCCATTAGCTCTTTATCCAAAAAAAGTGGCAGGGAGCCTGCTTTGTTGTTTGTATCTCAGATTGCCCCTTTAAGATTGCACACACTTCTCACATTAACAACAAAAGACCTTCAATGCTATTTTGGTCATTTGCGTCTAAAGTTCGAATGTCTTGCTCAGAGATTGGCATCATATGTGGGTCATCTCCACAGTCTAGTAAATGACTGAGTGAATAATCATAAGATCAGAGCAAATGTTGTACTCGCCAAAACCAAATGGAAAAGCAATAGCAATCCCTTCAGACATTTTCTCAACACTTTATTGCAGTTGAAAATATGCTTCTGACTGGAAATTGCATTCAGTTTTGTGAGCAAAAAGCTCCATTGTCAGCCTCTTTGTGGTTAGGTCTTCATGTCCAGATTCCTTCAATCTTTTACATACACTTCTCCTAAATCTGAATACCATGATACAAGGATGAACAAAATCGAATAGATACTGAAAGGTACTGGGCTCTATCAGACTATTGAAATGACAAGAGCTCCATTTAACTTGGATAGAGGGTTGTTTCTGGAGACGACTTTAAGGATGTTGGTTATTGAACATTACCTAGAGGTTTGGCAGTGTGGCATCTTGCCACTGATAATTCTGCTGCCTACCCCAAGCTCTCTCTCTTTGGTCTGAACAAGTTTAAGGTGGGGTTGGCAGTGACACAACTGGTTAAATAATAGTAATTTGCATGATATAGAGGTATAAGAAAAGTGATGACCTGCATATGTCTATAACTGACTAAAGACACAAATGGGGCAATCTGTAATTGGGGCATCCATTTTTGGATTTTGATTCTTGAAGAATATAACTTATAAATGCCTTATGAGCTTAGTTTATCAGAACCCAAAATATAAACTTGTTTTACTCCATTTATAAACAAACACTGTATTGCTTCAAAACATGATTAACATGTTGATCTCATGGGTGGTCAGGCCTTAAATCCATAGCTCTGTCTATGAAATTGAGAGTGCTTACATTTCTCCAGGCCAGTCCCTCAGCTATTTACCAAAAAAGTGTCAGAGAGCCTGCTTTGTTGTTGCAGATTGCACCTTTAAACAAAAGAATGTATCTTTGTCATAGCATGCAGTCAGCCATTCTAATATTTCTTAATGCCTAGCCTTACATTGATTTGCATAAAGCAGTCTTAGATCATCCCTCTATTCACCAACATGTCTGCAATTTCTTGGGACATCTTTGACATAAATCCTTCAAACCTCTGGATATTTATGTATAGCAAATTTGGAATACTTGGCAGCAATAGATTAATTCAAACAGATTGTCATATTGTAGCCTCAGGTTTATATGGATGCTTTCCAAAATCCTATACCCTCTTGCCTTTCTTTTTCCAAAATGAGATCCATAAGAAACAGCCACATTGAATAGTATGTACTTTGGCATACTTTGGCTGAGCAGGCCCCAATACTTTGGATGCTGGTAGGGCTGTGCAAAGCCTGCAGATCGCATCGCTCACCGGCCCCATGGCCCACAGATCGACTGGTACGCGTGAATATGTCAGAGACTACTATCCGCAGAATATGTCACCAGCCGAACTACAGAGGCTTCACTGCAAGGTGCAAACCACTAGTTCTCCTCAAAAAGGATGGCCAGGTTACATTTAGTTAAACAGTACCTAAAAAGCCTGCAGAGGTCTGAAAAAAGGTCTTATGGGCACCATAAGTGATTGGGTACCATAGTGATTGAAAGAGGAAAGTTTGGAGAACTTCCAGGGCCAAAAAGTGGAACGTTATTGACTGGCCAAGTCAATCTTCAGATTTAAATCCAATTGAACATGCATTTCATTTTCTGATTATAAGATTTTAGGCAACAACTAACAACAACTGAAGATGGCTGCACTACAGGCTTGGCAGAGCTTCACTAGAGAAGATACTGTCTGGTGGGCTCAATGGGCAGACTTCAGGCAGTTATTGCATGCAAAGGATTGTTGACCAAATACTAAACATGAGTGCTTAATTTGGACATCATATGAATCTGTCCTATTACTTTTGGTGCCCTGAAATAGAGGGATTATGTATACAAAGTGTTGTAATTTCTGAATAGTGAAACCAACAAAAATACCCTTAAATAAAAGGTAACAATCTCTGATTTAACGTTACAGTAATTGTTTCAGAATATAGAGCCAAAAAAGAAAAAATGCTTCACTGTCCCATCACTTATGCAGGGCACTGTATGTCTGCAATTCTTATTCCACTGACAGGACATTTCCCCCTGACCGCCCCCTGTCCCTGTCCAGTTTTATGTTTTCACGGTCCACTGATTTAGTGTGCAAGCAGGATTCTAGACATT
This sequence comes from Argentina silus, assembly GCF_951799395.1. Lineage (NCBI taxonomy): Eukaryota > Metazoa > Chordata > Actinopteri > Argentiniformes > Argentinidae > Argentina > Argentina silus. The sequence goes on from NC_139653.1 coordinate 16,467,232, forward strand.
AGGAAACCTGTGATCTACATTACTGCTAGGTCTAACTTGAGCCATTACACTGACAACCACTTTAGCAATGCGTGAGTAATGATGCCTCTGCTTCATACCCCTCTGCACCAGGGAGTTGTGAGCCTGAAGCTAGCTCCCTGTTGAATGCTGTAAAAAAAGCTAGTTTTAGGTTTTGCTATATAGAATAGCAGAGTATTCTAGAGTTTGTGTACTGCTTATTATGAATTTTCTCTCTGTAGTGATTATTCCAGGGTTTCTATAATGGCAACCTCGCCATTCTTATTCTCCAGACTCTGATGACAGTTATGCACAGCAGTTGTGGCAATTGTAACAGGAAATCATTAGCAGCCAATCTATAGCTTGTCAATATCAAACTGCAGCTATCACACTAACAGCTAGATAATGGATGATTTTGTTAATGATTAATTAATAATGATTGTTGTTTAATTTGCAATGGGATAAAGATTCAGTGCACTAAGACAATAGTTCCATAATAGAAGAAAAAACATTGAAGATGTTTATGCACAAGGGATACTAGACTGTGGTGAGGAAACCATTATTGATTGTAGATTACCACAATCATATGGTAAATAGGTGCCATTAATGATCAACTAAATCCTATTTTACATAAGCAAAACAGTGTTGAACTTACTATTGAACTACATACAGTGCATTCAGAAAGTATTTAGACCCCTTCACTTTTTCCACATTTTGTTATGTTACAGCCTTAATTTTAATTAAATTCATGTTTTCCCTCATCAATCTACAGACAATACCCCATAATGACAAAGCCAAAAAATCTTTTTAGAAATGTTTGCTCATTTATTAAAAATTAGCAAACTGAAATCACATTTATATAAGTATTCAGACCCTTTACTCAGTACTTTGTTGAAGCACCTTTGGCAGAGATTACAGCCTCAAGTCTTTTTGGGTGTGACGCTACAAGCTTGGCACACCTGTATTGGGGAGTTTCTCCCATTCTTCTCTGCAGATCCTCTCAAGCTCTGTCAGGTTGGAAGGGGAGAGTCAGTGCACAGCTATTTTCAGAGATGTTTGTTCGGGTTCAAGTCCCGGCTCTGGCTGGGCCACTCAAGGACATTCAGAGACTTGTCCTGAAGCCACTCCTGCATTGTCTTGGCTGTGGGTCATTGTCCTGTTGGAAGGTGAACCTTCGCCCCAGTCTGAGATCCTGAGCGCTCTGGAGCAGGTTTTTATCAAGGATCTCTCTGTACTTTGCTCCGTTCATCTTTCCCTCGATCCTGACTAGTCTTCCAGTCCCTGCCACTGAAAAACATCCCCACAGCATGATGCTGCCACCACCATGCTTCACCGTAGGGATGGTATTGGCCAGGTGATGAGCAGTGCCTGGTTTCCTCCAGACGTGACGCTTTGCATTCAAGCCAAAGAGTTCAATCTTGGTTTCATCAGACCAGACAATCTTGTTTCTCATGGTCTGAGAGTCCTTTAGGTGCCTTTTGGCAAACTCCAAGCGGGCTGTCATGTGCTTTTTACTGAGGAATGGCTTCCGTCTGGTCACTCTACCATAAAGGCCTGATTGGTTGTCCTTCTGGAAGGTTCTCCCATCTCCACAGAGGAACTCTGGAGCTCTATCAGAGTGACCATTGGGTTCTTGGTCACCTCCCTGACGATGGCCCTTCTCCCCCTATTGCTCAGTTTGGCCGGGCGGCCAGCTATAGGAAGAGTCTTGGTGGTTCCAAACTTCTTCCATTTAAGAGTGGCTACTGTGTTCTTGGGGACCTTCAATACTGCAAAAAATGTTTTGTACCCGTCCCCAGATCTGTGCCTCGACACAATCCTGTCAATTCCTCACAATCTTGACAATTCCTTCAACCATGTTTTTGCTCTGACATGCACTGTCAACTGTGGGACCTTATATAGACAGGTGTGTGCCGTTCCAAATCATGTCCAATCAATTGAATTTACCACAGGTGTACTCCAATCAAGTCGTAGAAACATCTCAAGGATGATCAATGCAAACAGGATGCACTTGAGCTCAATTTCGAGTGTCATAGCAAAGGGTCTGAATGCTTATGTAAATGTGATATTTCAGTTTTTTATTTTTAATAAATTAGCAAACATTTCTAAAAAACTGTTTTGGCTTTGTCATTATGGGGTATTGTGTGTAGATTGATGAGGGGAAAAAAAGAATCCATTTTAGAATAAGACTGTAACATAAAATGTGGAAAAAGTGAAGGGGTCTAAATACTTTCCGAATGCACTATACCTTACAACTCAGAATACTACAGCATGATTTGTATTGTGTTGTGTGAAATCCTTTATAAATTGTTCAGCTTCATCAAAGTGTTAATAAATCATTAGAGGAACTGTATGACCTCAAAAGGACTATTGTTGATTGACCCTGTTCAGGACTGTTGAACCATGAAGCTATAAACATTGCACTGTTATGAACATTATGGGCCTCTATCTGCAGATTTCCAGCCAAATCTAAATAAGAAACTCCTGATCGCATTTTCATGCCAACTCAATAAATCTCTCTGCTGCATTAGGATCAGCTGTTTGTGGTTATATTGTGTATGGTGTTAGATGGTTAATGGACAACCATTAATGTAGCAGGTAGACTGTCATCACCACCACCACAAGCTCCAATTCATTAGTACAGTATAACATATACAGTATTCCTCTCCAGCAGTGGATTGTGCATGTGTATAAACAAAGAGAATTCTTATAATTTGCCTGATGTGTAAGAGTTGATTTGAGAGGGATGATGATCTCTCTCTCCCGCTCTCTCTCTCGCTCTCTCTCTCTCTTCTCTCTCTCTCTCTCAGTACAGGCTAGTTAGTTATCTGTGACCAAGTATTACAGTAATGATACACTGTAAACAGGGGCTTACCTGCAAAAATCTGTCAGTTACGGGCTGTGTGAATTGGGGGCCAGACAAAAAATACTTAACAGGTATTTTACAATTTTCTCTGTGTGAAAGGGGCTTATAGTAATAGACATAGTGGTATTGATGAGGTCAAGGTGTGACACAATGGATGACATCTCTAATTGTGTGATATCATCAAAATTACAGTATTGTGTTGCATCATGATCATCTTCTCCTGAATGGTCTGCTCCATGTGCTAGCTGTAATCTATTATACTATATTGGAAAAATATCATTGAATATTCTTCTCACTGCTATTCTCAGAATGTGATTTATTTATCACCATATGGAGGTACTTCACATCCAGAGAATCGGACCACAGTTTTTTATTTTTTTATTTTATTTTATTTTATATCATTCCCATTTTAGAGATCTGTCCAATTTAAAATTTCCATACAGTTTTCTCTGTTAAAGTGTAATTATTGACACATTTAAAAGCAGGACAAATGGACTGACATTTGTAGCACTGTCAGAGTGTTTTATAGCTCTTTAGAGATGTAAAAAACAGACATTCTCCTTTTCTAAAACCCTCATGTTATTTTGAGTAAATGGAAATCTATGAAGAAAAAGCCTGCATATATGGACATAAGATCGTCATGCACATTACATTGTTGGTAACATTTGTCTTGAGAAATGTTTGAAACTGTTCAGATTTTCCTCACATGCAGTTGTTGCCTGCACTTATACAGTAAGATGTTGAATTGTGTCTTGGTTTGGGTAAGTTATTATTTACAACAGTATCATTTGAAAGGTATCCATTGAAAAGGTTGTATCCTAATAAATGGCATTAATAAATCCATATCCAAGAATACACTTTATTGAAAAGGTAAAAAATCGCAGGTAAAAAGCTACTGAATGTATGCCTGAGTTATGTCTGTCAAAAAGTGTGCACATTTGTAACAATTACACCATAGACAAGAACAGTATCTACATGGTGAGTTTGAAAGACTGTCTGCCTGACTGGGCATACACATTGAATTAACACACTGTACCTATTGTAACAACTACTGTGGATCCAGGTTGGACGGGAAATTACTATCTGGTAGAAAAGTTACAGAAAATAGCAAAACCTTTTCTAAACAAAAGTGAGCACCACAAAATCATGGTAAATAACAAAATCCCATACAACTCCTTACATCAACTTTAATTTACCTGTGGTAAAGGCATCTAATAGCTTGCCCCTGTCACCAAATCTTCAATATTCCACCCAAATCCACAGATATGAGTACAATATGTACATGTATTGATTGCTTTTAATACTCTTTGTTGAATCAGGTGATTTGTTCAATACTGCTCATATTAGGTAGAAGCATCGATTAATTGTTTTTGCAAATAGTTTTATTCATCTCATTGCATCAGAGTACTGAATACAAACATTTCATCATCTTGAGTATTGACCTTGTATGGGAGTCCATTGACATCCTCTTGGTTGCTTTTGCAGCTTCAGTGTTCAGGTCTATACATGCTCACTCCTCTTTCATGTATCGGGCAAGTCTAGTTCTCCTCCTCGAAACAGCTAGTAACAGAGATAATAGGCTGATCATCAGAGAACACAATCCCAATTGACATGAATACATCAATACAATCTAACCCCTTTTATGTTTCAATCATGAAGGAATCATTTGTTGGAATTATGAAGGAATCGTTTGTTACCTTGGGTTCTTCTGCCAAGTACTCGTCTAACTGTTCCCTCTGTAATGACAAATGCAAACTCCAGTCACTACAGAAGCCTTATTAACACAAACAAGATATAAAATAAATAATTTTGATGAGGCAATGACCTTGGATTGCTTTGGTGATTTTGTCAGGGTCTGTGTCAATGAACTGAGTGTTCCCCTCGATAGTGGCGATGTGGGAGAAGTCCGCCCCTGAGGAGGAAGGATTAGTTAGCCACACTTGTCGTTAAACTAATAATGATATTATAACAGCATAACATTCAGCAATCTCTAATTGTATAAAGTAGAGTGGTAGAGTGGAAGGGACATTACACTCCAAAATAAAAGTTTGTAACATGTTTTCAGACCTCAAATGTACCGGTACTCTAATTTGAGTCCCACGCCATCTGTTGTGTAGATCCAGCTATATACACGTTTGCTGTTTTCAATCCCAAACTAATGGAAAGATAAGTACTATATAATTTCCTGATCTTATTCTGTTATCTTTTCCATTCATTTGGGGTTGAGTCATATAGTTATATGCCGTGGGACATAGACTTATGTTGACATTAGACTACCTTTGAGGTCTGAAAGCACCTGACAAATTCAGATTTTGAAATGTCCCTTTAACATTGTGATTTAGGATGAAATGGCTTTTTCTTCGATATTTGTCAACTTTCATAAATTGACTCTTATGAGGACTGAGGGATTTACTGACCTTCATGTTCTATGTTGGAGGTGCTACTGCTGCCCACTGAGTACTGAGGACCTGTTGATGAGAGCATTCAAGTCTTTATTGAGATATTAGATTAAGTATGATTTTATCTATACATTTTTATGTCACTCTATCTTGCCTCCCTTAAGATCTTCAGACATAATGGATCAGAGTAAAACATTGTATGTGTGGTGTACCTGAGATTACTCTGGTGACTTTGGTGATAGATGGATCTCCAGCAATGACTCTTGTGACCTTGGTTATGGTAGGCTCACTCTGGATAACCCTGGTAACCTTGGTCACTTCTGGTACTTTAAAGAAAAAGAGGGCAACATGTTTACCAACAGCATCATAGAGAAAAACTAAATAACAGCAGGATTAAAAGGCAAACTGGAAAGATCATAAGCCATAGGACGAGCTTGAATACCCAATCGTATCCAGTAAAGACATTTGATGTCAGTGGTTATCTTTTCCTTGATTTATACATGTAGCAACTACTGCTTCCATACAAGCAAGATGAATACTGACCTGTCAGTTGCTCTAAAAGGAGTCATATGACTAGAAATATCATTTAATTCTAAATGTTGTCTAGCCTTTCATACAGCCTACATTTTCAGTGTAAAGTACTCCAGGCTTTTATGGAGATCCTGTCTCATTTGATTAATATTTAGATCCTGACTTTGGTGGGAAATAGTACATGCCTCAACAATTATAAGCAGTGTTCTGAAAAGATATAAAACAACACCAGGTGTCTGCTATATTACTGGCACGCCCTTTCTTGTAAGTGTGTAATAACCATAATGGTTTTTCATCTTGGATGTCAGTCATGAATCCCTGTCTCATAGAAAGCAAGGAGCCTCCCTATTTGTTGTGTGCCAACTTTTTCATCAACTCAGCATGTACATGTCTTCAACTCTTTCCAAGTGTGAGTGCAATGTATGATTTTTCAAATAAAGAAAGAAATATATTGAACAATCCTTTACTGTACCTTCCTGAATGACACGTGTGATGGTCCTCTCTTAATAACGACAGGAGACACAAAGCAGTTAGAAATTGTACAAAAACTGAGATGTTGCCAGCAGAAGTACAAATACTGTAGTTTCCAAAAAGGTACACATAGTGGACATCTAAAATTGTGACTTTTGTTGTACTTACTCATGAATGTGAGAGGAATTTCCTGATATTTGAATCCTGCCATGTACTGTGAACAGAAGGTAAAGGAAAGGGATTAGAAACACTATCTTATGTATGTTTTGTATACACCTTGTTCCACATAACTAAAATCCAGAGGGCAACACTGAGCATGCTTATTTGTTGCCTGGGAGTAGTCTAAGCTGGAGAGATATCTGTCTCCATTATGTATTGATTACTGTATTTGCTTGAGGGTTTACATGGCAACTGTAGCCAGAGGTAATCTTGTAGCGAAGAATTTCAAGTATGTGCCTATATTGCAGGTTATGGATAATGACAGAAATTGTATCTTGGCAGCCCAGAGTTATCAAGAGGAAAATCAGTAAATAGAAGTGCCTGCCCTTGGTATGTGATTAATTATATGTTGGTATGCCCTGATACCTTGATCTGGATGTACTTTATGAGTCTCCTCAACAGCCCAAGGAATTCTTGGCTTCCAACAGGCTGATCTAGATAAAGTACAGGATGTTAGGCATTGGAAATAGCTCTCTTTCAATACATTAAATACATGGGGGGGGGGGGGGGGGGGCACAGGCAGAGCTTTGCAAACAAAGTAACTGACACTCTTACCTCCAGGATACAGAAGACTTGTGACAAAGTGAATGACTCCATTTGTGGCCATGATATCATGTTCAGGGACTGGAACAGTATTTACCTGCACACTGTTATTTGCCTGAAGGAAGGGATTCATCCATTGATGAATACATTGATGAAATAATTACAGACAAGAAAACCACACATTAAATTATTTATGAAACTGTTCACTGAGACTGTGCTTTAACTTACTCTGTCAACCTGTCTTTGCAGACAGTTTACATCATAATTGCAAATGATTTGTACATTTTCAAAACACCAATCACAGACAATGTTTTTGTTTTTGCAAAGCAATGTGTCACCATAGTTTGTCAGTATGCTGAATTACGTTTAGAAAGAGAAAAAGTATAATAAACATATATTGGGAAAGTTCCTCCACTAAACATCGATCACCAGTTGATCACTGTTATTTCCCAATTCCTCTTCTCCAAAACATGTTGAAGTGTTCCAAGTAATTTATATTTATATGTGTTAAATGTATATATTATAAATAATGTCTAATGTCATTATTTGTTTATTTTTAAGATAACAACGGGTTACAATTGGTAGCAATGCTTAATAGAACCAGCTGGATTTCCTGTAAATGCTTTCAAGCTTTTTGAGTACTTACAAACAGCACTCTGAGGTTGCTGCCTTGGAGAGACTTGAGGAGGTTGGTCACTCCTGTCTCCAGGCCTCCTCCAATGAAGACACCATTGCTGAAGTGATACAACAGGATGGTTCTGAGAGCATTGATGTCACCTGCTCATGAAACAAAGGAAAATAGAAATTAGACAAATAACACATACTATGTGTATTAATATGTCATCCCTCACAATTATTGTTTAACAAATGTCCTTTAATATTACAACTTTTAGGATAAACATGTTCTGTAGCTCTGATTATTTTAGAGAGACAAAGACAGACAATCTGAGACACTAACCTGTCAACATTGCTAAATCCTGATCACTCAAGCCAGCAAAGGCATCATCACTGGGGGCAAACAGAGTGAAGTCTCCCTCCTGTTTCAGCAGGTCAGTCAAGCCAGCAGCCTCCATCAGGGATAAAAAGATCCTGCAACCAAGGTGAAGCAAATGGTTACCTCACTGTCAACTATAAGTATCTGTTCCATTTGCAACCACTTTAAAGGTTAGCTAAATCCATATGGCTTAATCATCTGTGTAAGGGTATGTTGTAATCAGTGATCTGCTGTTTGTTTTTTTCGATCAAAAACATTGTTTCACAGCTTACTTGAATCCTCCGTTTTCTGTCAGTATCTTGAACATGGTGGACTCAGCAGGTTTCATCAGAATCTTCATAAGGTGAAGGGCACCATTTGCCCCCTCCTTACTGCCTCTCACCAGACAGGCGTTCTCAATGCAGACAGCCTACAGACACAGCTCACAGTTTATGGCAACCTGATCTCATTGCCCATACGTAAGAAGGTTCAGATTGTTCATGTCTCAGAATACAACCTATGTTTACGTATGCTTAAGCACCAGTTCAGATAGGAGAAATGCACTCACAGTACGATAGACGAAGACCCTCAGGAACTTCCCTCCAATGGTCTCCAGGCGCTGACCATTGTACAGCTGGCCTAGAACTATCTTCTCCTTCAGAATGTGATTCTCCAGAATAACCTTGAGGAACCTCTGGTCCATTGACATGACCTCATCTGTGAAGGAAAGAGATTTCTTTCCCCGTGTCAAATCTTAAAGTGATATAAATGCGAGATTTTGATATCATCATATTATGCCATATTAATTCATTTTATAATGAAGTCAGTGAATTATCAACCTTATTACCTTCTTAGTAAATCAACTACTCTTTATGCACCCTGTGGACAGATTGATCATGGCACAATGTATTTCTTAACATATGGTAACTCCCATGAGATCGTAATGCCTTGCATACTGATCTCCTGCTAGGATAAAAATGGCTTCCTGTCAGAAAAGGATTATACCAACTATACTTACCGTGGAGGAAAGTCTAACTGCTGCTGAGCAATTTGAGATAAGCATACTGTTCAGTGCTGTATGTGGACCATGGACAATTCATGTTTTACGGTCGAAGAGAAAAATATACAGGACACATATACATATACATGTACATGTACCCCCGACACCAGGCAGCCTGGAGCATTATTTCCCCCCACTATTTTAAGGGCCAGTATATCTTGTATGTAAATATTAATGTATTCTGCTTCAATTAGTCACATATGCGTTACAAATTCTGGATTAAGGTACGAGACGTCTCGCTTGGCTCCTTGTGAGGTCTAGAATGTACCCTGGATAGTGGTAATGATATATTCTTAGGGTTTGCATGGCATAAAGTTTCAGCAATGTGGTATCCCAGTCATCATCCCTTAGGAGCCCCTTATATGTACAGATTATTGCTCACTTGTGAGTCAGCATGTCAGCAAGAAAAATATCAACTATTTTCCAGACCCAAGCTGAGTTTGTAGTACGCAGTGTATTTACCCACCTGTTGAGGGGAAGAGAGTGATGGATGTTCAGGGAGTAAGGTATGTGTGACTCACCAGTAAAGGCTGTGTTAAGAGGGGCCAGGAGAGTGTACTCTGCCTCTGGACTCATGGCAGCAGACAGACCCAGCTCAGACACCATGTCTCCGAAGGTGGACTGAGAAGTACTGACCAGCTCCATAACCTGCTTAGCTTAGAAGACAGAGGAAATAATGATTTTTCTAAAATCCTAACATAGGATTTCATATTATATATCTATGATTACAATGTTTGCTACTGTTGAACATATACTTCTATATTGTATATGAGATACATTCATGGGGCTAACCTGAGTCAGGCATGAGCACTTGGTCGATGAGGTGGATGACACCATTGGTGGTGACAATGTCCTTCTTCAGCACCATCTTGACACCGTTGACGGTGAGGCTGTCACCATCACAGCCAATTTCAATATTGTGACCCTCCAGGGTCTCGTAGGAGGCACCGGCCATGATGGCCTCAGAGCACTGGACAGAGTTCAGGAGGTGGAAATTCAGCAGGGCTGGAGGAGAAGCAAAGTGGCTTTTTAAATGGGATTTTAAGGGCTATGAGGATATTGGTTTCATTGTGTATGCTTTCATAAATTCTGGCACATCACTGGAATGTACAGTAGGGGCAAATCTATGCTACCTATTATGGATTAGATTTGGATGAATTGAATACACTTTTAATCACAACATGAGAGCAGGCCAGCCGCCTGCTAAAAATGAAGGTGCTATGCATGGGATTATATCATTACCAGTGCCACAGTACAGCATATGAAATAAGGCAACCTGGAGATCCTTTAGATCCCTTGGGTCCCTGTGAGGGGAGATTCATGACTGCGTTACTGCAATATTTGACTTTGTGTGAAGTGGTCTGTTCTCACAGTTTAGGGCAGGCTTGTGACTAATAAAAAGGTTATGGATTGCATGGCTGCCAATTCACCCTGCTCTCTCAGTGAAGCAGCTGCATCCTGCCTCTTGGCGTTTGGCACTATCTGAAATAATATTAATGTTAAGATGCTGTAATTATGCTAACGATTATTCAGATGGCACACATTCATTGCATCTACCAAGGCACCAACGTGTTCTGACTTGCTGAAGTATTTAAAATGAAGCGACATTTTCTAAAGTGTTTTGGAAATGTGAGAACATTCCATGCCACCCAGACATGAATTACAAAGTGACAGTAAAAGTTTAGATCGTAAACATGTCAAATAATCAAAAAGCTTTGACATCTTAAAGTTTTCGTTTCATTTTTCACTATTCATGGAGTTCATACATCTGAAAGTAGAGCTTATTTTTCAATACATGCTTGCACAACTGTGGTGAATTTGACAACTGTTTAATCATTCCAAATCCATCTGTTTTGAATAGGAAAAATGCTTACATGAAAAAACAGGGCCTTATAGTGTCTGAGTCCATCAAACATTCCAACCGGGAACCATTGAGTTACTTTTCCTGCACTTCATCTTATTAAACATATGTCCTCAGTTTGGATATCGCCTGGCATCAATGTAAAGTCTGAATGTTTCCCCTCAGCTGTTTAAAGTGTCTCATGCAAGCTTGACTGTATTTGTAATAGACATTCCAGAGAGGTGATAGAGCTCTGAACCTAGCCTATGGTTCACCTTGGAGGACACCCTTGTCGCTCATAAGTCTTTCCAGTACATCCTTGTCCAGCTTCTCAAAAGCCTCATTGGTGGGGGCAAACAGGGTGAAGTGTCCTGGCTCACCCAGCTTGTCCAGCAAGCCAGATGCAAGAGCCACAGCCTAAAAAGAAAGTTAGCATAAAACTCTACCATTATGCTATTTTGTAAATGCATAGAATAGAATAGAATCTATTGACTTTTTAATATGTTCCACTTACACTCAGAGATGTTAGGTCATCATCAACATCAATGACATCTTGGATTGTGTTCCCAACTGCAGTGACGACACGGTCAATGACATGCACCACACCGTTGGTGGCCACCTGGTTGCCATGAATGATCCTGGCACAGTTCACAGTGACCACCTGTACACAACACAACCTTCATCATTCACTGGAAATGACTGTACTGTACCTGCAAGATGCTAAGAAGTTAACAACCTTAATGGAACAAAAAGATAAAGTATGAGCATAATGAGACTTTACCCCATTGGAGTAATGGTTGATGTACAGGCCCAGGTCATTGTACATGGAGGTGACGGTCATGCCATTTCTCAGGTCTTTAGTTAAGAAACGTTTGTTAGCCATGTGGTAGTGGAGGGCGTTGTAGAGCTCAATGTTCACATTGCTGACCAATGCACTCCTCACTGTCTGTTAAATAGGGTAAACATATACAATAAGCATTTTTTTCTCCAGGAGAAAGAAATGACTATCCTAGTGTTCTTCCAGTGCCGACTCACCTCATCTAAAAGATCCCAGGCATCATTACTGGGGGCGAAAAAGGTGTATGATCCAGGTCCCTCAATCTCAGCTCTCAGTTTGGAGACGTCAGAATAATCCTGGGTTGAGGAGGCCTTCATCGGACCCAAAGTACCATATACATGGTCAATAGGGGCCACTGAGGAAAAGGTACGATAAGATACCATAATGATTACATTCATAATATACCTCTTCATCTCACAGTCAAAGTAAAACATAATTCCAAAAAAAAACATGGGCATGCGCAATATGTTGTGATGCCAAAATAGTTTGGCTAGTTGCGTGCTGCCTCATGAGTACACTATCACTTACAGTACAAACACAGTACATACCTGCAGGGCAACCACGCATTCCATCCAGCTTCATGTACCCTGGGCAGCACTCATATAGCACAGCCCTACAGGCAAAACAGAGAGATCATAAATGCTGGAGATCGATACAAAGTAAATGAACGCCACATTAAATCAGTGTTGGTGAACATCCCAATACAACAGTGTAAAGTATATTATTATGGAGACATCTTTTTAGCTTTCAGCTGAATTAATGAGTGAATTGACATTAATGGTCCCATGTTTCCACATGGTACTCATTATCTCTTTCATTACCCAAACAGACCATGTGGTCCAAGGGTTTGGGCCAAAAACCCAGTGGAAATGCTGCCTCCAGGATTATGTTGCCATTACATTAGGGGATATAAACTACTAATAATCTTGTCTTTGAAGCTAAACAATTAGTTTAGACCATGATTTAGGTTTGGTTATTCTCTAAAACGTTATTTTCTGGTATTGAAATTTTCTGGCATTTGGTCAGAAATCCCTGTACCACGAAGAGTTTAATAGGCTGTATGGAAACAGACTATCAATGCAATTAGAAATATCAAAACATACTATTGGGGATAGTCTAACATAAATCTACAAAATAACCTGATGTTTTTAGAATTGGTTAGTTAGACATGTAGCCTGATGTTTTTAGAACTGGTTAGCTAGACATGTATGAGGTAACCTTCCAACTCATAAAGAAGAACATGGCTGGACACAATAACCATAAATCAGTCTGAGCATGAAGACGGGGAAATTCAACCTACAGCTGCTGAAGAATACATTACTGAGCAAGTCGGAGCAAGTGTCATGTAGTGAATTGCAGCACATTGAAGACCTGATTTATATACTTTGAGAAAATCTAGGGCCTCGCATCTCACCTACATTTCAGTCCTGGCAATCATCAGATACACAGTATGCAACAAGAAACCCCCCACAGTAATATGCTCACACATAACCATTGGAAGTAACAATACCACATGGGCATCAAGTTGGCATAAGTTTAGAGAGAGAGTTAATTATAGCAGAGACCTTCCACCACTGTTGTTTTTATAGAGAGAAACCTCCATAGAAGGACACTTGAGCTACCTATTTTCATTTCTGAGCTCAACACTTTATAAAGCATGACTCATTAAAAGTGAACAAATATGCATTAATTTCTGCTGGTTCAGGGTATTTCAGAGGCATTCACAGGTAGTGAAACAGCAAGTACTTGAATGCCTTATTATGGCCTTGGGCAAGGCTTACAGTATGTTAGTGATCTGTCTGGGTATACTCTGGGAGATACTCTGTATTTCTTAAGCACCATGAATTGAACATACACTGTGCGACAAATTAGCATTTGCTGAGGGCATGAAAGTGTTTTAACATGGAGGTCAATGGAAACCAAAATAGTTTTTTAACCACTACTGCTCTTACACCTTTCAAGCTATTCACACCAATCCAACTGTAAAATGTGCTAAAAAAAAATCTAAATCATCAACCCTGATGAAAGCTCTCTGATACTTATTAAACTTTTTAAACTATTAAGCTTATTGTAACTCCAAAAACTCTCATCTGGTTAACGTGAGCTCCTTTGTTATCTATTGTCTGTCTATCTATCTATCTATCTATCTATCTATCTATCTATCTATCTATCTAACCTCTCATCTATCTGTTTATACAGTATGCTACGCTCTGACCATCTTTTATCCATTGGTCCATCCTACTATCTCACTTTCTTTCAATTACACAGCAAATCTATCTATCTAGTGTCTAAACCATCATTAAAAAACTAAATTTGACAACGTTTCTTCTGTAACTTATTTTTCTAGTTCATCTGAATTCGGGTGTTCAAAGCTATCATCCACAGCTCATGCTTCAGGGGACAGACACACCGCAGATGGGAACAGGCTTGCTACCGAAGCTTGCTGTCTGAGCAGAGGCTCCCAGGTCATGGCTGGCTGCCACTCTCTCCCCACATTGCTCTCTCTTACGCACAGAGGAAACCCAGACTCCCTTTTTTGCCACGGTGCTGGAAACTTCTGTTTGCTCAGCATCTACAAGGGTCCTACTGAAGATATATGTAACCCAGCCAAATATATACAGTAGTAATGGCATACAGCCTTCCGTAATTATTGGGACAGTGAAGCATTCTTTCTTCTTTTGGCTTTATACTCCAATGGTTTGGATTTGACATCAAACACATACTGTACTCTGAGGTTAAAGTATGGATTCTCAGCTTTTATTTGAGGGTATTTGTGTACATTTTGATTTCCCCATTTAGAAACGACAACACTTTTTATACATAGTCCCTATTTCATGGCAAGTATTAGGACAATTGGCTGACAGGTGTTTTTGGTTAGCCAGGTGTGTTCTGTCACATAATTTGTGCAGGAATAAGAGAGCTGCCAATGTGTAGTCTTGATTCTAGGCTTTGTGTTTGCCTTTGGAGTCTGCTAATGGTGTCTATAAACATGAGGACTAAAGAGGTGTCACTGAAAGTCAAGGAAGCCATTACAGTACAAGGCTGAAAAACAAATCAACAGTTTGGAACATCAATATTTTTTTTTTTTAAAAGCACCAGTAAGCTCAGCAATCTAAAAGGTCCAAGGAAGACCTCTACAGTGGACGACTGAAAAAATGCTCCCCAAGGCATGAATGTGTCAGAGACTACCATCCACAGAATACATCACCAGCTGAACTACAGAGGTTACACTCCAAGGAGTTAGCCCAAAAAAGGACGGTCAGGTTAGAGTTTGCTATAAAATACCTAAAAAAGCCTGCAGAGTTTGGAAAAAAGATCTCGTGGACCAATAAGACAAATATTATCATGTACCAGAGTCATTGTGTACAGAAACACTTAGCCTTTTCTAAATTCTTAGGAACACGACTCCTCGCGTCATCTCCTCTGTCCACCACTTGTGTCCTACTGAAAACGCATTGGAGGTGAAGATCTAGGTTCCTCCCATACACATTCTCATCCAATGTTTTTTGAGGACAAAGCAAATGTAAGATGGAGAAGAGGACGTAAGGAGTCCTGTTACTATTAATTCAGAAAACGTTCTTGTCTACTTGAGTACAAGCAAATCCCTCCAAACTAAATGGATGGAGCTTCATCACACAGTAAGACAATGACTCCAAACATATTGCCATAGCAACTAGAGAGTGGAACATCTCCAGATTTAAATTCCAATTGAACATGCATTTAATTTGCTGAAGAGGACACTTAAGGCAAAAAGACATCAAAACAGACAACAACTGAACATGGCTGCAGTACAGGCCTAGCAAAGCATCACCAGAAAACATACCCAGCATCTGGTCAATAGGTTGCAGATTTTGTGCAGTTATTGCATGTAAAGGATTGTCGACCAAATGCTAAACATGAGTGCTTAATTTGGACATATGAATCTGTCCCAATACTTTTCATGTCCTGAAATAGGGCCACTATGTATAAAAGTGTTGTAATTTCTAAATGGTGAAACCAATATGTACCTTCAAATAAAACTGGAGAACACTTTAACTTCATAATAATTGTTTGATTTCAAATTCAAAAACATTTGCAGTATAGAGCCAAAAGAAGAGAAAATGCTTCACTATACCAACAATTATGGAGGGCACTGCAGGTCAAATGGAGAAAATCCTGTTCTTTCCAATAAAAAAACATTACTAATCAGGGACCCTATCATTATAGAGACACACAGTGCAGTTCTGTAGCAGCAGCACAACCATATTTTCCATAGCTCTGCGGAGTGTACATGCACTCATCAAACCCTGTTCTGTGTGCTCGGCATGACTTAAATGTTTTGATTGATTTCATATTATATATGACAGAAAAATAACCCAAACATTCCTTCTCAAACAGATAACATGTTATACTGCCATTCATTGCTGAGTGCAAAGCATGCCCAACATAGAACAGTATTCAGCTTCAAGGGGTGTACAACACAATCACAAATCAAAAGTAGAGTTCCCTCTGCGGAACTGCTGATGAGAAAACTAGGCATGGCTTGGTTCCATATGTAAGCAAGAAGACGCTGAGAGAGCTGGAACAATGAGAGACAGATCCTCTGAGGTTACTCAGTGTGTCTGAGCCGCTCTGTTTCATGTGAGGACTCTGTGGGCAGCCTCTGTGCTCAACACGTTTCCACTTTTCCGCCCATAAATATGCTTGACATTTTCTGGCCTAGAATCAGTGGTTCTCCCTTGTGGCATCCAAGAATGACCACGCTCACCAAATCATAATAGCCTGACCTTATATTGTAATGAATCAGGTTTTTACAGTATGTTCCATGCAAGAGTGGAGGCTTTAGGAATAATCTTGATTTTGATAAAACATTATCCTCTCTCTGCTACTCTCTCATGGTTTTCTTTGTTTCCTTTTTTCCTGTTCTCTTTACACTGAATGAAGAGGGTACAGCAACAGGCACCATTATACTTGAGCAAAACAGTCCCAAGAAGTAAGAAAAGTTGTCAATAACCATAATATTTCTTATAGACAGGATGAGACATGATCCAATGGGAGTCTAAAATACTGCACCTAGAGATTTCATGGTGTGAAATCAATTTTCACACTGTTACTTAAACTAAAATCATAATGTGGAATATTCTGAGTTGTATGGTATTTATTTGCACGTCAGCACTGTTTTTCTCAATAAAAATGTGGCCCAATGAGTGAAAGAAGATGACAAAGACTTGTGACTGGTACTAATCAGTGAAGGTGATCTAAACTGTACATGCAACATACCATAGGTAAAAAAAAGTGTATAATAAGAAATTCATATTGTCCTTGTAAAACATCTATACATTTAAACTGAGCTCCAAGTTAGGAGATCGGTGCTTTCCATGCACGTCGTTGTGGATCTAGAGATCATTGTGTCTTGGGGCTTTTAACTTAGAGTACAGTATGCTTTTTAGAGTTGAAGAGTGTCATGTCCTTTTTCGAAAAAAGGAGCCATAAAATTACACGTACGCTTTCTTTCCACAGATGGCCCCTTGGTACCAATTACGGCAAGTGCTGAAGTACTTCTTCTTGGTCCCCATGACTTGCTGGAGAGCACAGACATTTGGTCTGATATGCACCAAGGGTATAAAGGAGAAAGCATAAAATGATGTTAAGTTGGACAGGCAAAAGTATTTTGCTTGCAATTTAACATGTAATGAATATTTACATTTCCTTTTTTATGAACAAATCTGAAACATGATGCAATATAGTTGAACAATTCATTGAGTAAAATAATCAATTCAGCCTTAACATCCATGTCGCAACAAGTGCTGTCATAATTATTTTACTTTCATAAATTCTCATTTTAAAAACTGTTTCACTTTCTTGTGCAATTCAAGCACAGCATTCATAAATACTAATACTAATAATAATACAAAAATAATAATAATAATAATAATAATATTACAAATAATACTGTTTCTTACCCCTCCTTTCTGGCCCTGATGCGACTGTGGGTCACTATTTTGTCATAAGCCGAGGAGTCAGCCCTGTCAAAGGCAGACAGCACAAACAGTGCAAAGGCAGCTGCAAAAAGGAGCTTCATCCTTACTTCCTCAGCTGGCCCCACTGAACACAGAAATGAGAGCAGGCTCCTAGAGAGGGAGTTTATATACCACTAGTCTCACCACGCTTGGAGTATTAAAGAATATCAGACTCAACCCTAGATCACCAGGAAGGAACCTCTCCATGACCACATTTCTTCTCAGCACAAATGCTGTGGGCTGTCACATGCAACTGTTTGTGAAAAATATATTGTCGTAGGATTATTTGTCTAGTAATTATTGAATAATTGAATTAGCATGAAAGCACAATAATTTGATATATTTGCTCCCACTACAGATTATGTTGTGGCCATAGCTCTATTCTATAGTATTCAGAATCAATAGCAAAAACGTGAGATTGTATTCAGATTTAGATTATTACTTTAACTTTACAGATGTGATCACACATTGTACCTATGCCATGAAAACACATATGTGGCCATTCTATCTGATGGAAATATGACACAGACAGGTTATTTGGTATAGGCAGACAGGTAAGTCACCTTTGTAAACCCACCAGTAGGAGCTGTAAGTCATTTTTACAGAAGCTGTGCTCCAGGTTTAGAAGCAGACAAACACAGACCAGATGGATATGCTTAAGATTTGATAGCCCTCCAGCTATGTATCTGTGGTAATCTTAATTATTTGGCCACCAAAAAAAACCTTTTCACACAAACTTTGAAGCAATGTTGTGCTGGCAAAAAAGTTGTAACAGTATGTAGTGTGCCCCACCTAGTGGTGGGTGGGAGTTTGACCTCATGGACAAGCCAATGCATGAAGTTGAGGCCTAACAGATTGGTTAGACAAGAATGAATCAGCACTGGTAGAACTATTTGGCATAACATATTCTGGTCTTGATTAAAACAATTTTATTTTCCTTCAACATTAGGTAACTAACAGATTTCTAAACAAACTAATAATAAATTTCTAGTTTTCAGATATGGTACAACTCAAGGCATGTGGTTATCTATGCATTCGCTATAGTAAATATGTGTTACAAGCTACACACTGACACAGATATACAGTGCCTTCGGAAAGTATTCAGAGCCCTTCACTTTTTCCACATTTTGTTGTGTTATAGATTCAATTTAAAATGGATTACATTAAAATAATTTGCCATCAATCCAGACACAATACCCCAGAATGACAAAGCGAAAACACGTTTTTCTAAAATTTCAGTAAATTTATTAAATTTGAAATACAAAAATACCTCATGTACATAAGTGTTCAGACCCTTTGCTATGACACTCTTAAAATTAGCTAAAATGCAAAAATGTCATCAACAAATCACTCAATAAGTTGAATTGAGTCCATCTTAAGAGTGACCACCATGCAGTTGGCTGGTTGATGACCGCCAGCATAGTGGCCAGCCCATGGGATGGAGGTAACCATGTGATGAAGTCCAGGAACAAACGGGACCCGGGCCGGTCTGGGGCTTGGGCTGGAAGCCAGTCTGGGGCTCGGGCTGGGTACTGGTCTGGGGCGCCAGTCTGGGGCTCGAGCTGGAAGCCGTTCTGGAGCTTGTAACCAGACCGTGCGTTACTATAAGGGCTGTGTGGGCCAAAACCACCCTTGCTGTGGTAGCCGGTTTGTGGCTAGGGCTTGGGCTGGAAGCCCTCTGGCCCAGGAAAATAGTGTGTCATGTTGCATTAACCAGGGGTACCCCAGTGTAAGGGGGTTCTCGGGAGTAGTGATCACCAGGAAGCTGAGCGTCTCTGAGGGGTTCTGCCAAACCTGCAGTTGGATGGGTTTGGTCAGGGATTCTACCTGGCTTGAACCGATGGGGCGTCCGTCGAGGGCTTATATCTGCAGAGGGAAGGGACATTGTTGTGTGGTGTAGGACCGAGGAGCATAGAGGAGACCAGACAAGGGAATGCAGTTGAAAGGTAAATAGGCCAATTTACTGATAATCCACAGGAACATACAAAGGAAACACTAGAGACTAAAAAAAACTAGGAATACTCGAGACAGAGGAACAAAATATCTAAACTGGAGAAGGCTCGAGAAGCACAACGTAGGCAATTCCAAGCTAAGCCAAAGGAACAACAGAAAAACACACTTCTTATAAGGAAGGGTCCTTCCACGGAACCGTGACAACTGTATTCTTACTACTGAGTGTATTGATCTGGCATCACCTCTGCGTATGTATCCATCAGCATATGATGTTGATCAATACCCAACCATGTGTTTTAAATATGAGCATGAAGGTAATGCTTTCCTGGCCAACTAACTCTGTCCATGTGAACATAAATGAGGAAGAAACTCATGTAAAGGGCTAGAGTAACTCTGTGATTTAGTACATTAGTATAGACAA
The DNA here is from genome assembly GCF_951799395.1 of Argentina silus. Taxonomy (NCBI): domain Eukaryota; kingdom Metazoa; phylum Chordata; class Actinopteri; order Argentiniformes; family Argentinidae; genus Argentina; species Argentina silus. The sequence goes on from NC_139653.1 coordinate 16,487,342, forward strand.
TGGATTTGGTATATTACCAATTAGGTCACTATGGTAATACTGTCTTAACAAATGCTCCCCAAACCCCCAAACCCCCATACACACACACACACACACACACACACACACACACACACACACACACACACACAGGTATATCTCATTTAGACAGTTCAATTACGACTTGCTATATTATAACAAAGAATGCAGTCCACAGAGCTAGCTAACATGCTGCTCATCACTAACCATCAGCATCAACAGTGTGTCTGCTAGGTGAGTTACATCCAGTCAATGATACTCCGCATAAGCAATCAATCAGAGATACAGTGGCTTCGGAAAGTGTTCGTACCTACATTTTTTTGTCTGTTATTTTCTCTTAACTTAAACATAATATAACTGTGTCAACTAGGACATTTGATTAGACAGCCCTTTGTCTACAGCAACATAGGGTTTATTCTGCCCTGAAACATTTTCTCAGGTTGTTGTTTTCTTCTCTTCTAAGTGTCTCTGTACCTGAGTGGAGCTTTTACCTCTCTTCTTCTCAAAGAGAGTTTGTGGTGATGCTGGCTGTGGAGATCGTTGGTTCACAGGTGGAGGCTGTGTGCTGGCCTCACTGGTAAACTGGGTGACTCTTTCATCAAGCTGGTGCTGTCTGGGCCTTTCATGGGAAGATGATTGGGGTACAGCCTTAAGGTGTCACTTGTTTATACGAGTGATTGAACAACATAGGTAGGATCTCATCTCTTTTCTCCACCCAGCTTACACTCTGTCTTAGATGTAGTTCAGGAAAGGGTTGTGTTAAGAATTAATTTTAACCCCTCTGAGTGTGCCTTTGGTCTTCTATAAACATTTATCTGGGTCATGAGTCAGTCCCCAATATGGCCTCCAAAACATGGTCTTTGTTTCGTCTAAGCCTACATGCTGTTGTAAATTCATTGCCTATCACCCAAAACAATAGATGGTCCGCACCAAGGACAAAGTCAAATAAACCATGTGTTCTGCTCTGAAAAAGTTAGTTATGCTAAGGTTTCACTCCGGAATCAATTCTGTTTAATAAAAGCCTCAATATTTGACTGCCCAAAACTCTTGATCGTCTCTTCTCCTTTTTCTGGACCCCAACAGAGTGTTTCCTATTGTAAAGGTACTGTTAAGCTTGTTTGCCTTTTTGGTCCTTTTGTTTCACTGCAATGGCACATCATGGCTGATGTGTTTTGGTTGTAGTTTCTCATCAAACATTTCATTTTATTACTTTATTACAAATATTATAATTCAGACTTTATTTGATAGGGTCCTCTGCTTACCAACTCTCACAAAATCAACTGTACTCACCGTTTCAGACAATGCTGGCCAGTCAGCAGGATTGATAGGTGCTGCTTTTGTGGACTTACTTTCTGCAGGCTGTGTTTCAGTGGAAGTAGATGGGGTGGGTGGAGGTAGTGTTGTACGTAAACATAGGGCTGGTGTTATGATTAGTGTCCTTTCACTTGCAGGCAAAGCAAGAAATAAATGCATATAGTTACAGTGGGGGAAATAATTATTTGATCCCCTGCTGATTTTGTTAGTTTGCCCGATTACAAAGAAATTAGCGGTCTATAATTTTTATGGTACTTTTATTTTAACAAATAGAGACAGAATATCAACAAAGAAGTCCAGATAAAATTATATTATTATTATATTATTATATAAAGTTATAAATTCATTTGCATTTGATCGAAGGAAATAAGTATTTCATCCCCAAGCAAAACATGACTTCGTTCTTGGTGGAGAAACCCTTGTTGGCAAGCACAGAAGTCAGACGTTTCTTGTAGTTGGTCACCAGGTTTGCACACATCTCAGGAGGAATTTTGGTCCACTCCTCTTTACAGATCCTCTCCAAATCCTGAAGGTTTCAAGGCTTTTGCTTGGCAACTCGAAGCTTCAGCTCCCTCCACAAATTTTCTATATTCACCTGCAAGTCCATTTAGTTATTGGTAATACAAGTGCAATTGTAATATGCAATAATAATAACTCAACAGGCAATTTCACAGTAAATTAACAAACTTGACAAGACTCACCTGCTGCAGGCTGTGATGCAGAAAGCGGATCTGTATCTTGACTCCCTTCCCCAGTAGCAGGGTCAGGGTTGTGCATTGGTGCACAGCCCATGGGCTGTGCCAGGTATTTTGTAAGTGCACCCTGAAAGTTATGTAATAGATGTAAGCCAAAACAAGCATACATGCATACTGTATATATGCAATAGATTTATGTAGGTCCCAATCTGCAATAATACTGAGCAGCCTGACTAGTCATTATGATTAAAGCAGCTGCATATGCTTACTGGCCTAAGTAAATCCCACAAACACCACAAAACTTAAAAGAATGTATTTTAGTTTCAAATACCTGTCAGTTTTAATTGCCTGATAGTCCACTTATGTAGTGGTTATGAATTAGGCTATTCATAATTATGGATGGGTGTCGTTAGGATTTTATCAACTCAATACCATCATCGATACTGCTTAACGATCCAATACTTTATCGATAACATTATCTATACTTTTTGGAAGAAAGAAGACAATTCTTGAGAACAGAACTGGCATTGCTTTTATTGCGTATATAACATAAAACAAGTATACAGTTTTCTGCAGCAATATTGTAAACTATACAGAAAACACTTTAAAAAGTATAATGTATCCTTTACTAGACTAGTCCACCCATCACTGGTAATGGCTACTTTGGAGACACTTGGATAATGTTTTGCTTCTCAACCTCATACCAAGCATAGTCCTATAGGGAGGGGTGTATCATGGGTTGAGGGCCTTCGTCATCCCTATGATAAAGAAAGTATGTATTTGTTTTAGACTTGTGTCTAGTGGGACAGGGTGGAATATTATATATAAATAATTATAATTATATATTAATATATAACATTAATGAAATTATGGTAGCATTTTAATTTACAGGACTATAATCATTTGTTATGTTTGGTTTTAAATGTTGAAATCACTTATTATCAGACTATTAGAAACCAGGGTGAGTCGACAGTGGTGAATGGATGCAAGCCCTTCACGATGAACTGGGTGACAGCTCTGTGACACTTTATCTTTTTGCATAACGTTAAGCCATGTGGAGCAGTGGATTGGTAAGGGAAGGGCTGACCGTCTAAATTAATTAAGTTAGTGAATGTTTACAATATTTTCGCATTAGCATTAATTTCTTTGTCAAGGAAAGGGGCTTGCTACATGGCTGGGGTACGGCATACCAAGGCTGAGGAGGAGGAGGATGGTCCAGCAGAAGCAGGAGTTGCCCCTTTGTAAGAGAACAACCGATTACATACACTCACTGAACACTTTATTAAGAACACTATACTAATACTAGGTAGGGCCTCCCTTTGCTCTCATAACAGCCTCAATTCTTCTTGGCATTGATTCCACAAGATGTTGGAAACATTCCTTTGAGTTTCTGGTCCATGATGACATGATTGCATCACCCAATTCCTGCAGATTTTTCAGGTGCACTTTCAAGCTGTGAATATCCCGTTCTACCACATCCCAAAGGTGTTCTATTGGATTTAGATCCGGTGACTGAGAAGGCCACGGAAGAACACTGAACTCATTGTCATGTTCATGAAACCAGTTTGAGAAGACTTTTGCTTTGTCACATGGTGCATTATCATGCTGGAAGTAGCCATTAGAAGATGGGTAAATTGTGGCCATGAAGGGATGCACATGGTCAGCAACAATACTCAAATAGGCTGTGGCATTCAAGCAATGATTGATTATTACTTATTGAGTATTAACGGGCCCAAAGTGTGCCAAGAAAACATTCAGCCTACACAAATAATTGTATGTCCATTGTCATTTGTGATTTATCAAGTCAGATGGAACAAACAGATAATAATAACAGGTAGCTAGCTAGCTGGTTCAATAATAGGTACAGCAGGTCAGCTGCCAGCTCTCAATGCTAGTTTAGCTAGCTAGCTATCTATAACTTTGCTTGATAATAATAATGAACGTAAATAAACACAGTCATTCAACATACCTCTGTATTTAGCATTCTTTTCATCCTCACCCTTTTTTTCACTTTCTCCCCTGTGCACCAGACGGCTTGGACCTCTTCATGATATTTAAAATAAAATAAAAATCTACCTGACGATATTTTTCTTGTCTACAGTTTGGAGCTGTCACTTCTGCTGAATGGTCTTTTAATGGACCACGCATCACGCCCATCCTCCTTCAGATCCGTGCTGCTGATGACAGTTGAGGGGGCACGCGACAACAGGCCTAGGCAGAACCAGAAATCCTAAACTATTTTTACTCACCGGCCATTTTATTAGGTACACCTTGTTAGTACCAGGTTGGACCCCCTTTTGCCTTCAGAACTGCCTTAATTCTTTGTGCCATAGATTCAAAAAGGTGCTGGAAACATTCCTCAGAGATTTTGGTCCATATTGACATGATAGCATCATGCAGTTGCTGCAGATTTGTCAGCTGCACATCCATGATGCGAATCTCCCGTTCCACCACATCCCAAAGGTGCTCTATTGGATTGAGATCTGGTGTCTGTGGAGGCCATTGGAGTACAGTGAACTCATTATCATGTTCAAGAAACCAGTTTGAGATGATGTGAGCTTTGTGACATGACGCGTTATCCTGCTGGAAGTAGCCATCAGAAGATGGGTACACTGTGGTCATAAAGGGATGGACATGGTCAGCAACAATACTCCAAGAAAATATCCCCCACACCATTACACCACCACCACCAGCCTGAACCATTGATACAAGGCAGGATGGATCCATGCTTTCATATTGTTTACGCCAAATTCTGACCCTACCATCTGAATGTCGCAGCAGAAATCAAGACTCATCAGACCAGGCAACGTTTTCTAATCTTCTATTGTCCAATTTTGGTGAGCCCGTGCGAATTGTAGCCTCAGTTTCCTGTTCTTAGCTGACAGGAGTGGCACCCGGTGTGGTCTTCTGCTGCTGTCGCCCATCTGCTTCAAGGTTTGACGTGTTGTGCGTTCAGAGATGGTCTTCTGCATACTTTGGTTGTAACAAGTGGTTATTTGAGTTACTGTTGCCTTTCTATCATCTCGAACCAATCTGGCCATTCTCCTCTGACCTCTGGCATCAACAAGGCATTTTCGCCCAGAGAACTGCCGCTCACTGGATATTTTCTCTTTTTCGGGCCATTCTCTGTAAACCCTAGAGATGGTTGTGCGTGAAAATCCCAGTAGATCAGCAGTTTCTGAAATACTCAGACCAGCCCGTCTGGCACCAACAACCATGCCACGTTCAAAGTGACTTAAATCACCTTTCTTCCCCATTCTGATGCTCGGTTTGAACTTCAACAGGTCATCTTGACCATGTCTACATGCCTAAATGCATTGAGTTGCTGCCATGTGGCTAATTAGATATTTGCGTTAACGAGCAGTTGAACCGGTGTACCTAATAAAGTGGCCGGTGAGTGTATATGGCCTATGCTTATGGCCGTCCCTGCCTATCACAGACAGCTTAGAGTTATTTCCAAAACACACACTTAGGACTAAACATTCATATTGATTTGGGACTGTAGGACAGAAGAACAGATGCAGTAAAATGGCAGTTGACAAAAATAGCCACACCTCCCCCTCTCCCTTCTCTGTCTGCCCTAAATATGGTATACCCATTTAAGGACACATCATTGTTCAGGCACTGACATATTTAGACATGTTTCAGAGATCATAAAAAGGTCTGGGTTTGCCTGCTGAGCCCATGTATGGATGAAGTCCATTTTATTAGTTAGGCTTCTGGCATTTAAATGTAGTATTTCTAATTTTAAAATTGTCTGGTATTTCTAGGTTGGGTAACTCCCCTAAAGGCGTAGGCCAATTTAGCCTGGCCGAGTGCTGAAACAGGTTTTATTGGCAGTCTATGAGGTGGGCCGCTCATTGGGGGCCTCTGAGCAGATGTGGGGCACTTAAGGGGTGTGGCAGGGGGTGATGGAAAAGCTGTCGGCTGGACTGACACCTGTAAGGCAAGGCAAGTTAAGTTTATTTATATAGCACATTTCATACACAGAGGCAATTCAAAGTGCTTTACATAAAATAGATAAAAAGGAAAGAGCATAAAAAATAAAATTAAAAACATAAAAAAGCATAAAAGACATAAAACAGAATAAAAGTCAGAGAGAAAGTCATAAGAGTCAGAGTCCAATTATTAGCAGCAATTTAGTTTTCTTTACCTTAGAATACCTGTTCCCCGGGTGTTTGGGAATTTTAATTGGCCAAATGTTTATTTGGGACTCTAACCCAAATACCTTAGTTAACTTAGGCGAACATAAAAGTTTTTAGCCCATTTTTGAAAGTAGTCCAAGTTGGGGCTTATCTAAGATCTTCCAGACGTTTATTCCAGCTATGTGTAGCATAATAACTGAATGCTGCTTCACCATGTTTTGTTTTAATCCAAGGAACAGTTAGTAGACCGGTCCCTGATGACCCAAGAAGTCTAGAGGGTTCATAATGTGGAAGTAAGTCAGCGATGTATTTTGGCCCTAAACCATTAAGTGATTTATAGATAAGTAATAGTATTTTGAAGTCAATTCTATAACATACTGGTAGCCAATGCAGAAACCTGTGACTGGTGTAATATGTTCAGCTTTCTTAGTCCTTGTTAGAACTCTAGCAGCAGCATTCTGAATGAGCTGTAACTGTTAGGGCGGGGGGTTGTGCGGTGGACCCAAGTGCGGAGAGATACTCAGACAACAGCGTAAAGTCTTCTAAACAGAGGTTTTAATACACAAAAGTGGGGAATGGGGTACAAACAAACACGGGGACCAAACGGCAAAACAAGGGTGCAGTAAACAAGCTCCATTAAATAAGGTACACACTTAACAAGTGGAATAATACGTAGAACGGGATAATCACTGGGACTAACGGTACAGACGGGCAGACAGGGTACTTACTACAGACAGGGTTACTACAGACAGGGAGAATCTCGGACAAAGACATGGGGAACACACAGGCTAGATATACAAACAGGGGACAGAACACACAGGTGTGACGATTCAGGGTAGATTGGGAGGCCACTGACCCGTATAGCCAGAGGGGGGCGCCAGAGTCACCAGACAGCAACCTCAGGCGTGACAGTAACTGCCTAAGTGCTTTTTTGCGAAGGCCTGAGAAAAGACAATTACAGTAGTCTAACCTAGTGGAAATGAAAGCGTGAATTAGTTTTTCTAGGTCTTGTTTGGACATGTATCCTGTAATTCTTGCTATATTTTTAAGATGATAATAGGCCGATTTTGATATAGACTTGATGTGAGTGTTAAAATGTAGATCTGAGTCAATAATAATACCCAGATTTCTGACTTGGTTTTTAGACTTCAAAGGAAGGGAATCAAGATGAGCACCAACTTTCAGCCTTTCGTCTTTAGCACCAAAGACAATTATCTCAGTTTTGTCTTTGTTTAGTTGGAGGAAATTTTGGCACATCCAGTCATTAATTTGGTCAATGCACATACGGAGTGAGTCTATAGGCGCATAGTCACTCGATGAGAGAGCTATGTATAATTGAGTGTCGTCCGCATAGTTGAGGTTGAAAACCTCTGATGTTACTCAATACAGTCACAGGGTTGATTGGCTGTAAGTGATGCACGGTTGTGTGAGTGCATCAACATTATTCTTCTTTTTATTTATTTTTTTAGCGGAAAAAGATTTTAAAGCATTTTCCAATTACAGTTTTTCTCGATTGCTTACACCATTTGTATGAAGGAATTCAATACAAAAAGACTAGTGGATCTGAGAGGGGCTAGGGATCGATTTGGAATTGGGCCCAGGCCTAATCCCGCTCCGGCTAGCTAGTGCCCACATTTTTTTTAGCAAAACAATACAATAACATAAGACATAGCGAGCTACATCAATCACTCTTACCATACCTGTTGTCTGATTTAACTTTTTTAATCATAAACGCTACACTATAACTAGCACTAACTAACTACATTTTAGCTACACTGGAACTTTCTTTCTGCCTGCCATGCTGCTACAGAATTGAATGAGACATGCCACAGGATTTAGCATCATGTGACCTGCCACTTGCCACAAGCCTCTTGCCAGAGATTGAACTGCCAGATGCCACTCAATGATCTGACTCGCGCTCTCTCTCACTCCACTGAACTACCACCAGACTCTTTGCAATTCTTAGAACCACACTGCTGAAGCTAGGAACACCAAATGCCAATATTCCTATGCACATCACAGGTCATGAAAAGTGTTTGGGCACATACCATTTATAATGCTAGTATGCTGTCATATTATATTAATAATCAAGAGACAATAACTGTGCCAGTTTGATAGGGTGTAGCAAATAGCGATGGTCTTGAAGGAAAAATGGTATGAGTAAATGCCTTTATTCACCCAACATGCTTTGAGACACAGATAAAGATACCTTGAAAATGTATGGGGATTCTTCAGAACTGATCGACTCTTTGGAGTTCACAAAGTGTCCAACTAATTTCCTTTCCCTTTGGCAGCAGAATTTATAGCCCATAACACTGAATATCATAATGTCATAATAAGGTTTGATTAAGAAATGGATGGGCTTCAAAGTTTCAGTCTGTGAGTGAGGTCATTGTCAGGTTAACAATACATGTCTGCTGTTTCAGTATGGTTATAATTGAGATTAATGGTCATATAGTCACTGGTTAGCTTGATTTGATCAACTTGCAGCCTTGTGTTTTTATTGCGGGGGAGCAGATGTCCAATAGATGCATCCGCCTGCTTTCAGGTAATTAGATTTTGGCTGTGGCCACAGGTGGAGAAGTAAAGTATGCAGGGGTTGAGAAATCAACCAGGCTGGTGGAACATGACCACTGTCTGGTCAGCACATGTTACTGAGTTATGGTTCAGACACTAGGCCTATAACTTATACTGTTTCCCAGACAGTGTTTCCAAGGTCAGATAAATGGGGATTATATATTAACCCTAACCTTTAATTCCTTAGATTTACATTTACATTTACATTTTTGACAGTTAGCAGGCGCCTTTATCCAAAGGCACTTACAACAATTAAATTTTTTCTAAAGTAAGTGAATCATCTATACATCAGTTGTCTCCCGGCAATAGGCCCTGTACAGGAGCCCTGGACTAGCCCTCCGACTAACGGGTTGAATCCTTAGCCAAAAGGGTATTACCCTAATAGGATTCCTAAAGATATAATTATTAGGCTAGTGGTGAATAGATTCACCCTGCTGTTAACCGTCTAATTCCTATAGTTTCCCCTGCTTCAGCTTTCAGCTATGCTCCATAAGTGATCCACAACGGAAAACAAGGCTAGGAAAGCCCCTATAGTTAACAACGGCTCTATTCTAATATGAGTGCCAGTTGGTGTGGTTACAGGATTCTGTTTATAGATGAGTACAATTCATCCAATTCATCCAGATCTTACAATGTTATAAGCGCAAAAGGAACTAAAATAAGCACAAAAGGAACTAAAATACTTATTTGTCTTTAAATGCAAGTTTGTACTTTATTTTGCTTTAAGCGTTACAGCATAGCAATGCAATAAGGCATCAAAGTTACATAAAGTATAAGATAAAGAATACATACATATCAGAGATGATAAAAATCTAATAATAATGTAAAAGAAGTAGAAAAATCAAATCTTACCCTGTCTGTCCCTACTCTGTCTGAATAAATCTAAATTTAGAGAGGCCCCATCCAGCATCGGCATTTGCAACCAATGAATACTCTTGGTTCCTCTATCAGCCCAGCTGATTTCTTCGGAGCAGCACCGAGCCCTCAGCCGAGGGACTTCGACGACCCACACTTCCTAGTACAAGTAAAGCGGTCACTCAACTTCTAGCAAACCTAGTTAAGGTAGCTTAAGAGGGAGCCTACTCCAATACTAGTCAGCCTCCAGGCTGGGAGCTTCCAAGTCTAAACTCTCTCCTGAGAGGACTTTGGTCGTGGATACCCCGATTGGGCTAGACCTCCTGGTCTCAAGACCTCCTGGACTCTTAGGGATCCGTTCTCCGAGGGGTCTTATGGAAATGCCCATTGGATTTACTGATATCATGTCTTAGTTACTGTTTTAGTACATCATGTTGGGTATATTCGATTCGATTTCAAAACATCATTAGTTTGCACAGACTCTCCTGGAATGCTTCCACATTCTCCAGCTCCGGTGGGCTCAGCTCTGGCAGAACAAACCCTCACTCGGGCCTGGCGCATCCTCTGACTCCATCCACACCTTCTTCGGGGGCAGGATCACCTCTAGAACCAGTGCTGGCATACTATCTGGTTGCTTAAGGATGAGAGCTTCCGTCTCCTTCACTTGCCCCAGGACTATGAACTGCTCCTTCTCGGTGAGCCCTCTAACGCTGGATCCTCCAGTACTCTCATCCCATACCTTATTACTGGCCATTCTCCTAGTTTCCACCCCAGATTGCTTCGGCCCGCGGCCTTCTCTCGCTTGTTTAGGCCCGCTGCTTTCTCCCGTAGGCCCACTTCTCCCTCTCATTGCTGTACTTTTCCTTCGTTTCCTTATCGTAGCAGGTTTTGGGCTAAGCCGAGGATCAAGAATGAGGCCTCCCAGTGGGGTCACCTCTCTCTTACGTTGGCGTGTGGAGGTGACCTTATGCTGATATTGCCTTGGCGGGGTCACCTCACCTTCCTCATGCTGGTATTGCCTGGGATCCGTCCAAAGACGTCTCCTCCATACTAGTGTAGCTGTCCCCTGGGGTGTTATTGTCTCCCCCCTGTCATCATCTCTGCTATATTGTATCCCACTCCGGGACAACGATGAGGACCACCCAGGTGGTAGAGCAGGTCGAGGGAGGTCCAGATTTTTCCGACACAGTCATCATAAGAAGAAGGAAGGATTCCTTTTTTTTATTTTTTATTATTATTTACAGTAGAGGAACTGTACAGGTGGGTAGTGGGGGGTTAAGGGATCTTTAGGAGGGACAGTCAAGATGTAGCCTGAAGAGATGGGTCTTCAGTCTACGCCGGATAACCTAGATAACCTTAAATGAAAATAAATTGTTTTTGTGTTGTTTTGTTCATAGAGACATTATTTCAGTCACATTTTTTTCCATGGTACATAGTTCTACTGAATATGAGATACAAGATATATGAGATACAAAATATATGAGATACAAGCAGATGGCCATTTTGAGCCAAAGATGAGGATTATTCGTCATTATAGCCCAATGTTTATGACTGCTGAGAGGCTGGTTATTACTTCTATATAACCAGCCAAGGAAACCATTTCTGGTTGTCCAATGTTTACATATCAAACCACATAAAAGTGTCACTAATGGGAAAGCACATGTTTATTCTATCCAGAAAATCATTGGGACTACTACTTTCAAAAATGGGCTAAAAACCTTTATGTTCGCCTTTGCCTTAATTTGAAACTAAATTGCTGCTAATAATTGCACTCTGACCCTAAAATGCACTTGGAATTCCCTCTGTGTATGAAATGTGCTATATAAATAAACTTGCCTTGCCTTGCCTTAATACATGACGACGCTGTTCCCCGTCTACGCCATTGATATACCTGTCTGTGCGGCGGAGGAAGAAGCTATATTTGGAGGTAGAGGTTCAATGACATTTCGGTTCGTGCGTTCTTTATGTCCCTCGTACCTTACCATACAAAAACAAGCGAATGTAAAAAGAGAAGATTGCGAAACTGGTTGTCAACTCGGGGATCTCGTTATTGCTACATTTTCTTCGTTTAGCAAAACATGATTGTTGGAAGCACATGACAGCCTTGTCTCTTGCCAGTAAAGACGTCAGACGTTGATCACCCCATTTTTGACAGGAGCCTGTCGTCTGCTAACGCTTGGTAAGTTTATGTTAGTTTGTTGTAGTATGTTAGTTTATGTTAGCATAGCTAACTCCACCATTTGAGAAACGTTTCTGAGTTCACCACTAAATACTTTAAGTAACTAACTTGTCTGGTAGCTGGCTAGCCCCATCATCACATTCACGTCGTATGATTCCACGTTCATAATATACTGACTGTAAGAATCAAGCTGGGAATGATACGACGCGAACTGATATAGGAGCTGGCTAGCTCCGACACGAAGTAAGGTTTCATTGCATCGATCGGCTTACCGGAGCTGGCGAATTTATTTCAATTTGTGATTGCTTGTTTCGGATTCCAGTTTTGAAGGCACCACGAAATATCCCAAACTTTAAAGGCAGCTTAATCAGCATATCTACAAATTAACTTTATACCCGGAGACGGAGTTTTCCAACGCGGCTTCGAGTATAAAGTGAACTTTTAGTTCATTCTAACATGGCAGACCGCATCGCAATTGTATCTGTATCTCCCTTTACAATTATGGCGTTGACACATTAATAGTGTGCAGCTAAACCAGAGAGTGAATACCATTAATGTGTTATTACATTCCTTCCTTGATGGTTTACATGGCCAAGCCGATGCGACGAAACTCAGCTATTTCAACATGTATTTGTGACTTATAAATAACAATCTATCACTCTAACATATGTATAATGTCTCTGTTGCTAATGTATGTGTTGCTTGTTGCGGTATCATAAGGATGTTTGGGAATGCAACATTTTCGAGTAAAATCAAGAATGTCCCATTCACCTGATTGATTCACGATACATCTTTCTACTAGATAGGCATGGAGAAAGCCAAACAAGATGCCTTTGATAAAGCCAGACTCCAGGTGATTAAAGATGGCTACGACAGGGCCTTTGAGTGCATCAACAAAGGACTGACAGAGGATGAAGCAGGACGCAAGGCTCAGGCACTGGAGCAGTACAAGCAGGGGCGACAGCACCTCCTCAGGGCCATAAGTGTTCCTTCACAGGGTGAGGAGTGTGTGGGAAGCTCCTGGGAATCAGCCCGTCAGATGCAGCAGAAGATGAAGGAGACATTGAATAACATAACAACCCGCTTAGCTGTTCTAGAGACCAGTCAAGACCCTGGAGCCGAACCTATCTACAATGGAGTAACTGGGGCAAGTAATACAGGGACAGCCTCACAAAACCTCTACCCAAATATCCCAGCTAAGGAGAATCTGGAGAAGCCAGAAAAGTCCTCACCAAAGTTGCCCTTCATTAACGGTCAACCAGCCGGAGCTGTGGGGGGCACGACTTCACTGAGCAATGTGTCCCTGCCTCTCTCTCCATCAAGACAACCTGTAGTTCCAGGCGAGCTCCCTCCTGCATACTCTCCTCAGGCAGCCGATGGCCACCTAAGTATCTCCTATGGCACAGATGCTGGGGAACTGTCACTGGTTGGGGATGGGTTCTACAGCCATACATCCAACTCTCCTCCCTCTCCTCAGCACCTGGGTGAGGATGGAGAGGAGCTATTCTTTCTTCCCCATGGGGTGCAGATATTCTTTGTCACACCTGACGGTCAAGTTAGTGCCCCATCTTACCCAGGGTTTCTGCGGTTGGTCAAGTTCACCAGTGAGCGGTCAGAGAGAATGCCCAGCCGACCTCCAGCATTCCTACAGGTAAGATAAATAGGAATGAGATGTGTTGATGGATTTTTTGGTTTGTACAATCTCTACTCAGTCTACTGTATTGCTATTTTGCTTTCAAGCCACTCTTTTAATCAGCATCTCTGCAGTAGTCCTGATTTTTGAGTGTTTGATAAAATCAGTGTTGCTTGATCCATAGTGCCCTTTAATCTTATTTCATAAGTTGTTTACTTTGCTCATTAACTCCTCTCAATGAGTCTTCAGAGGGATGAGAGTTAATTAACTAGCCTATGTCCCCTGTGCCGTATCACATGAGCATGGTCACTCAGTGCTCTTAATCCCAAAGGATTTCTGAAAATGATGTCATCCTGGGAAAGCCCCAATGGCCATCGTGTCATGTACAGTGAAATGTATCACAGCAAGTTAGAGGAGACAGGGAATTTGATCTTTTAAACATTTTCTTGGATGGCTTGCTGAATGCTGATTACAGTGCTGTGCTTTCCCCTTGTATCGTCATAATAACCCTTGCCTGCTCCTGTCACATGCCACATGAACAGAATATTACACCAGCACTACTCTTTGAACAGAGGTGTTGATATTATACAGCCCCTTCAATCAGCAAGGAGTAGTAGCCTGTTATAGAGAAGGGCACAGAATCAACTCACCTCAATAATGTCCCTCAATCACGCAAGCAAAGAAACTAACGTCACTGAACCACCAGTCAGTGCTCCTTTGCCAAGCAGACTAGAAGGCCTACTTGTTTCTTACACAAGCATGCAAAATCTATTTGTATAAACATGTAGCCTAGCCTAAAGAGAAAGGTGATAAGATAAGGAGGTGGAAATAATACAGAGTTATGTAAGTTGGTCATAGATGCTTTTAGATTTGTTTATGGCTTGGCTAGTTACGTAACATGTAGGCCAGACTACATGTGCCTTGCCCAACGGTTTCATAAGGGCCCTGCTCTGTGCAATCAAAACAAGTAGGCCTAATAAAGGACTTTCTGAGACATTATTTTTGTTTAAGTTTGTGTAAATAGCCTAGCCTAATATGTGTCTCACACAGTCATGCAAGCAGGCAGTGCAGAGAAAGTTTTTCTTTTTCTTCTTCTTTACTCTGGATTGAATGGATCCCTCAGTCAGTACCGTATCATGGGTTTGGTGTTTGATTCATCAATAAGGAATTTCCCAGGCACCATTACCCCATAACCAGTGGGTGAGTGACATCAGTTGTTCGACAGTCAACAGTCCTTCATTTTATTGTCCTGTACCCCTTGATCCTTTTTAAAAGCTAATACACTGAGAAAGTGGCCTGACTGCTCTATCCACCATCACCCACCAAGCTTCTTCCATCTCTCAATCCGATTCACATCCAATTAGACTGTTCCCTGACAGCAAGAACATCATTAGATGTTACCTTATGGGCAAGGCCAGTGTACTGTAGCTTTGGGCCTTTGTTATGTGGCGCCCTAGAGTTTAGAGGTGTCAGGCTATTCATTTCCCAAAGGCCCTCAAATAGTATAACAGTAACACCTGGTCAGGCTCTCCCAACTTACCACCAGCCTTTGTATTTCCCCTCTGTGAGCTAAGGTTACTCAAGTGTACTGTGCAGCAGTATTATTTGGGTTAAGGGGTCAAATCTTGAATAAAAAACAGAACAACTAAAACCACATACAAGTTATGCAGGAATGATAATGTTATACAACTATTTTAATAGTTGCATTATGTCTGAGAACTCATTTTTCAAGGTGAGTGGTGTGTGGCCTTCCAGACCTTGGAGAAGACAAAAGTGGCCCCTGGGCCAAAATGACTGACACCCCTGGTCTATATGCATGACCATGTATTGTATATGTATATAATGTATTGTATAACATAAATGGCCTACTGACTTAATCAGACAATGTTTTTCTCTGTCATATCTTTCAGGTGTGTGACTGGTTGTACCCACTGATGGCCACAGACTCCCCGGTTCTCCTGTGTAACACTGGGGTGTTTATGTTCCCTGACATGATGGCCCCTGCTCCAGGGTCCTATGTTGGGGTGGTGTTGTCCTCTGAGCTGCCTGCCTCAGACAGGGAGATATTTCAGGACCTTCTCTCCCAGATGACTGATCTCAGGGTCCAGGTGAGCTGCTGAGGCTCATCATAATGTATTCATACATAAAGCATGTTTTGTTTTGGGCAGCTTGTGGATGCACGTTTGGCTCTTGAAA
This sequence comes from Argentina silus, assembly GCF_951799395.1. Taxonomy (NCBI): domain Eukaryota; kingdom Metazoa; phylum Chordata; class Actinopteri; order Argentiniformes; family Argentinidae; genus Argentina; species Argentina silus. The sequence goes on from NC_139653.1 coordinate 16,502,954, forward strand.
TTGTGCATACAAAGAATTACTTGTGTTCACCTTACTATCTGATAGCTGGGATGCTTAGAGGAATTTTCTTTTAAATGTTTCTCTTTACCTGATTGTGTTTTTACAGATTTCAGGTGTATTTGAGACATTAAAAGATGGGTTTAAAAAGGTACCAAAGCATTGCCACACCACATATTGACAAGTGCCCTTGTGCGGTTATTATGGATCCTGGGTGAAGAGAATTAAAAGTAGGCTACTCCTATTCCTAATTGGTGGTTCAAAAACATGTTGTAGAGGGTTGTCATTTATTTGTAATTTGTTTTTGTTTATCCCTGCATGATCCCAGTGGCATGCAAGATTCAAATTACAATGGGGATTTAATGGGGGTTTCATCTTAGAACTCCCATTCATGAAACAATAATAATCTAAATCCTGTTCTTTTTCAAATCAGAGTAGGCTACTTACTATTCAGGGAATATTTTATAAAAACTGGCTAAACAAGGGCACCTGACAATTCTTATGGTGTGTACAATGTCTGCTTGCTAATACATAGCAGTCCGCTACAGCAGTGGGCCCTCCATGGGCCCTCTCAATGTCAGTGTCTCAAACACTGAAGGCACTATTGTGCCTGCTTGCTTCTGAGCTGGCATGCCTCTTTGAATAACCCTCACCTCAGCAGTCTAGGGATTTAGAATAGGCAGGTGAGGGGAATGAATGAGTGCTAATGCTCTTACCTAGCTAGAACACAGCCTCAAGGGTCTGAATGAACAAGACCAGTGTCAATCACTACAGTTATGGAGTTTGAGGTTGTGCCTCAGCTGAATCAAGCAAGATTTTTACTAATGGACGTTATCTTGTTGTTGATAGAATACTTTTTACATGGAAAGCTTCTTGGATTCTTATAAACAAGTTGACAGATTTCTTTATTAGACATGATAGAATGAGTAAATTCATGTGTAACAGATAATTTGTGACTGGTAGAGAACAGCAATGGTTTTAGCACAAAGCCTCACTGTTTTTCTTAATTAAGGGGACATCTACGAATGTGTTTGGTGACATTCTCTTTGTTTTGAGAATAAAAAGGCATTGTATTGAGCAGCTTAAGGGGACCAAGAGACCACAGGGTTACTGGAAGACATGGATGAAAAGGGATGTCTGATGACAAGAAAAATGTGTTATACATTTTAGAGTATTACTCTGCTACCGATAGGCGCCATGTACTCTATGCATGATAAAAGTTACCTGGATATGCTGTACAAAAGCATACAGAAGTTCAAGGGCAAGCTATTATTAACTATATTGTCTGTAAGGCCCCAGATGAAGCAGCAGACACCATTAACCTGAGTCAGAAGGTGCCCATCGCTCCTCCTGAGGAAGCCTCTGCAGCGGAGCAGGAGAAACCCTTGCCTGAGTGGAGCGAGAAGGTGGCTCATGGGATCCTCACAGGTGAGCCCATTACCTAGAGCCTATTAAACACATGGGTTTGAGCATGGGAAATATGCTATTTTAATCAGACTTTTTAGCATTAAAAACGTTTGTACCGTAGTTTCACAGTAAGTGTAATATTGAGAGTAATATCTATGCCTCATATGACTTATCTCTTTCCAGGTGCGTCATGGCTGAGCTGGGGGCTGGTGAAGGGAGCTGAGTTTACAGGCAAGGCCATTCACAAGGGAGCATCCAAACTCCGGGAACACATCACTCCAGAAGACACACCCACCCATGTCAGCCCCACTGTCAGCAAGGGCCTCCATGTGGCCAAGCAGGCCACTGGCGGAGCTGTCAAAGTCAGCCAGTTTCTGGGTGAGAAGGATGTTTCTTTATCTCAGCAAATTGTCTGATTTCTCTCTGGTGTTGATGGTGCGGACTGGCTCTTGGCTGACTGGTCTGAGTTTTCCTGTGGTGTGCTGCAGTGGATGGGGTGTGCACTGTGGCTGGTTGTGTGGGCCGAGAGTTGGCTCCACACGTGAAGAAACATGGAGGCAAACTGATCCCTGAATCCATGAAGAAAGACAAGGATGGGCGCTCTAACATCGATGGAGCCATGGTGGTGGCAGCCAGTGGAGTTCAAGGTACTGCTTGGTATTCACCAGTCACTAATCGGGCAATAATTAAAAACAGCAGTACAACAATAGTACCATATTCTCCCAATTCTAGTCATTGTTTCAATTATTGTCTGAACCTACACTTAGGATTTGCCACCATGTGGACTGGGTTGGAAGTAGCAGCAAAGAACATCACCACAAGTGTAGCATCAGAGACGGTCACCACTGTGAAGCATAAGTAAGCATAAGTCTTTTTCTGTGCATTTCCTATTGAGCACATATGATTTACAGTATCACATGCTTACATTTTCATATTTCCACCCAGCACTGCTTGCCAAACCAGTTTTTGCTGTGTAACCTGCACTTGCATTTACAAGTAAAAACATACAAGCACTTACATTTTTCTCTTTTACTTATTTTGCAGATTTAGGGGTCTACAAAACATCCTAGATCCCCCTAATGACAAGAAGACATGTATTTTTTCTTAAACCCAGATTAACAAACTAACCCTCAATAAATAATCACAAGCATGGCCAAGGCTTAGCCTCTTGGATGATTTGGCTGTTAATATTCAGCAAATTAAGTCTGCTGATAGTCACCTCTGTGCTGTCTAAACACACTGCTACTCCCATAATTCATAGCCAAGACTGATTTCTTCCTACTTTATGCTTTTAATGAAAATGCCACAATTAACAATGTTATCTCTCCTTGCTGACTTCACAGAATATACAACTTTTCCTGATAGTATGATTATCTATCACTTCTTGGTGATTCATGCTTAGCATGTGTGTTTGTCTTTGCTGTCTTTTCTGTCCTTGCAGTTCCTTGTAATTGCCCAGGCCTCTTCCCACTCACCCCACTCCCTTTAGTCTACCCCCCTCACCAAATCTTGATTGATTTTGATTAAGGTATGGGGCAGCAGCAGGCCAAGCTACAGACCATGCTGTCAACTCTGCCATTAATATGGGTGTCACTGCCTTCAACATCGACAACCTGGGGATCAAAGCGGTGGTGAAAAAGACAGGCAAGCAGACAGCCCAAGCCATTTTGGAGGACTACAATCTTCAGGACAGACCAGATAAGAAAAAGCAAGTGGAGAAACGAGACAAATAGTCTGTTCTTTTCTTCTTTTCCTTGGAGCCTTAACACATGATTTGTATTCTTATATAAAGAAAACTATCTATATTTAAATGCTATTTAAAATACATTTTATATTTACATAGTTGACTAGTTCACTATTATACTTTATAGATATCTAATTAGGGTTTGATACAACTGTTGAGAACTGTAATCTACAATTAATGGTATAATGAGCTGAAGTTTACTTCTGGATCAATTCTAGATAGGCTGAAGTGAAACCGTAACATTATGTGTGTGCAATGTTTGTGAGAAGACAGCAGGAATTACATTTACATATTACATTTACGGCATTTAGCAGGCGCCTTTATCCAAAGCGACTTACAACAAATACATTTGTTTAAGTAAGTGAATCATCTATCCATCAGTCATCATAAGATAAAGTAATCAATGCTCAGACCAGGGGCCATTGGCAGTCACAATGCTAGAAGAAGATTTTTATTTATTTTTTTAAAACAGGAGAGAAACTTGTAGTGGGGGTGAAGAGGTCTCTAGGGTTAGGGTTAGTACAGGGGGGTAGTGGGGGTGAAGAGGTCTTTAGGAGGGAGAAGCAAGGCTGTGCAACGAGGATGGGATTTAAGTATTTTCTCTCTCTTTCTCTCCCTCTCTCTACTATATAATATATATATATAACTGAGAACATGGTTCCTGTTGGAGATTTCAGATTTATTATATATATATATATATATGTCTGTTTAAAGACAACCACTGTCAAAGTAAGACTGTACTCTCGTGCTGTAAGAATGATGTTTATGTGTGAAACCAAAAGAAACCAAACATATTCTTCAGTGCAGGAAAACATGTTTGGATTGTTTTATTCCGTACTCCACAAATGTCTACTACATACTGGAGTTTGAATAGGGTGAATAGACTTTACCCCTCATATTTATCTTTGTTAAGATTATCTCTTCCAAATGCAGTAGAAAAATCAATCCATGACATTAGACCTGTTCAGAGGTACTGTTTTGCAATAGTTTTGAAATTAACTATTGAAAAGGAAAGTTTCTAAATGTTAGTGTCTTGGTCTATGTTTCCTGCTGACCTGGATATTTGCAGTATGAAAACTACATTAAAACAAAAGAACTAATATGTTTGGTGTTCACATCGTCATGAATAGACTGCTCTCAGGTATCACAAAGCATAACACTCATGGTCCATGATCCTGCCAGATTGAAAATATTATTCCACTGTACCCATAGAAGCAGTAGAGTTATGAACTGGATTTGTTTAGTTTACCCTAACACTTGTATACTACAGTATTGTCCTGTGATCCAATTCATTATATGTTGAGAGGGTGACATCATCTTGATATATGCATTATACAAAACTTGGATATAGATTTTTTTCTATAAAATGACATCCTTATCTGTCATGTGTCTTCCTGTCATTCTTCATGTAAACAAAAAGGCATTCAAACAATGTCATTAATAAGGACACATTTCTCTTTTTAATTATGACACAATTGTGAAACAAAAACTGAAGAATAATTTAAAGACACCAACTGACCATTCTGAATAGCCTTTTTAGACTATGTGGAAAGCTTTTTGAGTGTGACGATTAGTCTGGCAGTAAATGTATGTGTACTGTACATGTGTATTCATTGAACATGCAATGCTGCTTTTAAACGCTAATGAGGAATTAAATTAACCTCTTCTGATAATGAGGTTTATTTAAGAAAAACAATTATTTCTCTTTCAATTACTGTTTCATAGAAACATAATTTAAGCTTTGAACAATCTCACAAAATTGCTTTTGGTGTGCTTTTGTTGCCATATGTGAACAGATAATAACATGTGGGGAGATGATGCACTAAAATGATGTAGTGTAATAAAAAGCTTTTGAAGAATTTGTATTTGTATTTCTGTTTATTGGAATTTCTTTGAACAAATACAGTGCCCTCTGGAAGTATTGGGACAGTCAAGGATGTTTTCTTCTTTTGGCTCTGTACTCCAAAAGTTTGAATTTGAAGTCAAACAATTACTATGAGGTTAAATATAGATTCTTAGCTTTTATTTTTGGGTATTTGTGTACATATTGGTTTCACCATTTAGATGTTGGTATGTAGTGGATCTTGGGCCTATTTTCTCCACACTTTACGCTTGATATCATTCTGGTACATGATAATATTGATCTTATCTGTTCACAACGTCTTTTTCCAGACCTCTGCAGGCTTTTTAAGGTACTTTTTTTAGCTAATTGTAACCACAAGCCATCCTATTTTTGAGGCTAACTAGTGCTTTGCACCTTGCACCTAAGTAGTTTGGCTGGTGAAGTCACCTGCGGAAGGGAGTCTGACATATTCACACTCCTGGAGAGTGTTCCTGATCTATTATTTTTGGGGGATTTTTCTGAATTATAGTGAGCATTTTTCAGTCATCCACTGTAGAGGTCATCCTTGTCCAACCAGGCCATTTGCGATTGCTGAGCTCACCAGTGCTTTCTTATTTTCTTTTTAATGATGTTCCAAACTGTTGATTTTGATAAGCCTAAGGTTTTGGCTATATTTCAGTTTTTCAGCCTCACAATGGCTTCCAATAGCAAAAGGTAAACTCAAAGCCTAGAATGAAGACTAGACATTGACAGCTCTCTTATGCCTGCACAAATGATGTGACAGAACAAAGCTGACTAACCAGAAACACCTGTTTAGCAAATTGTCCCAATATTTTTGGAGCTATGATATATTTATCTATCTACAGAAATAAAATAAAAGATGACAATCTATACTTCAATCTCATAGTAATTGTTTGATATCAAATCCAACCTTTTGGAGTATAAAAGAAGAAAACATGCTTCTCTGTCCCAATACTTACTAAGGGCCCTGTACTTGTTCTTCAAAAAAGTAGAACAGATTCCATATTGTGCCTTTTAGATGAACAATCACATTTAAGATGACAATCCAATCCTTTCAAATAATAAACGCTATAGAACAAGCAGATCAGGAAATTAGTTTCTATAAAACGTCTTTGCACAACCTAATACTGGAGCAGTGATACAATAAGCGGTATGATACACTGAAGTTATGTACAGTAGGCCTATGTTTGTTTCCTCATGCTACTGTATCTCTGACAGGGACAGTATTTTTTGTTACTTATGGTAACACAATGGTGCTATAATAATATAAATGATTTATAAATGTACACACTGTTGTTTACACAGAATGATTGTACATAGTGAATCATCCACCACCAACGTGTAGCACCTGATGGTGCCCATTTGGAACTGGGAATAATTAGATGGCCATGATATGTTGATGGGCCAGAGTTTAGTCAGGACACTGGACTTATGGTTAACACCTCTACTCTAGCTATAAGTGCAATGAATTATTTTTTTAACTATAGAGAGTAGGACATGTGTCCAAGACATACATGAAGCTAGCGTTAGTTCAGATAGGGCACTTTAAGTCAAACGGCACAGCTGTCTGTCACGTGACAGGAAAGCTGGTTCACACGTATGCAAAAACATCCTTCACATGTTCAAGGGACGAGGCTTAAAAGCAGCTAAGTGTTACACTCCACCATAGTTAAACAGTGTGACATGATCATACTGGCTATGAGAGTAAGCTTTGTGTGGTCATCACACTGATAAATGACTAATCTGTCATCACACTCACCACCCCAGCCTCTACCCACTCGGACGCTCTGTATTTAGCCTATCTACGGGGGGGGTTTGATAAGTCTTGGGCTCCCTGCCATATTGGTATTTGTATGTTGTGGTCATTTAAACTCCAGGCAGGGGCAACACAGAGCGGAACCTCAAATTACGCAAAGTTTAAATGTATTACCATTCTCATTAAATAATGTCATTCACAATGTCATTCATCTAGGGTTAAACGCGTTCTATTAGTGATTGAATCAGCAATATGTGAAATCCACCCTGATAATACACCACATGATCAAAGGGATACATTTTGTGCAATCTGTGGATGCAAGTTTTCCAGGCAGCTCTCTAGAATTTATCTTGTCTGTTGATGTTGAAGCGTCCCATGCGTGGATCACTGAATTAGGGGGTCAGTGACAGTATGAATTGTCTGCAGTGAAAAAGATGGGGGGTAAATATTGGTAAATCCATTGTAAGAATGGAAACACAGAAAATCAAGAATGGAAAATCAGATTAGTCATTTATCAGTGTTTTTTTTTTTTCTCACCGGATAATGTGTGGCAGACCAGGATCTTTGTATAATCCATTGTGCAAGTACCCAAGAGATCCAATAAATGGTACCATCTTGACTTGATTCTCTGAGTTCTGGGCGCTCTGTGCTATGTGATAAAGCTTTATAGGAATACATTAAGGATTAGCGGTGGAGACTAAACATCAGAGATACATTTCAAAGGAATCCATCTTGCTATAGTCATTCAAGTCAAACAAATAACATTGCATGCTTGTAATATGGATAACTGACAAATCCTTAATCAAGGACCTGCAGATAAGTTAAAAAAAGGCTCATCCCACCTGCTGAGCCATGTGGAAAGGCACTATGTTGTCGTCCTCAGCGTGAAGGATCAGAAGAGGGCTCTTCATCCTCTTCAAACTGCAGAAACATGGGGAAATGTTACTTGTATTCACAAAAGACCAATATTCAGTCATACAGCCCATTACAGCCCATCTCAGCCCATTACAGCGGCCATTAAAAAGAATAATAACATGTTAATAACAGTCTCTGGCATGTTAATCATATGAAAAGCATCTAAATTATATAATTAAGTACTGTTCATCAGAATCACTTAAAACTGAGAGTACAGTACTTACTTTTTGTCATTAGGAAAGATTATATTGTTTTCTGCCATTGGGTCCAGGAAAAAGTACTCAAATGCTGGGAACTTCCAATAAAACTAAGGGCACAATGAGTTACATTTAAATACACTCTAAGTATAAATACATACATAAATACAGTACCATATGGCATTTAATGATTAGGAGAGTATGTGCATTTTACCCAACCAAAAGGATGATGGGCACCCTCCTGTCGAATATTTGTATATGCACCCTCAAGGATCACACCATCAACAACAACCCCTAATAACAGTGAGAAATTACAATCATATAAATATGTAATATGGCAAGTAAGCTTCATTATTATGAATCACAGGGAGAAAAACCTTTATGGCATTAAAGTCATGAAGACCCCAATTTGAATCGGTTCATTAAAGCCTACCTTGTTCCATTAATTTGACTGCAGTATTAGTGGCCACTCTGGACAAAGATGAGGGGTGAAATAGTATGTATTGGTATCTCACACGTTATGTTCTGTCATATTTCTACTAATTGATTTGAGTATTTCAATCATTACAATGAGTGATAATAGAAGTAGTAGGAGTAAACCTGCAGTATCATTAATACTGGTAGTTTTAGTTATATAATATGACAGATTCTCAATAACTTCAACGTATCACCAACATATCATCAACTATCTTGCTAAATCATCAACTGCACTTCATTATCTCTACAGAGTGAACCATCAACCTGCAGTCACTTTGTACCACTCACCCAGTGCCAAGGGAATGCCCCCAGATTACCACCAGGCTGCTCCCACTTCTGGCTTTTACCCACTGGTACAGGTAGAGGGCATCAGTGGTTAGGCCACCTTCAGTGGGCTCTCCAGTTGAGTCCCCAAAACCTGTCAGAGTCTGTGATATTAATGGCTATACAGTATGCATAGAACAAATATATTTCAACTTTTATGCTGGTGATCCAAAGATTTAAATGTGTCCATGGGAGGGCAGTCGAAAGGTAACCCACACCAGTGATCCTTTTACAGGAATTTGCCTCTTTCCATATTCTGAAATTACCCTCACATCTGAAATGTGGGCAGAATTTTAGGTCATCAAAATAAGAATGTGAAAAGATTGTTATAAAAGTGGTAAGGAACTAAATTAATCAGTCAACAGTCAAGTTAAATTAACCAACCTCTGTAGTCCAAAGCCAAAACATGGTAACCAGTTGCACTCAAAACCTATGGAAACAAAGACCCATAAAAATGAATAAGTAACCATTCATAACTTGCTCATATGCTGAAATAACCTTTTTTGTAATCACTCACATTTGCTAATCCCACACGGTGACTTGCTGCCCTGTTTGAAAGAATGAATACTTTCAAATTCAACGTAAGAACAGTGGCTTAGTTACTCCTATCATTATCTTCAAATAGTAATATTACAAATACTTTCTGTTTAATCACATTGTTTTTGATACCTTGTGCCTCCATTGCCATGGAGGTAAATGATAATCGGACTTCCATGCCCCAAAGAGGCCTGATACCAACCCAAGTCCTTCCCCTGTGCCTCCATCCACTGCTTTTCAGGGACTGTGTGCCTTGAAGATATCAAAATGTGACAATACTTAGAGACAAAGAAGAAGAGACAAATGTACACTGACTTTATGACAGGAGAGCATAGTATGTATCTTGGTAGAGCATGGCGCTAACAACGCTTAGGTTGTGGGTCAATTCCCGCTGGGACTATATATACTGAAATGTATGCACTCACTGCAATGTAAGTCACTTGGGATAAAAGCGTCAGCTAAATGGCATATATTATCTTATTGGAACAATTGACCAGTGAATATATTCCTTCCTCAGGTGTAAGGTATGCTACTGTGTCTGAGGCGAGTTTCAAACTTGAGACTCCAGTGTGGATGACCTTGTATTAGACCAAGCAGGACCTCCTCAAAATCTGAGGGCGCCTTTGAGTTACAGTAACATCTCTCTGACAATGTAACCTCAGTCTGAAGGATTTATGTCATTTATTAGATTAGATTAGATTAGATTCAACTGTTCATTGCAGAAAGTGCAATGAACAGTATTTACAGGTAGTGCAATATATGATCAGTAAGTAGTGCAGTATAATATAAGCAGTGCAGTATAGCAGTATATGAGTAGCAGTAGCATTATAGCAGAATAAATAAGTTACAGTATGGATAAATAAGTTACAGTATGAATAAATAAGTTACAGTAAGTTATGACACTCACCATACACCCAGTGAGACTCCTTCCTCCGATGTAAGATACAGGTTCAGAGTGTGATTTAGAGACAGGTCAGCGGGCTGGCTAAGATCTACAAAGAGTGGGATTCTTACTAAGGGGAGAAAGAAAAATAGATTATCATTCACCTTTACCTTATCTGTAAGGCATTTTGCATGATCCCAAAGAGCTCACCTCTATGAGAATATACCAGATGATTCAATAGATCAGGGCTTAGTCGCAGCATAAAAGGCACCGAAATGTAAATTACACATATAGACAAAAAACCTCTTTTGAACCACCACAACCACCGGGAGCTGGGTCTGAGAGAGAGAGAGAGAGAGAGAGAGAGAGAGAGAGAGAGAGAGAGAGAGAGAGAGAGAGAGAGAGAGAGAGAGAGAGAGAGAGAGAGAGAGAGAGAGAGAGAGAGAGAGAGAGAGAGAGAGAGAGAGAGAGAGAGAGAGAGAGAGAGAGAGAGAGAGAGAGAGAGAGAGAGAAATAATTAATTATAATAAGGAATAAGGTTCTGGCCGAAAGCATTCTGCTATTACCTGTTGCTCAATATCAACCATTGACACTCACGGTTGCGCAATCGCTGAGACGCCAGCTTCATCTCCGATACTGGCAGCCTCTGAGCGACCTGACGATTTAGTGTCACGGTCACTTTTTCTCTTCCTCATCCTCAGGCTTTTACTATTCAACTGTACTGTAGGCCTACTGATGTGCCACCAGTCTTGTCCAAAGGCCTACAGTATCTTGTATCAAGTATGAAACTTGATATATTGTTACCGTTAAAATGTTTCGTTGGTCTACGTTTACTCCAGTGGAGCCTAATTTATTAGCAATGGCTGGGTGGAGCAATGACTAGGTGAAAGTACAATTGATAACGAAATGGGAGGAGTGAGGCGGGTTTAAGGTGGTTCAGGATAGTACTTCGTATAATTCTGTAGGTATAATCCCCGGTCCACCTTATCAATACAATCGAGTTACTGGGAAAGTGTTTTCTATTGCTAACTTTAGGTTGAGCATTAACCGATATCTCTCCACCTACGTCCAGACCAGACCAGGTGGAAAAACAACAAATTGTTGTTGTTTAAATTAATGTCTCAGCGCAGCAACAGGGCGTAATCGAGATACATTTGTTTCGCTTTTTTAAAACAGGGCCGTACCATATTAACACATATTTATCACTCGCAATCAGACTATTTAAACTAGCCTATCACTAAACAAATACCGGTGACTAGACAGTCTGTGATACATAAGTCCAGGTAAGATGACAGAACATATGACTAAATATTAGAGAATTGATTTATTTAGAACAACCAACACATTATACATACTAGCTTGAAATGTCAACATTTCAATTTAAAGGGTCTAGTTAAATGGGAAACAAAAGCAAGCATCTACAAGTGAAGCTATCATTTCTCAAAAATTTGCAGATAATAATCATACCATGCTCATCCATTTGATAGTTAAATGGATAAAATATGGGAAGCACCTGCAAGACAATTATTATTGCACCCCTGACATTATTGCACATTATTTTGCAATAATGTATTTTTACTATATTATATTGTATTGTTGACTTGTTGATTGTTACTGACTGTTGTTGTTGAGCGAGGAGCAAGATCCCAAAGCATTTCACTATGTCAATTACGGTGTATGCAATGTACGTGACAAATAAAAATTGATTTGACAAGCTAAAAATCACGTTATAGTAGTACTTATACATTTTGCAAACATATCAAATATGTAATGTGTAATGTAATGTATAAAGACCAGACCAGGTGGAAAATATATGTACAGAAAACGTAAATGATGAACAATTCAGGGGTTATTGTTCTGTATAAGTGAGATGTTGCTACAGTAACACGGTACTGACTTTCCAAAATATGCTAACGGTCCAGGCAGCGGTAGTCCTCCAGCGATTGGCGGACCAGGTACACACCAAAGGTCACCTAAAAAAAACACTTACAACATACTAACTGAATGGACAAAATGGTGGTGAGAACAGTGACAAATGCATAGTTGTTTCTGATTGGGCTATGGGCCACCTTGTCTATAATGAGTCTTTTTATTGAATACTTTGCTGTGTGGTAAATCTTGTCAGTTGTGTTTTCTCCCATTTCTACACATTTTCTCTATTGTCAGTGACACAGACCCTATGTCTATGTAGACAGTGGATGTTCTACCATAGGACAAGAAGAGTGCATAAACCTGATCAGGCCTCTGAGTTTGCACCTCTACTAAGTCTGTCCGGAATCCCTACCTCACCAGTGCTGTTTGACAACGAGGACAAATGCTACCAGTGACTCGGAATCAATACTCAGCTCCACTGTTTCATTCAATGGAAAATAACTGGCTGACATCCAGTGTTTTTTAACCCCACCTCTGTTCTCATTCCATTTGACCTGTCTGATGTTGCCTCAGACAACATGAGCCCCAGCATCATCCCACCAGTGATATTTCACCCCCCTGACAATCAAACAAACCAAACCAAACCAAAATCAACTATACTTTTGCTATTATCAATCTTTGCTGGTTAGGTTATGGTTAACAAAGTTGATTAAAGTATTTCAATTTGTTTGTTGGGCATGCAGTAACCTGTATTCAAATCAGTAGTGAGATATCAGTAATATCCTGTATTTCCCTATGTTAATGGACTTTTACTGCTTTGCTCATATAGCTCATCAAACGTTTCTCTCATACATTATTGATGCAGGGCTGCATTGATTTTTTGATAGATTTGCTTTGGATAGTGCGCATGTACCATGCCATTTGTCTAAATAGCTGTACCATCGAAATGATACAAGCACATGACTCTTTTCTGATTTGATTCAAAACAAGGCAATGTGCTTTAGTAACTTCTGACCCGGTGGGAATCATAACAGCTATAGTTAAACATTAATTATACATTATAGTTGAACATTAATAGTTCAGTTCACAACCTGAGGGTGATCATGGCTCATGATCTGAGAATGTTTTATTTAATTATTTTGTATACTTGGGCTCAGTTGTACAGTATGTAATTTAGAATGATTATAGTCTTTTCACTAATCAACATTTATTGCCAAATTAAATAATTGTATAAATATTTTTGAAGACTTCAGGAAAGAAGAATAGGCCTACTAGTGTTAAAACTGAAATTACATAGTTACATAGTGGCCCTTTTATCATTGTTTATTCTTGACTACACCTACAGACTTTTGACAAACCAAACAAATGAAACATATTTTTGGTTGTCCTGGTAGACACAACAATCCCTGAAGAGCAAGCACCCTTGTGATTTAGTAAATATTTGTGATTGTGTATACACATCTTCTGCTTTGTAGAGCCATCAGGATAAGACATCCATTATGTTATCATTTACAGTATTGACATAATGGAAATCAACAATACAATTATTCCAGAAGCAAAATACTGTTATGGTTGCATTAACAAAGCAAGGGCTGTGCTGTGCTCAACTGTGCTTTAGGGACACTCTAATTAATTTTTCATGATGGCTGGCTTGCCACTCAAAATGTTGAGAGATGGGGCTGGGGAAATATTACAACTCCAATTCATAGAAATAGCTCATAGTGCAAGGAAGGACTACAATGTTCAAATCAAACATATAAACATATATCAATTTGTGGGTTGATGAAAACAAGCATTGTGATTGGCCGAGTGGCGTTCAAAGCCTGATTTAATAACAATAATGTCACGGTTACAAATGACCTATTATAATGTTCCTATTCTGCATTAGATTTGTGTATCACATTCCATTGACAAGTTTTCAAAGTTGTAAACAGACAAAGACAAAAACAACAATAACAACAGCAATACCCTCCCTCCCTCCCTTCCTCCCCCCTACCCACATCCCCTACAATTGAAGATAAACATAAGACACAACAAAATAAAAACACAAAAGTAAAATAACATTTAAAAAATATACAGTGTTTTACAAAAATGTTGCCTGTCCTATACAGATTAAAGCAATCACACAAGATTAGATTAGATTAGCTTAGATTCAACTTTATTGTCATTGTGCAGAGTACAAGTACAGAGACAACGAAATGCAGTTAGCGTCTAACCAGAAGTGCAAAAAAGCAGAAAGTGCAGTGTGAGCAGTATATACAGGTAGTGCAGTATATGAGCAGTCTAGTAGTGCAGTATAGTAGTGCAGTATAGTATAAGTAGTGCAGTATATGAATTAGCAGTAGCATTATAAGCAGAATAAATAAATAGGATGCAGTATGAACAGTGTAGCAGCGTATGAGCTGTATAGGCAATACAGTCTAGCAGTATGTATGTATTAACAGTACCATAAGGGTAATAGCAGAATAAATATGGAATACAGTATAAACAGGTATGTACAGATATGTGCAGTGTATTAACAGTAGTATTAAAGAAAATATAGGGATATGTGCAATATGAACAGTATAGACAGATTATGTACAGTATAGACAGATATGTACAGAAGAGCAGTGGTATGGAGTAGGAGCAGTTTGTACAAGTGTGGATGCAGTATGTACAGTTTATAGGAGTACTGTAAGGGTAGTGCAATTGTCCGGGGGGGGTGCAGTGGTTGGTAGGCTGTCACCTAGGTGCAGAGTTGGAGTTCAGTAGGGTGACAGCCGCAGGGAAGAAGCTACCTCTGAACCTGCTGGTTCGGGTGCGGAGAGACCTGTAGCGCCTCCCGGAGGGGAGTGGGGTGAACAGTCTGTGGTTGGGGTGAGAAATGTCCTTGACGATGCTGTGTGCCTCACGCAAGCATCGTTTGCCCTGGACAGCCTCAATGGAGGGGAGTGAGGAACCTGTGATGCGTTGGGCAGTTTTCACCACCCTCTGCAGTGCTTTCCGGTCAGATGCCGAGCAGTTGCCATACCATACTGTGACACAGTTGGTGAGGATGCTCTCGATGGTGCAGCGGTCGAAATTCACCAGGATCTGAGGAGACAGATGGACCTTCTTTAGTCTCCTCAGGAAGAAGAGATGCTGGTGAGCCTTCTTGATCAGGGTAGAGGTGTTGAGGGTCCAGGAGAGATCCTCAGAGATGTGGACACCCAGAAACTTGAAGCTGGTGACTCGCTCCACCTCAGTCTCGTTGATGAGGATGGGGGTGTGTGTGCCAGCTTTTGACTTCCTGAAGTCCACAATGAGCTCTTTCGTCTTCCTGGTGTTGAGAGCCAGGTTGTTGTCGTTGCACCACACTGTCAGGTGCTGGACCTCCTCCCTGTAGGCCGTCTCATCGTTGTTGCTGATGAGACCAATCACCGTTGTGTCGTCTGCAAACTTAACAATGGTGTTTGAGCCATGTACAGGTGTGCAGTCGTAGGTGAAGAGGGAGTAAAGGAGGGGGCTCAGCACACAGCCTTGTGGAACGCCGGTGTTCAGGGTGAGGGTTGAGGAGGTGTGGTTGTGTAGCCTAACAGACTGCGGCCTGTTGGTTAGAAAGTCCAGAATCCAGTTGCAGAGGGAGGGGTTGATGCCCAGTTGACTGAGTTTGGAGATCAGTTTGGAGGGGATGATGGTGTTGAATGCTGAACTGAAGTCAATGAACAGCATTCTCACATAAGAGTTGGTATTGTCGAGGTGGGACAGGGCGGAGTGAAGTGCCGTTGAGATGGCATCCTCTGTACTCCTGTTCTGCCGGTAGGCGAATTGGAAGGGGTCCAGTGTGGGTGGTAAACAGGTCTTGAGTTGAGCTAAGATCAGCCTCTCGAAGCACTTCATGATGATGGGGGTGAGTGCAACTGGGCGGAAGTCATTTAAGCTCGTTGCAGTGGAGTGTTTTGGCACCGGCACGATGGAGGTGGTTTTGAAGCACGCGGGGACAGCTGCTTGGGCTAGGGACAGGTTGAATATATCAGTCCAAACCTCAGTCAGCTGCACAGCACAGGCCCTGAGGACGCGTCCGGGGATCCCATCAGGAGCAGCAGCCTTGCGTGCATTAGTCCTGCTCAGTGCCGCACACGTCGGTGGGAGATAGAGTGAGGGGCTGGTGATCTGCAGGGAGCACAGCCTTGATTGCCACCTCTTTGTTGTCCCTATCAAAGCGGCCATAGAAGTGGTTCAGCTCTTCAGACAGGGAGGCGTCGATGGAGAGGGGTGAGGTGTTAGTGGGTTTATAGTCAGTGATGGCCTGGATGCCTTGCCACATGCGTCGGGGGTCGGAGTTGTTCTTGAAGTGATCCTCGATCCTCAGCTTGTGGTTGTGCTTGGCCTTTTTGATGATCTGAACCCACATTCACACACGCACCACTCCAATGCACAACTGACCAGCAACCTTGTATTATATGCATGTATAACCAGCATTAGTTAGAATTAAGTTTCAGCCACATCATCCTCTTAGTTTTTTGAGTTTGTCATGTAACCTTGTAACTCTTCCAAGGTTTCTCCAAAAGACTGAGAAAAGGGCACAGTCAGTTACTCCCTAGAAAATTAACCAAAAACTTGTTTTGTAGAACTTCTGTTGGGCTTTTTGCATTTTAGTTTCAGTTAACATAATTTGGCACACTTAAGTGAGTAAGTTTAATATGTTTTTGTGATTAACCCAAATCTGCCATAATTATAGTAACCTGGTAAGTGTCCTTCTTTTCAGCCAGTTGCCTGCACAGTGTGCACACAATATCATTAAGAGCAAGTGGAGATGGTACATCTCTGTATGCTCTCTCAAGAATAGGAAGCTGGGTTTCAATTTCTAATAGTCTTTTCCTGTTATTTTTTTCCAATTGAGCCTCAACAATTGGCAATGTGATCGGGCAATGATCTGAGATTAAAATATTGTGACACTTGGAAGAGGTGATATTGGATGTTCATTTAGAGTTTTTGAAAGTGATGAAATAATCTATCCTTGTATATGATCCATGCACTTGTGAAGAAAAATAATAATCTCTATCTGTGGGGTGCTGCAGTCTCCATATGTCTGCAAGATTCATGTGATCATCTACACATTAGGTGTGTAGTTGAAAAGTGTTATAGGAGATTAAAGACACTCCAGAAAAAAACAGGGTCATCAAAATCTAACAAAATCAGTAACTATCACATAGCGGCCATTACGATCACCTGTGGTAGATATACTGTACGTATGTTGGAAAGGAGTATTTTTTATACCCACTCTGCACTTTTGATGAGAACGTTGATTGAAAAACTTGCCCCACCCAATTACATGTCAGCCTTTGTGTACCGCAACGTTTAATATGCGTTTCTTGTAGAAACATAATATCGGTGGGTAAAGACTACAAATGTGAGAAAACCTTGGATCTCTTACTGGGGGTGTTTAAACCACCGACATTCCAACAAGCTAGGGTAATATTACCAGCAACCAGAGAAGGATTGATACTAAGAGGCACCATAACCAGACATTCTAGAATACAATAGGATGTTGTAGCTAGCTAACTGTTTGACTTTGTTAGCCAACTAATTTTCACTCCACAAACTAAATTAAAAAAACAAAAGAAACATAGCCGGAGCATAAACCAGAAAGTCATACTATATCAGTGTACCAAAGGCAGTATCAAACTGTTCGTTTTGATGAAAAGGTTTTCCCACCAATGAGAACCAGATCGAGCCGCCGCTGGTTGGGCAGCCTAGGCTGGCTTAGATGCTAATGTTGTGGGGATGCTCCTAGTAATCTATGGCTCAGCCTCCCCACGGAGACTCAAACATTTATCTGTAGATTCATGCGTGAGGGTCAGGCATCTTTGAGTTTCTTCCTCACATCATCAAACTTGTCACTTCGACAAGATGTTGCTTGTCACTTCGGCAGGCCTAGCAATTTGGGCAGGAGATCAGCCACAAACTGGTTCCGGTGGCCCCTCTCCATCTTCTCAGGAAGGCCTGTGATCTTGATGTTTTGCCTTCTAGAGTGCCCTTCCAGGTCATCCAGCTTTAGTCTTAACTTCTTGTTCTCGGCTAGCAGGTGGTCATGGTGCTGTTCGAGCCCATCAATGCGAGTTTCATGGTCGGTTTACCCACGCTCCAGCTCAGTAATCTGAGTTGCGTTTTGGGTCAGCGAGGATTTGACTGTCTCTAGAGATGTCTCCAATTTGCTGAATCTGTCTTTCATGCTACTTTACATCTTTGTAATAGCCGCTAGAATATCCGAGGGAGATGGGCCATCGTCGTCATCGTCGAGGCCAAGCGGGTTAGCATGGATGCCATCCTCACCTAACACAATCTCCTCCTCCTGTCCATAACTGATTTTCTCTGCTTTTTGGCTCTTTTTGACTTTAGACACAAGTAGTTGCTCACTGCAGTCATATAATTCATTTGTTTTGCTTTTGAGGGAATTTTATCGAGAGTGTCGATGAGCTCTGAGGAAAAGTGACTACTCCATGCGCTGCTCACTAGCACCTGGAACTATATTTCTCGGTGCAGGGCAGAAACTATCACAATCTATCAAAATAAATACTTAAAGCTTTGATTTCTTGTCACAATTTTCTGACTGTGATTTATCATCAACATTGTCACGGTTTGCCAGTGTCTTGTCAGTATGTGCTCCCTTGTCAGATGTATGTATATATACACAGTATATGCCATTTAGCTGACACTAATATCCAAAGTGACTTACATTGCAGTGAGTGCATACATTTCAGTATACATGGTCCCAGCAGGAATCAAACCCACAACCTAAGCATTGTTAGCGCCATGCTCTACCAACTGAGCCACAGAGGACCACAATGTTCCCCCTCTATTAATTATGGCTTTAAGAGGTAGGCTATCTAAGGCAAACTATAATTGATGATAGCTGACTTACATGTCACCATTGCATTCCAAGTGTTTTCATGTATTTTTAAGAATATTTTAACATTAATTATTTAATTCAGAACATTAGTTGTCAGTTTAACACCAAAATTAATCAACATGACTCGAATTACATAACATTACAGATGCAAAAAATATGTCATCTGCAAGCTTCAGCAATGTCTTACAGATTAATACATGAAAAATATGTTTGAATATGTATATGTATGACATAATTATGACAAAAAGACATAATTATAATTACAGCCAATCTAAATTGAAATATAAATATATAAATATGCATTAAAATATAAAAATCACTGTTATAATATTTACAAAATGTGATGAACAAGGGTATAACATGATTGACAATCATTACTTAAGTGGTTCCTGAATAAACTTTGTGGGCTTGCAAAGTCTTATTTTGGTATTTGGTGATAAAGTTAAAATATGGTTTAAAATAGTCAGATAGATGAATAGAGAAGATGCATTTTAAAATGTATCATAGGAACCCATTTTCCTCATAGAAACCCATGTTAATTCATGCAACTTAAAAAGGCGTAAAGTTGAAAAAGTCTAAATAGTATCACCACTCTGAATGGAAGTTATTTAAGTCAGTCTACATATTTGAAAGTTGAATTGAGGTGTCAAGCTTAAAATATGAAAAATCTGATACATTTTGGTATGTCCCCTTTCAGAACGAATTATCATATATATGCCATTTAGCTGACGCTTTTATCCAAAGCGACTTACATTGCAGTGAGTGCATACATTTCAGTATATATGGTCCCAGCGGGAATCGAACCCACAACCTAAGTGTTGTTAGCACCATGCTCTACCAACTGAGCCACAGAGGACCATAAGAACGGATAGGCAAATTTGAGCAGGTCTCAAAAAGTATAAATGGTATGAAAGATGTTTTCAAGCAACTCAACACAAGTTTGGGCATTTAAAAGTTGATTTGAAGTTAATAGGTTAAGCGGTTTAGGCTGTGCAGGAAGCGTTATAGGCATGAATAGTGTGTCATGCACATTTTAGTAAAGCTGAAAAAGTGTAAATAGTATCAAACATCTTAATAGAAATGATTTGAAGTGGAATCAGTCTACACAGATATATAGATATATATATACAGTGGGGGAAATAATTATTTGATCCCCTGCTGATTTTGTTAGTTTGCCCGATTACAAAGAAATGAGCGGTCTATAATTTTTATGGTACTTTTATTTTAACAAATAGAGACAGAATATCAACAAAGAAGTCCAGAAAAAACACATTATATAAAGTTATAAATTCATTTGCATTTGATTGAAGGAAATAAGTATTTGATCCCCAAGCAGAACATGACTTAGTACTTGGTGGAGAAACCCTTGCTGGCAAGCACAGAAGTCAGACGTTTCTTATAGTTGGTCACCAGGTTTGCACACATCTCAGGAGGGATTTTGGTCCACTCCTCTTTACAGATCCTCTCCAAATCCTGAAGGTTTCGAGGCTTTTGCTTGGCAACTCGAAGCTTCAGCTCCCTCCTCAAATTTTCTATAGGATTAAGGTCTGGAGACTAGCTAGGCCACTCCATGACCTTAGTGTGCTTCTTCTTGAGCCACTCCTTTGTTGCCTTGGCTGTATGTTTTGGGTCATTGTCATGCTGGAAGACCCATCCACGACCCATCCTCAGTGCTCTGGCTGAGGGAAGGAGGTTCTCGTCCAAGATCTTATGGTACATGGCCCCGTCCATTGGCCCCTCAATGCAGTGAAGTCGTCCTGTACCCTTAGCAGAGAAACAACCCCAAAGCATAATGTTTCCACCTCCGTGTTTGACGGTGGGGATGGTGTTCTTGGGATTGTAGCATTCAGCATTTCTCTCCCTCCAAACACGAAGAGTCGAATTTATGCCAAAGAGTTCAATTTTGGTCTCATCTGACCACATCATCTTCTCCCAAGCCTTCTCTGAATCATTTAGGTGTTCATTGGCAAACTTCAGATGGGCCTGTACATGTGCCTTCTTGAGCAGGGGGACCTTGCGGGCACTGCAGGATTTCAATCCGTTACGGTGTAGTGTGTTACCAATGGTTTTCTTGGTGACTGTGGTCCCAGCTGCCTTGAGATCATTACCAAGCTCCTCCCGTGTAGTTCTGGGCTGATCCCTCACCCTTCTCATGATCATCCTTACCCCACGAGGCAAGATCTTGCATGGAGCTCCAGGCCGAGGGCGATTGATGGTTATTTTGTATTTCTTCCATTTTCTAATAATTGCACCAACAGTTGTCTCCTTCTCACCAAGCTTCTTGCTGATGGTCTTGTAGCCCATTCCAGCCTTGCGCAGGTCTACAACTCTTACCCTGATGTCCTTTGAATGTTCTTTGGTCTTGCCCATGGTGGTGGAGAGGTTGGAATGGAAGAGATTGATTCTATTGACAGGTGTCTTTTATACCCATAACAAGCAGAGATTAGGAGTACTTTTCCTAAAGTGACAGGACTAATCTGTGTGCCTCATGGGCATATAACCGGTCTGTATGAGCCAGAATTCTTGCTGGTTTGTAGGGGATCAAATACTTATTTCCTTCGATCAAATGCAAATGAATTTATAACTTTATATAATGTGTTTTTTCTGGACTTCTTTGTTGATATTCTGTCTCTATTTGTTAAAATAAAAGTACCATCAAAAATATAGACCGCTCATTTCTTTGTAATCGGGCAAACTAACAAAATCAGCAGGGGATCAAATAATTATTTCCCCCACTGTATATAGACAGACAGACAGACAGACAGATAGTATGAGCTTTAGATAGTTCAGTGGAATGGGTAGAGCATTGGTTGGTTGAGAATGGTAGAGCTGGTTGGTTAAGTGATTGAGTATTGTTGTTTAATCATTCTATGTAAGAATGTGTTCTGTACGGTAGGTCTCCTGCTGTTTTTCAAAAAGTTATGAAAGTTCCATAGCTCTCAGAATGTTGGCCTAACTCAACATTCTGTTTTTATTTATTTTTTTGTTACAAAAAGCAATTAGTCATCATGAAACTGCTTTGGAGGACTAAGTGTTCAAAGTGTAAGCTACTATCATTGTTAGTTAACAATAATTGTCATTAGATTACTCTTAAAAACACACTTTCTGTCAGATCAGGAAGACTATCTGACAAGGGAACACTATCTGACATTAATTATGAGTATGAAAATGTTCCACTGACAGGCAGTTTTTCTGTCAGCTTGTGTTTTACAATGACTATAAGTATGAAAAACCTTCCAAATGTACAGATGTATCAATCTTATATTGAACTTTGTAATGACATTCCAACATTTGGTAGTGTATATAGACCCTGTAGGCAACAGAAACAGTATCCGACAGGCAGTTTTCTTTTTTATGTCAGCTTGTGTTTTGCATTGAAGGCAGATGCGAAAAATACCCCAAATGACCTTAGACACGTTTATCAACTCAAAAATATAGGCTGTTGTCAGGTGTTGTCTACAATAACATTAACTTGGATTTTAATATAATGACATTTATGTAGCCTAAATGTCATTATATAAAGGTTTGATTGATGGTGTTTGTCAGCCACACATGTTAGTCCTATTTCAATGTTGTGTGTCATGCTATGAGCGCAATTGGGGAGGATATGAGGAGAGGATGCCAGCGAGTTAAAACGTGCTCCGATTATTCTAATGTGAATAAGGGACGGACCAATGTAAATCACTGCGAGGGGAAGAAACCAGCTGCATCTCAGCCTCCCCTGCTTCCTCTGTGCATGCTCACAGGCGCACAATCACAGCTGGCAACAAAGAGACGCATGGTTCTCCTAAGGCTCAACAAATCAGCACAGAAATATAAACGTTGATATAGGCGTATGCAATTGCTTGAAATTTACACGCTTCACTGCATCTGACATCAATTATAGGTACGTATGTACCATTGCTAAACAGACTTTAACAGTTCTGATAGGCCTAGGTATTGTTCAACATGATATAGCCTAAATGCTCTATGATATTTGTAAATAATTTTCTTGAGATAAACGCATGCCTATTAATAAGCTAATCCTCGGTGTCGAAATGGGTGAACGGCAGGTTATTGTGATTGTGATTCATTTCTCAGATAGCATGCAATTAGGGTGTGAGCTATCTTATGAAATGTGCAGTTTGACTCTGTCAGAAAAAAGAGCCGATATTTTCATTAGATTAGGAACCAGTTTATTATTGTCAATACTGCAATACTCTGTCTGACAGCATGACAGTCGACTGGGTGTATACGTAAATGGCTTTTGTTGTTTATTCTGTAATGTGCAGAAGTTGCTTGAGGTAGGCTATGTTCTCATTCAAAATGTGCTATCTTTGATTGTGTCTAGGTTTATCAATTCACAGCCATGGAGCATCACTTCACAGTCATGGAACTCGAACACTTTGACGAGCGGGACAAAGCGCAACGATATAACCGTGGGAGCTCTCGGGCGAACGGGCTCCCAAGTCCCACTCATAGCGCTCACTGTAGCCTTTACCGAACCCGAACACTACTGGCGCTGAGCTCGGAAAAGAAAGCCATGAAGGTTCGTTTCTACCGCAACGGAGACCGTTATTTCAAAGGGGTTGTATACGCTATTTCCCAGGAGAGATTCCGATCTATAGACGCCCTCTTGGCTGACCTCACCAGGTCTCTATCCGACAATGTCAACTTGCCCCAGGGAGTTCGGACCATTTATTCCATCGATGGGACACAGAAGATTACCAGCATGGATCAGCTGGTGGAAGGTAAGCAATGGATCGTGCGAGAATGGACCTGGACAGTCTTCTGGATATAGGGTCGGCTTATTTGAGGATGTCCTCTTGGCCTAATGGTAGATGCTTTAGTCTAGCAAGGGTCAAACCCTGCTGATCAAACATACTGTAGATAAAGCATTGAATAAGTGTTCTATTTCATTCTTCTTGAAAATTAAAACAGACAGCTATTTAGAAAATGTACAGTTTGCCTTTTTCTGTAGGCCTGTCCATTGTGCATATGGTTTGTCCAGTGTTTGCTGTTGGTTTAGTATATCATAGGCCTACTACAGATTATTTTTCCTTACTACACTTAATTGAATATTTCCTGCTGGAAAATTGTTACATGACTCATAGAAAAGTATGCAATTGCTGTATCCAGTGATTTGGTTTTTACAAATGTACCTGTTTCTTCATTACCTACAGGAGAAAGCTATGTGTGCGGGTCCATAGAGCCCTATAAGAAGCTGGACTACACCAAGAACGTAAACCCTAACTGGTCAGTCGGAGTGAGGACTGCTGCGTCTGCCCGTGCTCCCCCTTCCCTCTGCAGTGCCCAGGCTGGATCCCTAGAAACTATGGAGACTAAGGACTTCATCCGACCTAAACTGGTGACCATTATTCGCAGTGGGGTTAAGCCTCGCAAGGCTGTACGCATCTTGCTCAACAAGAAAACCGCCCACTCCTTTGAGCAAGTCCTAACTGACATTACAGATGCCATCAAGCTGGACTCTGGGGTTGTCAAGAGGCTGTACACTGTTGATGGGAAGATGGTAGGTGCCAAATGACCATTCCATGTGCTGTTCAGCTATTTCCTTGATTTCCCCCCTCATCTTCCCGATACATACATAATATATTAAGCTTCCCCTTATCTACAGTGTTTTTTTCATGCTTTGATGGTGGTGATGGATGAGACAGTTTTATTTGTTGTTGTTTCTGTACTCCACGGTGAAGTCACACTGCCCATTGGGTTATCAAGGCATGCATTAGAAAAGTACATAGAGCTACAGTAAGCTTTAACATAAGTAGAAATAGCTGCAATGTAAGTTTTGTTTTGTCTTTTTGTTCTTTCCAGTATATATGGGAGACATACATAACACACTTATACAGCCCACCTCATGTTGTATTCATCCAACTCGAGTGCCTATTCCAAAGGAAAGCAACAAGATGTCCAAAAACTTCACTTTTTAGTGAAAGGTCAGGGTGAGAGGACTCTGGAGAACTTTTGAGTGTTACAATTTTGACAGAGTGGCATTATTACCCATGGGAGCTATTCTAAACCACTTACAATGGATGGATGGCAGTAGGAGTAAGAAGAGGGAAGCACAACCTTTGCATCTCTCATCAGGCTTAGACTGTGAGCAGTAGAGATATTCTGTTTAGGATGCTGGCACAGTGTCACCCAGTCTGTCTACTCCAGATCCTTTCCTCCCACCACCATATCCCCTCAGACCTATCTGTGAAATCACTCACATGGCCCTGTGAGGGACAGCGCCACAGAGCCCCAGAGAGTGTCAACACACCACATATGTGTCAACACACCACTCACCAAGTGACTGAGAGACAAGCCGGCTTTGAGAGTGACAACACATTAAAAAAATAAATAATTGGAGACAAAACTGAATTTTGTCAAGGGTGGATCAGTGGAATAGGATAGAAGGCAATTATAAGCAGTGCTATTCATTTACAAATGGTAAAGGTGATATGGTGATTATGTGCTAGATTTTATTATGTTTAGGAAATACATTTGAAATATGATTTGATTTAGCTGTCTAGCTAAATCTGGTGCAATGACATGTTGTAGGCTACATGGTCCCTGACAAATAAACAAATAAATTCAAATAAATAAATAATATTACATTGTAAATCACATGTATGACATATGCATTCAAATGAGATGTATGATTACTAGAGGGAGTACTGTAAATGGGAGAAGTAAAAACACCAAAAGTAGAATTGGGAGCAGTGTTATATCTAGAACTATGCCTATTTATAGACTGTCTCGTCTCCCCTCTATATTGGTACCATATAGAGGTGTGTCGTCACTTCTGGGTCCACATGAACGTTCCACTTTAATTTTTTTACGTCTGGATTATAAAATCAGTGTTCGAATGTTTGCCTGTAGAATATATAATATTTGGCTGTAGAAATAAAGCATTAAATTCTAATGCTTACAGGAATATCCCGGATTGTTATTCTATCCAGTACTGTATCTGCAAAATGTGCAAAAAAAACAAAACAATTTTGAACACGTAACTTTAACCATCGCTCTTCAAGAACACGAGTAATAACACAATCGTGATTAATCTGGGCAGTTGTTGAATGAGCGGGTTCAAGCTTTCAAATGTTATAAATCGCACTTATACAATGTCTATGGCGAAATTCACGAGAAATTTGAAAATGGACACGGGAAATATATGAGCTCCTCGGTACTCTATTATCAGAGGATCGCAAGGATTTGCGATTTATTTGTAATTTTTTTCCTCTTGGACGGTTTCTATGGTGATCTGGTTGCCTGAGCTGGTTGCTTAGGAACAGACTCTGCGGCAGAGCGGTGCGGTAGTGATGTCACGACTGTAGCGTGGGAAAGCCTCATTGTTGCAGTACAGCTTGTCTATCAGTCCAAAAATTACTGTTATGACACTGTTATGACACGGTATACTACGGCAGATTTATAATAATAAATAATAAATTAATCAAGAGGCAGTCGTTTGTTGAAACAGCACTGAATCGTTTACATAATCTATCACACTCAGAAATTGGGACTACAATACAGTTTAGTTTGTTTGTGTATTATGCACATGGAGCTGTAAGGGTACTTAGGTATTTATAGGTACTTAGGGACTCAGATCTCAAGAGAAACACATACTAAAGTATAATCATTGATATTAAAATGACCAATCTGAAATTGTACTAAAGTTGTATTTAATATACTAAAATTGTAAATTATGTAGGTTTTAAGCATATTAAGTATACTTGTAAAATTGACCCCGCTTAATTCATATTTAAGTGTACTTATAATAAGATTATATGAAATGTACTTTCAACACACTTAGAATGTAATTTTAGTCATATTTAAAGTGACTGTCAAATAGTATTATTACTCTATTTGACAGTCACTCAATTTAAAGTGGGTTAAATTAAAAGAATTTGCCATCAATCCACACACAATACCCCAGAATGACAAAGCGAAAACACGTATTTCGAAATTTCAGAAATGTATTAAAATTGAAATACAGAAATACCTCATGTGCATAAGTATTCAGACCCTTTGCTATGACACTCTAAAATTATCTAAAATGCAAAAATGTCATCAACAATGCACTTAATAAGTTGAATTGAGTCCATCTTAATGCAAGGATAATAGTTCATGTAATTTTGGAATTAATATCTTTGTTTTTGTAGGGTCTCTGATTTGCATAGGAATCTTGACTGTAGTGATTTACTTCCTGGCCTGTCTGTGGTCGTGACCAGCTGCTGTGTGGCAGTCTGTGGCTGTGGCTCATCCATGCTGCTGAGTCACTCTGTCATGTTGCACACAGGGAGAGGCAGTGGAATTGGATTATAGGCTGGCCACATGGACAGCCAAGGGACACCTTCTCCACATAGACATGATGGCCTTCTACTTCACCAGGCAGCAGCAGTGGCTCTGCTCTATACTTTGCCACAATACCAATATGATGCTTTTCAGAATCTTGTTGGAATTTCAATGGTTAGTTGCCAGTGTGTGCATAAGTGCACCGGAGATAGAGAGACACCAGGCAGACAGCAGGTCCTGTAAGAAGAGGCATGCTGTGGCTGTGATCTTCTTGCCTTGCATGGGAAGGCAATGAGCTGAGAGCATTTGCATGATTGAGTATGTCTGAATGGAGACTTTGCCTGCGGCAATCCCATTCCCACTGTGACAGACATGGCAGGGTAATTGTATTACGCACACTGCTAACCCCTGCCTGCTAGTGTAATGAGTCAATGTGTCTAGACCAGCATTCAACAGTCAACATACAACTGAAGACATCCTGGCTTTGACTTCAATACATGATAGCAGAGGCCTTACACAACTTCCAGATGTGACATTTGAATACCACTGTCACTGCTGGGTCTGGTAAACACATTCATTTTCTAGATATTAGATGTCTCATTCAGAGGGAGGTCTCTGTGGGATTCATGGTGCTGTGTCAGAGAGCAGCAGCTAATCTGTGCACTAGTCTGTTCAGGCTGCCACACAGCCTCTACAGGTGATGCTATTTATTGAGCTGGGGGGAGTTAGGTCCTGTCTACACTTCTGTAGGAAGTAGTATGATTGGTTGATGGGTTGTCAGTCAGGGTCATCCATTATGTAGGATAGGGAGGATTTTCACCAGCCGCACCCAAATATAGCAACATACAGTATGCTGCGTAAGTAATGGGACAGTGAAGCATTTTGTCTTCTCTTGGCTCTACACTCCAAAAGTTTGGATTTTCAATTGTCAATCAAACAATCACTGTTAGGTTAAAGTAGAGATTCATGGATTTTATTTAACGGTATTTGTGTACATATTGGTTTAAGAAATTACAACACTTTTTATGCATAGTACCCCTATGTCAGTTTACCCAAAAGTGATGGGACACTTGGCTTTGCAGGTGTTTCTGTTCGTTAGATGTGTTCCGTCACATCATTTCTGCAGTCATAAGAGAGCTCTCAATGTAGTATTGAATCTAGGCTTTGTGTTTGCCTTTGGGGTCTGCTATTGGTATCTGTGAACATGAGTACCAAAGAGACATCAATGAAAGTCAGGGAAGCCATTATGAGGCTGAAATATCCAAAGAAATCTATCAGAAACATACCCAAAACCTTAAATCTACCAAAACAGTTTGGAACATCATTAAAAGGAAAGAAGGCACTGGTGAGCTCAGAAATCGCAAACAGCCTGGTAGGTCAAGGACAACTATTACAGTGGAAGACAGAGGGCAAAACAACTGTCCCACAGATCAGGAACACTGTCCAGGAGGTAGGGGTGAATGTTTCAGAGTATCATCCACAGAAGACTTAACCAGCAGAACCAGAGAGGCTACACTACAAGGTGCAAACATCTAGTTAGCCACAAAAACAGAATGGCCAGGTTACAGTTTGCTAAAAAGTACCTAAAATAGCCTGCAGAATTCTGTCTGGAAAAAGGTATTGTGGACAGATGACACAAAGATTAACATGCACCAGAGTGATGGCAAGTGTAAAGTGTGGAGAAAAAAAGGAGTTGCCCAATATCCTCAGCATACCATCTCATCTGTAAAATATGGAGGGGGTGTTATGGCTTAGGCATGTATGGCTTCCACTGGACATCCATTGAGGATAATTGGTGACTTGCAAGCCAGGGCCCTGAGCTGGAGCTTTAAAGCTGGGTTGGTAAGTAGCTTTAGTTATTTTTTTCCCGGTTTCCCTAGTGGCGCCTGAGCGTCTAGGGGTACTATATCATGGGTGAGTCCATAGAAAAGAGGTTTCCTTAACTCTGATGGAGCTTCCGGTGGTGTAGTCAATTGGGTCTTTGGCCACTGGTTAGGGGGTAGGGATAGGAACGATGGGCCCTGATGGCACCTATGGGGGGCAGCCAACTCAGGTTTATGGACATGACTGAGTGCTTGACGGTTTGGTGCCGTTGGAGGTGTGGCATGGACAAGTGGTTCCATCAATGTTCAATCGACTGGCTTGGAAATCCAGTAGGGATATTGCCTCAGTAGGGGTATGGCCTCAGTAGCCTGCTTAGATCAAGTGATTATACTTTCATCTTGCACAAGAAGTACATCCATTTGTAGCAGCTTAGCCTTTGTGGAATGTGAGGTTGTGAAAAGGCTCTGCTGTGAGGTGGATTGGTTCTGCAGCATGGTAGGGCCTTAGAGGGCCCATCCAAGCCTGGTATTCAGGGCTACTGGTGCCCCTAGGTGCCCCTGGTGGGTCGAGTCACACACACTCAATTGGTATGATGAGATGGGGTTTATCAGATCCAATGAACAAGAGAGGATCTTCAGAGTACAAGATGATGTTTTTATTGACAAGACAGGCGCAGACAAAACAGGCACAAAAGCAGCAAACAAGACAAGTGCCTGGGAGAAAGTTCTGGATCAGCCATTTCTCGAAGTATAATTCTGCTTTGCATTCATAGTTATACCTGGTTCTACGTCAGATTTAGCATTGCACTGATTGGTATTCTCTAATGGGACAAATCAAAATCAGCCTATCATATTAGAACATTGTAACAGGTTTTGGGTTTCAAATCAACAGTGATCAATTTCTTGCGAGGTATGAAGTCAAGTGCAGAGGTGAGACCATGACCAAATAATGAGCTACTTCCTTGTCTTATCTTGCCCTGTGCCAGGCTCTATGGACCACAAACTCCCAAGAGATAACATTAAGGAGTAAAACTCTTCTCTAATTAATGCTGGACACCTGCATATGACTTCACCCTTACAGACAAAGAGACTGTTCTGTCATCAAAAGTTAACTACATTGTTGAAGCAAAATATGTCAAACAGAGCAATCACTAAATCAGAATCACTAAAGCCCTGCTTCTATATTCTAGGCCTTTATCTACTTTCAATGGCTGCGGGAGCACCATTAAGTTGACCTATGACCACTTTTCCCCGACCCTTGAGTATAGTCTCTGTAGGAGGTATGTGGGGTAGTTCTGCTCCACCAGAGCCAACTTGTTGGATGTGCACACACCCCTAATGGTAAACTTCCTCTTGGGCTTTGAAGCTGCAGCAATGTGGAAATTGACTGTGGCTCCCTCTAGGGTTTTGTTTTCCTGTTGAATAGTCTGCAGCACCAGATCCTCGGTCACGAAGCCGTAACTTTCAAAGAAACTTAAAAGCTGACATACCTGAGCATTTTCCTATGCCTACGCTGCGCCTATGTATTGAGAAGCTAATTGCAAAGACCTTTCTATGCTGCACTTTTGTGTGGAGGTGAGCACAAAAGGAGGCGGACACGCCTTATTTCAATAGCTTGTGTGCCTCACTCATATTGTTGTACAATGTTGGACTGGGACTTAGCAGTCCACGTCAGAAAATGTGACCTCAAATGAAATCACACATTTTCTAGACTTAACAATTGAAAACAAAGAGTTACTTCCAAATGGGAAAATTAGATGCGTCATCAAAAGAGAAAATCTGGCAAAGAATCACCAACTCAATAAATTGTGACGGCCGCCGGGGTGTGCGGGCGCGTCACGGACCCAAACACAGTGTAAGCAGAGAGGTCCACACCAGAATTATAATCAAAGATCTTTATTCGGTTAGCGGGGAGAGGGAAATGATAGAGAGAGGGTGGGGGTGAGAAGGCGTCGTGTCGTGAAGATAGCAGGGGGGTTCGGTACACGGTGGGTGGTCCTCTTACGTTCCAGGTCGGGGCGGCAGCGGGGTAGTCAGACAGGCGAAGGTTGGCAACGTAGCGGGCTCTCCTATGGTCAGGGGTCATACACTGGACAATGGTGACTTGGCTTATTCTCTCTCTCATCAACTGCTCCTTGGTTCGCCGTAGCAACTCTCCTCCACTGGGTGCTCCGTGGGCTACTTTTGTACCGTCTCTGCTGCTCCTGCTGATGCCCTTCACCTGTGCCTTGATGGGCAGGAACTCCATGTATGGGCATACGGTGATTATCTCCACGGGTTGCAG
Source organism: Argentina silus (assembly GCF_951799395.1). Taxonomy (NCBI): domain Eukaryota; kingdom Metazoa; phylum Chordata; class Actinopteri; order Argentiniformes; family Argentinidae; genus Argentina; species Argentina silus. The sequence continues at coordinate 16,534,179 of NC_139653.1, forward strand.
CTGTGGCCCCTTGGGGCGCAGGAACTCCATACATGGTCCTGCCAAAGACAACACGGGGCAAGAGAGGGACAGCAGAAACAGCAGAGACAAAGCGAGGCGAGATATATACTCCATTTACCACCGTCCCACACTCGCGCATGGGCTTAGGCACGGGCCGGGCGCCACAAAATGCTAAATCCTATGAAAAACAAATAAAAAAGAAAGGTTGCTGATTTAAACAGTTGATTGAAACCCTGTGAGGGAAAGGCTTTACAACTCGTGAATCAAGTGGTCAGCGACGGCCAGGGTAGGGAGATGTCACTCAAAATCCAGATGAATAATAAGAGCCTACCTATAACACGTTTCTTATTTTCATTTAACATCATACGGTTTGGACCCTTTAGCTGATTATAGGCTTAATATGTTTTATGTTTTGTTTTTAAGATGAACCTTCACCATCTACTGAGCACACCAGTGATGAGTCTGAACCATCCCTCCTGTGCTCCATTGCCCACTGTCTCAAAACCAAAAGCAAATTTTACTGCATCAAAGATTGCTATAAAAGATAACGACGTAGATGACAAAATCTTAATCAAGGAGTTGGTTGTGCAGGTCAGCATTGGAATGGAAGAGCTCTGGTCCCCAATGCTAAATCGAGAATGGCGTGATTGTCAACTGTATATTTTGTGATTACTTGATCATCGGTAGCATCTAAAGCATCTACAAAACTGTAACAAGTCCTATATATTCTATTTTCTGGGTAACATCTTTGTCTGCCGATAAATAAATTGAAATGCCATTTTTCCCCCCCAAGTATATTTTGTGAAGACGACATACTCTTCTCTGCGAGCCAGGCACAGGTACTCTGTAGAGTGCAGAGGTGTTTGCGCAGTATATTGTCACTTTTGAAAATTGGCCAACAGCGCAAGTCGGGCTCAAACCTCAGATTACACTTGCATATCTGCTTGCGCCCTTTTGAAGATCACCCTGTATGTGTCTTTAGCAGCAGGATGTAACATTGTACGTTCTGAGCAATCGTAAAGTATGGCGTAGGTTTCCAAGGTATGTTTTTTGTGGCTTAAGATAACCTTTAATACTTTAAGAAGGATCTTAGGAGAGTGGCTGGCTGGATTTAGGTAGAATGGAGTCAGACGTCCTATTAATATCATGCAGTATGCTGTGCTTTCTTAGATTGCATTCTGATGCCATATGTAACTTGCCACATCTCCAACAATGCCTTTGTTCCTTGATCCACTTCTCCAGGGCCAAGCTCTTTAAATTCTTGGCAGTGGGTCATTGAATGATCTATAGCCTCACAATACAAACAGTAGGTTTTTTTTTTACCAGTGGCAGATGGGGTAGTAGGCCTACTAGCAGATGAGGGTTGGAAAGCTACATTGGACCCATGCAGATTTTTAACTGTATTTGATTTAGAGTATGTCTGGTGGCCCCTCCTTGCTCGGCTTGGTGGTGCTTGGCGTACCTCACTGATCTGTGCAGCAACAGATTGGCATTCTGCCTCATCCTGCAACCACAAGGAGAGGTCTTCCAGGTTATGCTGGACACCTGGTCGTGTCCTGCAGGCATGTTGGGCATAACTGGCAACATCTTCTGTGGATAACTTGCTTAGGAGTTTGATGAATATGGGAAGAGCAGGGCAGCTCAGCAGTACCCTCTCCATGCTGAAAAGATTGTAGCATCCATATCGGTGACCTGATGTGGACTGCAAAACTACTGAATGTCTGAGTCACCAGGACGGACACTTTAGGCTGGTCAAGGATGGCTGTTATTACCCTCAATACAAGTTGGTGGGGCTGCCCATACTTTTAGTCTAATGCTGCCAGGGCTGATGAATATGGTTGGAGGTCTTTTGACATAAGCCAAGGCCAAACGTTGAGCAGAGACCAGGTGCAGCTGGTCTAGAAGGAGGTTAAGTGTACGTATTACTGTAAGCCCACATATATCTAAGTTTGGACATTTCTAACAAATACTGCCCCAAAATAAAAGATTCATCTCTCATTCAAAGTTTTATGACTTTACTTAAATAATTTTTAATGTGAGATAAAGATATTTGATAAAATGCGTGAACATTCCGGGTGTACTCTTTAAGCGCATGGGTGTTCCAAAAAAAATCACCTCATGATTTAGTGTAAAAGGACTATGTACACTCACATGTAAAAGGACCCATGAGGACGTGAATTCATCAGAGCAATTAGGTGTCAAATGAAAGCTAAGAGTCAATAAATTTGGGAAATGAAGTCACAAACACATTTCTCAATCATCTTCCATCATAAAAATAGGGCTTTGACTTCCAGTCAAACGTATGGAAAAACATCTAAGAAAACATCCACCAGAAAAAAGTCTTTAAAGGTATCTAGAAAAACATCATAACCTCATTAATGTTCATGTATCAAATAACACTTATATTTAGTTTTTAGGAAATGGTTTGGCTTCTGTAATATTAGAATCATTGGCAGTCTCTGTGTCACTCTGTTACCAAAAACCCACATAAAAACATATTGTACAGGTTGTACAGAACCTAAAAGGGTTCTTAGGCTGTCAATCTTTAAGGAACGCTTTTGGGTTCCATGTAGAACCCTTTTCACAGAGGGTTCTACATGGAACTTAAAAGGGTTCAAAAAGGGTTCTTCCACAAGGACAGCCGGAAAACAGTGTGAAATCATACAGTAGTTGATGTTGAGTACAGTGGGGAAAGCAAAGCCAGCAAATTACAAAAATATGGTATGCAAGTAACTTCCATTGAGAATGATGACATACATGTTGCTCACTTCTACAAAAATCAAGGGATTTATTTTCATCATGAAAGAGCACACTGGCACATATGGTGTGGTGTCCCTAAGACACATTCTTGGGATCCTTCCCACACTGGTTGCAAACAATAAAGAATGTTTTAATTTTGCAGAGGCTATCTCTGAGGCAAAATACTGTAGGAGCCGATTAGGTGTCTCTGTGTGTGTCTACACATGACATAGCCCTACTTGTATTTCATTTTTTTCAAATCAGTTTTTGCTGCCAATAGTGAAGGCTATGATTTAAATCACATTAAATCGATTTATGTTTCTTGTGAGTTTTTACCATGTCCCTTTTTAATGTTATATATAAGTCGATAAAACAATACATTATTAACTTAATGAGAGTGTCTATTGTATATTTCTACTTTTGTTTCCATATTTTAGCTGCATCGTCATGTACAGAATTACATTTACTTCCAGAAATTATGCATTTCTCTCGGGGACCCATTTAGTCATTCTGTTACCATCATTCTATTACCGAATGTAAATACACTTCACTTACTGTAGCAGTAACCAAAAGAGATATTTCCAACCAAACAACCAAAATAAATATTGCATATCATATAATAGCTAACATCTCACTCTTTCTGCAGATATATGTTAATCTTAATTTGGAGAAGAACTTTGGGGAAACATGGTTTAAAAAAAAATCCAGGGAGATTTTAGGGTCATTGTGTTACTGAACTTTGAAGCTGTATAGTTCTTAAAGTAAATGTGTGGTTGTTGTTTTTGGGTCGAATTGTTAGAAGTAGTTGTGCATAGAGTTGTATAATTTCTTAATCTTTGCCATCAAGGATTTTTGTTTGGCATACATTTGAAAGTGAAAAATTGTGTTTCATGGTCATTCAGTTACTGTCTGTTCTGTTCTGCAATTGCCCAAATACATAAAGAAAAAAGAAAACAATTAGTTTGCTGTGCTGTTTAATGTCTCATTAATAATAATTAAATTAGTTCCTGTGCTACTTCTTCCTGGATCTTCCTTCTTCCCATTTTTTTCATTTCGCAAGAATTGATATTAAACATTAAAGTAAACATTAAAGGTTTTCTATGCATGTAGAAAAACAGTAGTATGAGTACCTACTCAAAAAAGTACAGAAAATATCTGACAAATTTGAACTCTTCTACAGACCAAATTTTTCCTCAACTTCTAAAATGACTACCAGGAAGTAGTAACACTGTTGATAGGAAATTTGGAGTGGTGCTGGTAAAGCTGGAGTCTTCTCAGGCATGGGTTGCTGGGAGTACACTCCTGTCTGGAGTGGATAGGGGGGCACTGGACATGGATTTATGAGCTGTGAAGGAGATCGCATGGAATGGTCAGACTTGAAAGTTGGTTGAGGTGTTGGTAGCATGGAACGTGTAGGGTTGGTAGTGACTCTTGTCTTCTCAGTGATGGAGGTACATGCAGTAAGCTCTGCCTATAAGTAGCAGTGTCTTTGTACAGTCACATACCTCCATGCAGTCACACAGCTCTTTCACAATGGGTGGGGGATCTTCCCTGGAGTCTGCAGCAGAAGGGGAGGAATGACCACTGATGATTGACTTGCAGGCAAAGTAATTGGAACTAGTATCAGATAGGGAGTTGCTAAACCTCCGTTCCATGATTTTTGCCATATGCTGGATCCTCTTAAGTAGCTCCATTTCATTCTCCATTCTTTTGACATACTGGGGTAAGTCTCTTGTGGAGGCCTCTCCCTGGCCATGAGCTGTGGGTTCTCCTAGGCCATAGGCTGGGGGTTCTACTACTAGGCCAGAAGTTTGAGGCTGTTTGATGGTCTGTTTGGCTGGTGGTCTGTGGCTCTTCTTGGACTGGTGCACCTGGTGCATGGTAACTGTAGCCAGAGTACTGGGGTTGGTAGGCATTGAGGTGCTTTGGAGGGTTGGTCTGCCACCTTCCTTGGCCTCTCGCTGTTGGTTCCATTGAAATCTTCAATCCAGTTATTCTTTCCACCACGATAGCCATATCTGGCTCGAAGGACCATGTAAAAACTGTACTACTGACTGAGGGTTGCTGATGGAATAAGTTTGGACTATCATAGTGGTGTGTCAATTAAAACACAGGAGGTGATGTTGCAGTTTAAAGGGCTGATGCCCTGTTTTTCAAAGGATGGTGACATGGGTTGAAAGATGGTTTAATGGTCAATAATACATCCCCATCTCCTACAGAATTAGGCAGCAAAGAAAGTAAAAAGTAATAAGAGATACAAAACACATCAAACAACCTGAAAAAAAGTAATTTGGGCTGTCACACTGATTGCCTACAGGTGAGGCTATTTAGTGAGCTGAGGGGAGTGAGGTCACCCCTACACTTCTGTAGAAAGTAGGCTGATTGGTTGGTGGGTTGTCAGTCAGGGTCATCCATTAAGTAGGATAGGAGGGATTTTCTACATCGACTGTATGGCCAGGTTGTGTGTACAATCAATCTATATTGGTGATCACACACAAGGATATACAGTGTCATGCGTAAGTAATGGGACAGTGAAGCATTTTTTCTTCTTTTGGCTCTACACTGGCTCTACAATCAAACAATTACTTAATTTCTTTTATTTGATGGTATTTACCTACATATTGGTTTCACCATTCAGAAATTGGGACTATGCATAAAAAGTCATTTAATTTCTGAATGGTGAAACCATTCTGTACACAAATACCATCAAATAAAAGCTGATAAGCTCTACTTTAACCTCTTAGTAATTGTTGTCTTTTGGAGTGTAGAGCCAAAAAGAACAAAAAATACTTGCACTGTCCAATTACTTAGGCAGGGCACTGTAGATGTCACTGCTGCTTGATGCATATTGGCTGTTGATTCCTTGCTTCAGCTCATCCCTTGCCTCCCCTAACATATGAAACAGATGAGAAGATCTCCCACCAGAGCAAAGTGTTCAATGCATGCATTTACCTGAGGGTAAAGGAAGCCTTATGTTCCCTCAGTCAAGAAAGACTTGAAAAGAAAGAGAGCCTGTCTGCTTTGCTCCACACACGTTCTTCTCCTAGTTCCACTGCTCTCCAGCATCTGACTTCTCACAAGGCTTCTGGCTGCTCAGAGAATGGGTATACAGGAGGAGAGGGACTGAGGTTGATACCATGAAGGATAAACATAGCCACATCTCAAAGTTGTTTCATACTTATGTGAGGAGGCCAATACTCTCAGCCATAACAATGTTGCTGATGATGCTTTTTTATTAATGCTTTTATTATTAAGATGATTACATTACCCCACGAAGGTGTTTGTTTCTAATGTTGTTAGCTTTAGAATTAAATTGTTAATTAGTATGTATGTACTGTATCAGTCTCACTGTATTTTTGTAGACATTACAAGTCAGAAAGCGCCCATTAGTCTGACCTATTGCATAGTATTTGTTCTGTGTACTGTCATCAGGCCAAGACTGTCATTATCCTCATCGTGATCCTAAGCAGTGCGGATTTTCATCATGCAACAAACATACAGTGCGTTGCGTAAGTAATGGGACAGTGAAGCATTTGTTCTTTATTTGGCTCTATACTCCAAAAGTTTGGATTTGAAATCAAACAATTACTATGAGATTAAAGTATAGATTGTCAGATTTTATTTAGGATATTTTTGTAGAACACATTTTAAACATAGTCCCCCTATTTCAGGGCACCAAAAATAATGGGACAGATTCATATAATGTCCAAATTAAGCACTCATGTTTAGTATTTGGATGACAATCCTTTGCATGCAGTAACCTGGGTATCTTCTCAGGTGATGCTCTGCCACGCATGTACTGCAGCCATCTTCAGTTGTTATTTTTGTTTAGGTCTTTTTGCTTTTTGCAGAAAATCTCATCATCAGGAAATTAACTTTTTACTTTATGATCATGAAAAACTCACTAGTTGCTATGCTAGTATGTTTTACTGTATGATGAAATGCCATCCAATGAATTTGGAGGCATTTGCTTTTACTCGAGCAGATAAGGTGTTTCTGTACACTTCAAAATACAGTATGCTGCTGACGTCAGCAGATATATCATCAATTAAGTATTATAAGGTATTGTCTGTCCACAAGGTATTGTCTGTCCACAAGACCTTTTTCCAGACCCGTGCAGGCTTTTTATGTACTTTTTAGCAAACTGTAACTTGACCATTCTTTTTGAGGACAACTAGTGGTTAGCACCTTGAAGACTGTAGTTCGGCTGGTGACATATTCTGCGGATGGTAGTCTCTGACAAATTCAAGCCTACCTCTTGGAGAGTGTTCCTGTTCTGTGAGACAGTTGTTTTGGGGGTTTTCTTAAATATGGTGAGCTTCCTTTGGTCATCCAAAGTATTCCTTCCTTGGTCTACCAGCATGTTTGCGATTGCCGAACTCACCAGTGCTCACCAGTGTTTCTTTCTTTTTAATGATGTTCCAAACTGTTGATTTTCACAAGCCTAAGGTTTTGGCTATGTTTCAGCCTAAAAATGGCTTCCTTGACTTTCATTGACCTCTGAGAATCACTACTTTAAACTCAATTGATTTTAAATCCAAACTTTTGGAATATAGAGCCAAAAGAACAAAAAATGCTTCACTGTCCCATTACTTATGCAGGGCACTGTAAGCCTCTGCTCTGTTCACTGTGGTCTGATGTGGTATTTTGATAGCCATCTTTGAAAAGAAAGAGAATGAAACCCAGATACATGGGAGATTAAAGATAAGGAAAATAAAATAGAGAGAACAGAGAGGGAGGAGAGCATGGCTTCCCTGTCGCCTCCTGCTGCTGAGGGGGACTTGCTCAGTCTTCCCTTTCACTTTTCCTTCAGGGGGTAGTTCAATATGTTACTGCCATAACACATATTGTACTGTATGTCTTTGTTATCAGTAATGTATTGGTCTACAATTGCTTTGAGTGAAATCTTGGTTACAGAGAGTGACAGAGTAGTGGTACTTTTTTAATGAAGATTAGGGATTAGACCTGTTGAAATTAATGTATCTGTCTGTTGACATTTTACAGACAAGACTACTGGAATAACATGAGTACTGTAAGCTGTGTGGTGAATAGATGCTCATGTCGCTGACTCCACAGTAAACCTGTGCTTCGAATGTAGGTGTGTCTTAACGGAGCTGCATGTCAGTGCACAGTGCTGACTTGCACTTTTAAAGCCAGTCATTATTCATTTCTGAGACTGTTGCAGCTGGAATTATGTAACAGCCTGCTCATTAAAACATGACATGTTTTAATGAGATTGACATAAACTATATTGTCTTATTTTACACGTTTAGAACATATTACACCCATAGTTATTTGAGTATGATTACTAAATCAGCATGATTATGATTATGAAATAAATCCTGCAGCAATGTTCTATAACATTATTATATTTTACAATTATATTATATTATACAATTATATTTAAATGTCATTTGTTCAATAGGACTATATGTGCCTAGTAGTGAAAGAAATACTTTTCCCATATGTGGTACGCTGTGATTCTCTTTGCTTGTGAGCTTCAACATGTAAAAAAATAATGAACTGTAATTTGGTTATTAGGCCTGTATCCTTTGAGGAGTACTGGTCTTTTCTTCATTCATTTCATTCTTTAAAGTATGCTCAGATACTAAAAACTGTGCAAGGTCAGTGATATGGACATTACCTCGTGAGACAGCAGCTTGCCAATCTCTCAATAATGAATGACTGTAAAGCCTAGACAATGGGCCAGGATGTTGCAAGTATGATTCAAGTGTTCTTAAACATGCGGCTTGTTCATGTGCATAAAGCGAGAGGTTCATCACCATGGACAGCTCACTTTATCCTTGAGCAGATCAACAGGGCTCCTCTCAAAGGTTGCCTTTATATCTCAGCTTGTGAGTTCTAGACACTGTCTCTATCTATATCTCTGTTTTCCTACTCCTAGTGTCCCAGACTGTGTTTGAGATGATGAAATACTTATGCCTGCGTTAACCACAGAAAACCTTGTATAGATCGATATGCGCCAGGCAGCCCTGAACCACTGGGAGGGTGGTGGCTGGGGTGTGGGCCAGGGAGGGGGGACTTGGTAGTGTTACTGTGTCACTGAGCTAGCAGAGATAATAGATCAATATAGAGCAGGTAGGATAGAGCCTGCTTCTATTCACTGCTGTGCCCTCTCACCAAGACTTGTCTGTCCCCTAACACGTGATCATGATACCTGCATGATACTATTAGAGACCTCACACCAGCATTTTGAATAGGAGAAAATTATTACCTGAAAATATTACATACTTTGAACCCAATTATATTTCCGTATGAATTAGAAATGGAATCCAAAGGATTAAATCCCAGGCAACTCCTGTCCCTTTCATTGTCTAAAACAGCTGGGATTCTGTCTGGTCTCCTTGGTGATGGATGTGTGGCCTCTTCCCTTCACACTCAGTGGGGGGTGGGGGCAGATCTGACTTGCAGCCCCCCACCCATCTCCATTGTTTATTTAAGAATGATGTGATGCAAACCACAATGACCTATGATGGCTCCAGCCCAGTTCATGTGCTGGTTCACCCCTATTAAACTTTTTGTTTATTAGAGTAGCCCATGGTCTATGTTGCTAGTGCTATAAGATAGATAGATAGATAGATAGATAGATAGATAGATAGATAGATAGATAGATAGATAGATAGATAGATAGATAGATAGATAGATAGATAGATAGATAGATAGATAGATACTTTTGATCGCCGAGGGGAAATGAAGGCGTTACAGCAGCTCACATCACAAACAACAACAAAATAAAGTGACAATAGAATAACAGAATAAAATAGATATCTGAAATTATATACAGTAAGAACAATCCAGTATGATTTAACATCCCCCAGCCTGACTCTGATTACCCCGATCGAGCCAGCCGGAGGAGGAGTTGTACAGTGTTATTGCGGCAGGCAGAAAAGATCTCCTGTGGCACTCCTTAGTGCAACGTGGTTATAGTAATCTGTTGCTGAAGGAGCTTCTCTGCTCTGTCACAGTGTCATGTAGGTGATGGGATGGAATTGTCCCTGATGGCCAGGGGTTTGGTCCTCATCCTCCTATTGGCCACCTCCTCCACAGTGTCCAGGGTGACACTGAGGACAGAACCAGCTTTCCTAATAAGCTTGTTCAGCCTCTTGGTGTCACCTTCCTTGATGCTGCCCCCCCAGCATACCACTGCATACAGCACTGCGCTGTTCAGCACACGCCAAAGGACCTAGCTTACAAATACTATTGAAACAATGTTATTAAGATGAATATCATACATATTCTAAATATCCCACATACAGTATATATTTTGTACTTCAAGAGATATTCAAGAGACAAATTGCTCAAGTAATAATGAAGTAGACATCAGAATGGTGGTCTCACATCTCTCAAGTGTTACATGGTATGTGTATTGCTGAAGTGATACAACACTATCATGCTAACTGTTCAATAATAGAATCAGTTCCTGTGTGCTCCTGAAGCTCTCTCCCTCTGAGCCCTTCCCTCACTACAGGATATGAGACTGCAGGAGCTCTTCATTATCTGTCCCGGCACGCCATACTTAAGCACAGCAATTAAGCCTTTTAAAGTGAAGGTCAGGACTACATCAGCATCTTCATTTATTTATCATCCTGCATCCATGGAGATGAGCTGTCTCAGTGAGAGCTGCAGATATTACAGCTCAGCTCAGCCGCACTGCTGTCTGGGCCTCTCCCAGTCTCAGGAGAGAGGCAGGAGCGATTTCTCTGTGAGGAAGTCTTTTCATGGCATCCTTGATTTATAAAATAATACTGCCATTCACTGGCAGAGAGAGGTAATGCAGTGAACCCAACTAACCCAACCCACCCTTACCTTACATTCAAGCACAAAGTACTGTGGTTCAAACTTATGGTCATAGGAGTTCACAAGGAAAGTCAAAGTGAAGTATTTTATAAAAATGGTAAGTTTCAGAATTAAATTTCATGCAAGATTAAAATAAATTGCATTGAATCCATTATCTGGATAATTAAACATTTTGTTCAAGTTGTTGCAAATAGACAGGCTCTGCCTGAGCCTCTGGCTTGTTTGACCGTATAGTGTATAGTGAGTATAAGTAGAGTTTCAAAAGGTTTAATACAAGCAACACGAGTTAGAACTCTCTGCATGTTTTAAAGTTGGATTGGTGTGGATAGCTTAAAAGCTGTAGGAGTAGTAGTGGAAAAAATTGTAAGAAAGAGAATAGCAAGAACAATAGTTGGACTTGCCAAAAGAGCCCACTAATAATAACTAGAAAATGAAGTTTCAGTAGAAACTAGGTGTGCTTGCTTAGCTGGCTTAAAGTATTCTAATAATTGGTAGTGGAGGAAGTTTAGTGACATAGTTCTATCTTTGAGATATCTTCAAGTAAGATAAAAAGCTTTTGGTGACTATTGAACCCCATGTTGAATTGTACAGTATAAACAGTATCAAACTTATTTGTTCAGCCTTTCTAATTAAGACTTTTGTGACATTATGAAGTTGGTTTGGTGTTCCTTACTTCAACAGTGTAAGAGCACTGGGTTTTAAGAATTGCAAAGAGCCTTGGGGTAGTTCAGTGGAGAGAATAGACTCTTCAATCTATTGTACATAACTACTAAGTAACCTTAAGTTATAACTTACTAACCCAATAGTAAATATAATGTCTGTACTTAAGTCATTGAAGAAAGAGATAGTGAAAGATAAGACAAGGAAAAAAATAAAAAGGTATTATAAATTATTTAGCCATAGGCGGGACGTGAACCTTGGTCTATAGGGCTGGAAGGCATCGTCATAAGCATCAAGCCATCAAAAATGGCAGATTTTGACAGCATTGGTCGATTTCGCGAGTTCTTAGTGTCACACAGCAAAAATTTGGTTTTCCTGTCTTGCTATTCACAAAGCAATCTCTATTTCTAAATTAGATTGAATGGTGACATCATATCTAGTTAGTCTATTTGTAAAAGACAGAGCTAGCTAGCTAGAGACATACGAAAGATAGCAACATAGCTATCTAGCTGACTAATTATTTGCTAGCACTAGTGTAGCTTCTTTTTTGCTAGCACTATCTTATTAGCTATCTTCCAAATGGCTGTTTTATCAGCAAAAAGGCATTTGTAGGACTATAGGCAGTTATGTTCTCAAGATTTTGCTTAGAAAACACACTTCTTGTTTATCTACAACTGGTTGCTAAGCGATTTAATGAACTCCCTGTAAATTGCTCAATTCCAATCACAGTTAAGTTTAATTTTTAACTCCCTAACCCTAACCCTAAGGGGACTTTTTGGAGTAGGAATAGTTGAATAGTTTAAAATGTATAATAGGTATCAGAAAGCTCTTTATATGGTTTATAATGTTTAACCTCTATGTTAAAATGTGCACTTTTAAGTGGTAATATTTTAAAAAGTATAATGAGTATCAAAACGTTCAATACAAGCAGCTCAAGTTAGACCTCTCTGCATGTTATAGCTGAAATGGTATGTTTTACATAAAAAGCTGCAGGAGAAGTAGGAGTGAGAAGAAAATATAAGAAGAACAACAACAACAACAACAACAACAACAAAATTAAGTATGACGAATGACAGTAGTGTATTGTTGATGAAGATAAAAGATGGTTTGGACTATAGATAGTCTGATAGATGGATAGATAGAGAGTGTAAATGTGCTTAAAGTTTAAAAGGTCTTAAAATTGTCAAAAATCTGTACAGAAGTTCTTTAAGTAGGGTCAGTCAGTCCACATAAAGTTGGATTGAGTTGTCAAGCTTACAAGATAATTTAAACGTTTTAAAATGTATCATAGTTAATTAATGCAACTTAAAAAGGCTTAACGTCTAAATAGTAGCAACACTCTGAATGGAAGTTATTTAAGTAGAGTCAGTCTACACATTGTAAAGTTTAATTGAGATGTCAAGCTTAAAATATGAAAAAGTGGATACATTTTGAAATGTCCACATTCAGAGCCAATAGGATTTAATAGGATTTCAAGCAAATTGGAGTACAGCTCAAAAAGTATAAATGGTATGGTAAACTTGGTAACAAGTTTTTTCAAGCAAGTCAAGTTAGACAAGTCTGGGCATTTAGAAGTTGATTTTAAGTTAATAGGTTAAGCGATTTAGGCTGTGCACACGGCGGCATAGGCATGAAAAGGATTTGATGAAAATTTGAGTAAAGCTGAAAAAGTGTATACAGTATAATCGAAAGTAAAAATAAAAAGTTATTTAAGTTGGTCTACACAGTTAAGATGTGTTTTTTATGCTAAAAAGTATAAATGGTATGAAAAAGAGAAGGTTATGAATAATAATAATAATAATAATAATAATAATAATAATAATAATAATAATAATAACTGAAAGAAAAACAAGAAAAATAAGTTCCAGAAGAAACTTTGTGGGCTTGCAAAGTGTTATTTTGGTAGTAGAAAAAGTTAAAAGATGTTTTGGATGATAGACAGCTAGATTTGCTGGGTAGTTGAAAGAAAGTGAGATAGTCTTATTATGGTAGTGGATAAAGTTAAAGATGATTTGGTTGGTGGCTTGGATGAATGGATGGATGGATGGATGGATGGATGGATGGATGGATGGATGGATGGATGGATGGATGGATGGATGGATGGTTTGTTGATTGGTTGGTAGAAGAAAAATTGCTCCACTGTCCCATGCAGGGCACTGTACATACTGTAGACAGACAGATAAGTGAAGATTGGATGATAATTAGATAGATAGATAGATAGATAGATAGATAGATAGATAGATAGATAGATAGATAGATAGATAGATAGATGAGAGAGGGGAGGTACAGATAGATCAAAACAATTAAGAGGTTAATCAGTATGGGTTACACTGAGTGAAGCAGTAGTGACTGGTAAAAGGAAGAAAAAGAAAGAAAGGATAATGCTACATAGTTCAAAGGTTAGATGGATATACGGTTGGAAAGATAGAAGGTTAGATAGATAGTATGGCAGGTCATAGATAGATAGATAGATAGATAGATAGATAGATAGATAGATAGATAGATAGATAGATAGATAGATAGATAGATAGATAGATAGATAGATAGATAGATAGATAGATTAGTATTGGTCGACAATCCTTTGCATACAATAGGTGCCTGATGTCTGTGACCCATTGACCTCACCAGATGCTGGGTATATTCTCTGGTGATGCTCTGCCAGGCCTGTACTGCAGCCATCTTCAGTTGCTGTTTGTTTTGAGTACGTTTTGCCTTAATTTCCCTCTTCAGCAAATTAAATGCATGTTCAATTGGATTTAATTCTGGAGATTGACTTGGCCACTCTAAGGCCTTTTTGGCCCTGAAAAACTCCCTAGTTGCTATGGCAGTATGTGTGGGGTCATTGTCTGGCTGTATGATGAAGCGCTGTCGAATGATTGGAAGCATTTGCTCATACTTCAGCAGACAAGATGTTTCTGTACCTTAAGAATTCATTCTGCTGCTGCTGTCAGCAGTTACATCATCAATGAAGACAAGTAACCAGTTCCAGTGGCAGCCATACACGCCCAAGCCATAACACCCCCTCCACCATATTTCACAGATGAGGTGGTATGCCTGGGATTTTGGGCTGTTGCTTTTTTGTTTCTCCACACTTTACACTTGTCATCACTCTGGTACATGTTAATCTATGTCTCATCTGTCCACAAGACCCTTTTCCAGAATGTCTTTAATCTGAATGTCTTTTAAACTGTAATCTGGCCCTCCGGTTTCTGTAGCTAGTGGTTTACACTTGCAGTGTAGCCTCTTTAGTTCTGCTGATGAAGTAGTCTCTGACAGATTCACACCTACTGTACCTGAGTGTTCCTGATCAGCATTCTTCGGTCATCCACTGTAGAAGTCTTCCTTTGCCTAGCAGGCTGTTTGCTATTGCGACCAATAGCAGACTCCAAAGGAAAATGTAAAGGCTAAAATCAGTACTAGACATTGACAACTCTCTTATGCCTGCACAAATAATGTGATTGAACACACCTAACCAGAAACACCTGTCAATACTTTTTTCCAATACTACTGGTTTCCTGAAATAGGGGGACTTTGTATAAAAAGGGATGTCATTTCTAAATGGTGAAACCAATCTGAAAAAAGAAAACACTGAATTAAAGCTGACATTCTCTACATTTACCTCATAGTCATTGATTTAAAATCCAAACTGTTGGAGTATAGAGCTAAAATAAGACAAAATGCTTCCTCTTTCCAATACTTATGGAGGGCACTGTAAATAGAAAGATAGGATGAGCCTGGGTAGTGTTTTGTATTAGGATGTTTGTTGTTTCAATCATTTGTCTGTGGTTTGTATTATTTTGCCTGAAATTGGTGTCTTCTGAATATAGACCGGTGACATGCCTTTTGCCCCACCCTAAAATTAGTGCCTTGTGAGTACCACCCAATGACCTAGGATTCCTGCTTAATGCGATACTGGGTGTCATTTGCATACGTACTAGTTACTGACAGTTTTTTCCCCATCTGGCGTTGTAGACAACCTGCATATTTCTGCTTTCCATAGTGCAGTTGTTTTTCCTTGATCTCACCACAACGTGACAATACAATTTCTTCTGCTCCTTAAATTTGTCTTTGTTTTTTTAACTCATAGTTTTGTCAGTTTTTCTAATCTCTTTTGCATAGCTGTGGACATGTTTACACTCTCAATTGAGACTGACATTAGTTCATGTGTATAGTTGTCAGCCCTGGTCTGATAAAACATGAAAACTGTCAATCATATCACTTAAATGTTTGAAAGTGAGCATTACCGCAGTTATTGACCTAATTGACCCTAACATCTGCTGTTCTTGAGTAAGAATCAAAGAAGCCATATCTCCCTGATCTGTACCTTAACAAAGTGATGCAGGTGCTTCCCACTATGAGCAATGCCTGACTCACAAATGTCGACAGACACTTGACTGTTCAAAGGTCTAGATACCATGACTCCATGTCACGACTTGAGCAGCTACTCTCAGATATCCACACATCACATAAAATTGTTCCGCAATGTATTAATGTCTGTCTGTCTGTTACAACCCTGTCTGGAGGTTCATGAAAAGCCAAATAATGGTCTCTGAACATACCCTTGGCTATAAGCTTGCATTTCACACTTGTGCGCATAGAATGCCCTTTCTGTTCAGGTCTTCACTGAGCAGCTGTGTGTGTTCATTGTGAAAGGCAAGAAATGTGAGAGCATTGCACGTACATTGTATGTTTCTGGAAAACCCTGGATATCTATCATCATCCTGACTGTGAGAAGCTAGTACACATGTGCTGTAACACCAAGCTCGGTGCATCTCTCTTGAGTGCTTACTTGTTCAAAATGGAGGGACTGTAACATTTATTTGGCTACTGCTGTAAGGACCTGGTGTGTCTGTCTGTTCATTTGTTGTGTCTGTACCTGTTAGGTACTGTTTCCGAGCTTGAGACCTTGCAGTTGTATGACAACAAGAATCTTGTAAAATATATATGTTTTATTGCAATGGCAACCAGTGACAATTACAAACTTTCAGATGCAGATTCTCATATTATATATATTTCCTGCTGTTCATTGCAAACATAGCACAAAACAGTTCAACCATCAGTAGTTTGTGTATACTACTCACTCACCTGCAACGCTGTCCAAGCTGTAAAGAAAAACAAAAAGAAAATCAGTGCATGGAAAAGCCTATTGAATTACCTCTGGTGACTTATTAATGAAAAGATTAATAGACTCAAAATCACTATAGCCAAGGCTGAAACATATTCAAAAGTTTCTTTACAGTGATTCTAAGATATGACATAACTGAATTCTGAAACTGCTATGACAATGGAGGGTGTGTTCTCTGAACTTGTAATTCATGTGATGACACAAAATGGACAGTATGTATTAACAGGCCTACTCACTTTCAAGAGGCAGAAACTCTACTGTGAAACAAAAAGAGACATCATGAAACATCAAACACATAAGCAAAGACACACACATTTCATTAAACTCAGTCAAGTTACTAAAAACGTATCTTGGCAGCTGGCTAAAGCATTGGCTTAAATAGACCAATTAGCTTGGTAAAACAAAGGTGAATTAATCATTCTAGTTAAGTCTCCCAACAGTGATGCAAAGTGAATAAAGACAATGATGTCCAGCTAGTAGGTAAGTAGGTAGGTAGGTAGGTAGGTAGGAAGGCTAAGCCTGGGGTAGTTTTTGTGGAGTGGGTTGGTTAAGTGGTTGAGAGTGGCTTCATTGGGCTAGAACAAAGAGAGTGCATCATTTATTGTGTCATTATTCTAAGAATGTGTTCTGCAGGCCTCCTGTTGTTTTTATTTAAGAGTCGGCCTAAATCAACATTCCACTATGTTAACCGGATGAGATGTTTTGGAGTTACAAAAAGCTTAATAGTTTCAAAAGTTTGATAGGTAACAAAAACCTTTTATCGGAATTATTAAGTAATTGGAATATCAAGAGTTGGACTTGCTGATGCAAGCCTAACAGTAAGTATGAGCAAAAACAATAGTTGGACTTGCTGAAGTCAACATTCTTCCACAGGATGTATGATATGCATGAAAAAAGCTGAATACTGAGGTTTTGTTCTTTGACTGAGAGGTCTCTCTCCATCTTGGTTTCAGGTGACATGCCTTCAGGATTTCTTTGGTGATGATGACATATTCATTGCCTGTGGACCAGAGAAGTTCCGCTACCAGGATGACTTTCTCTTGGATGAAAGTGGTAAGAGACTCTCACTGAATTTTCACTGTTGTGTGACATTCTTTGGTTAAACATTTATAATGATAATGAATAATGATTAGCATTTCTATAGTGCTTTGTGTAAGTCCAACTATTGTTCTTCAACATACTTATTATTATTAGGTGGGCTTGCTTGAGCATAATAATAATAATAATTATAATTATTATTATTATTATTATTATTATTATTATTATTATTTTTCCAATTCTTGGAACTCCTACTTCTTGCTACACCTACAACTTTAAAAATCCAACTTTAAAACATGCAGAGAGGTCTCGCATTGCTATGACTTTTGGTTTTAATCCCTATTAAACTTTTTAAATGTCAAAAACTTGAAAGTGCACTTTTTAACATGGAGGTCAATGGAAACCAAAATATGCAATTTTTGAACCACTGATTATCTTACACCTTTTAAGATATTGACACAATTTCAGCTGTAAAATGTGCTGAAAACTTTTTTTATCAATTCAGATAAAAGCTTTTTGATACCTATTAACCTTTTTGTAACTCCAAAACCTTTCGTCTGGTTAACATGGTGGAATGTTGATTTATGCCAACATTCTGTAAGCTCCTTTGTTACTGTAACTACCATTACTTTCAGTACATTTATTAAAATTGAAATACAGAAATACTTCATGTATTCAGACCCAAATGTCATCAACAAATCACTCAATAAGTTGAATTGAGTCCATCTTAATGCAAGGATAATAGTTCACGGAATTTTGGAATTAATATCTTTGTTTGATTCCTATGCAAATCAGAGAAAATTACATGAATACATTTACTGAAATTTCTATGTCATTCTGGGGTATTGTGTGTGGATAGATGGCAAATTTGTTTAATTTAATCAATTTTAAATTGAGTCTATAACACAACAAAATGGAAAAAGTGAAGGGGTCTGAATACTTTCCGAAGGCACTGTACCTATTTATTTATGGAAAAATCACACTGATTAGCTCCTTAGTCATATTTCAGTTCACATATTTACCTTTGGCATTACCAACACCAGATGACTCATTCTTAAAATTATATGAAAAACTAATATTTCAGTTTATTTGGAATGGTAAACCAGACAAAATTAAACATTCCTGTCTATAATCGGTAACGATCAGAGAATGAGATTCCGGAACTACGTGAGACATCACAGCACAATTGAAAAATATGCAGTATGGCACAAGGAAACCAAGATAGGGTGGTATATCAAGACAAGTGGGATCAATGACTGTAAATAGGAATGGAAACATTGATGTCTGACGTCACCCGATTAATTTCAATAATAGTAGCTTGTGTCGCTAATCCAGCAACGGAATGCATACTTCCTCGTTGCCATTTTGGTCTGTCTGCCCACTGAACGTGCTCAATATTCGCTCTTGTCTAGAACTACACAAGAAGAATGCGTGAGCGAAAGGTGACCCCTGGGCAGCCATGTGCAGGCCTCTGCCGATCAAGCATGCGCACTGGGCTACCAATACGACGAGCACACGGGAACGCCTCAGCTAGCAAGCAGCAAGTCAATACAGATAAAACACATAATTCTACTGAGAAAACAATACCCGCTATATAAATTGCTGTTTTTTAACCAAGGCTAAGCACATATAAATAAACTGCAGTAACGCATAGCCTACAACATAATTATTGATCGTATTTATTTTGTTCTGACGTTTAGTCATTTATGCCCTATTAGAATCAATGGCTGTAATATAAGGATAGCTGTAGTTTAATTTATTCAGATTCTGTGCAAATCCTTTTAAAATTATTTATGAGAAGCGTAATCTGCCTAGGTGGTAAAAGATATACCAAGCAATTAGTTTCAATATGGCCACGATATACCATTATTGTCAATCCCATCTAGCCCACTAAATGTATTTTATTCTCGAGGTAGGCTAATTAGAAAAGTATAGGAGTTAGGTAATGTGAGAAACTTGAGTACTGCATTCGAAGTTGACTCAAATGGTAATGATTTGAGAAATTAATTAACTGTTTGATCCAAAGCATATTGATCATGAGATGAAAAGTATACTTATAGAAAGCCTTACCTTCAGCCACGATGTGTACAGTGATTATCCATTTGATATCATCAGCTGAAGTAAATTACCATCCCACAGAAAACATGATCCAAATATCACATAATTTTAAATAGCCAAGTAAGGCTTCTTAATATTGTAACGACCCTGTGTAAGGCCCGTTAGCAGCTCCGCCAAGTGAGTTAACTCTCTTGGTGTTGTGGCTAGCGCGGCCGGTTTGTAAGCGGAAGGTTGCGAGTTCGATACCCGCTTAAGGCAAGCTGCTCTGCCCCGCCGTTCGTTACATTGGTGTCAGCAGTGGGATGGCGCCCGTGAGGCCATCGGAGAGGCGTGTCCACGTGAGAGACTTGTATAGTGAAGCGTGAGGGCACGCTCTCCCGAACGGAGGGGATAGTGTAACGACCCTGTGTAAGGCCCGTTAGCAGCTCCGCCAAGGGAGTTAACTCTCTTGGTGTTGTGGCTAGCGCGGCCGGTTTGTAAGCGGAAGGATGCGAGTTCGATACCCGCTTAAGGCAAGCTACTCTGCCCCGCCGTTCGTTACAATATCTTCCATCACTGGCCACGATTGACAAGTTTGACTCATGGTGCTCACTCATCGCAGCGTCCCTCAATTCTATAAAGCCTGGATTAGCATTTAACTGTAATTGTGTCAACAGTTACGTTCAATTGTGTGAACAGTAACATCCAATGCTATGGATTTATTTGAATACATGATGTACTGCATAACTAAAACTGTATTTCCACCAAATGGATGTAGAAAAAATATTAATTAACCTGTCGTAGAATATTTAGCCTACAAAAACCTGAAGACTGGAAAACTCACTCATTAGAGAGACAATTTCGGTGTACTCAATGATGTGTAGGCTAATGTACAGTAAACATTACAGTTAATTAATAATAATCATACAAATGTTATGTAGTTATAAATATTTCTGCACAGTTAGTTGGACACAGTTAATCATTACAACTTTGTGCAGCCTAATCATCGCTGTCATCATTTATTAACTTGAAATGGATTGCCATCAAATGATGCCCTTTGCAAAATCAGAATGTATAGCCTATCACATATAAGTCTCATAATTTTCAGTGTTTTTATTGTCATAATGAACTATTTATTATGCATCATAGTCATAATCATCAATACATTTTTATTGGGCTCCTACAGCACATTGTCATCTTGCCTTCATGATTGAGTATGTACAAAAGAATAATGCATAGCCTATAGTACTGGCCTATAGTTCACACAGAATGTGATTTTATGTACTTCAGTGTTCAATTGTCACGGCACTTCTGGATGCAACGAGCCAAAGTCTAGCATGGTTTATAGAGTTTTCCCGCGCCTTAGCTGGCTCAGACTCACTGACATATGACGTCAGTGCTTTATAGAGGTACGATAAATGCTTCCATCGTCCGATCTGGGCTATAAAAAAAAAATACGGTGGCATGAAAGGCATCATTGTAGAACATCAAAGTCACCCTGGAATCAACCTAATTTGGCCAGGAACAATACCAACTCCAACATTGGAATTATATTGGGAATTGTCTTTTTGGGCAGAACTACAAGTGAAAATTACAACAGTACCATGAGTGGCCACTAGGTTTGCGGCGTGCCCGCCAGATGGCCGATTGATTCCCTCGTAAAATGGGCTGAAAGCTGAGGGGGGAATTAAAAAGAAATCTCAAGAAGTATATTCATTCAAATTAAAAATATCTTAGCATGCACACCAGAAATAATACCAAATATACCATAATGGGCTGAACTACAAGTGAAAATGTGCATGTGTGCAAATGTGCAAATGTGCATGTGCATTTTTTTTATAATGTGTAAAAAAAAATTAAGTACTTAGTAGATAAAATGTATAGCCTATGTAAAAAACAAACAAACAAAGAAACTACTTAGGTCCTCCAATGGGGGTGGCGGCTGGGCATATTTTCAGATAACAATGTGACACATCACCCTGCAGATGATAGCCTTAGTGATACTCTTATGATCTGTCGTGTTTGTCCGTCTTGTAATAATGTCATAGAAAGATGAGTTGAGACAGTGTCTATACGCCTGTAAAATGTTATTGTGTGTCTTTACTCACTCTTTGGTCAAACTGTCTTTTTCTTTTGGCGTTTTTTTCATATACAGTAAGTTCAAATGTTATTTTGTTTAGTTATTCTTTAGTGTCTTGACAGTGTTCAAAGTAATGACACTTAATGTACTCTGTGTGCTTGCCATGACAACACCCTCGTTGGGAGAGGGGTTGTTGCTCATAGCCTGTGGCACAGTGGGTTTTAGATAGGTTTGTATGGAGATTACTGCCAATATTGTTGTAAATATACTAAATAAATAATACTAAATAAATAGTAATAGTAATTGTAAAGAGTAAATAAAGAGTACAACTTGCAAATGTGTACCATGATCTATAAACAAAAAAGACATAGCACAAATATAATTGACTATCCACACATAAACAGTTCTTGATTTGTATTTATAAACCATTATATTAATAAAAGCAAAATAATTAGTATATATGGCTAAAGTTTTGTGAATAAACGCTCTTACATTTGCAAACAAATGTCAAAATATGTGAATAAAAATGAAGGCAGTGACAAACATTGTTTAAAAGTTATAAATAAAAGCATTGCTTTGTGTGGGTATCCAATAATTTCAATACAACACCTTAGCATTAGAACTGTCGAATCATCTGCATTTGCAGATCAAATTATTTTACATTTTAAAATTCCCTCATCGATCTACACACAATACCCCATAATGACAAAGCCAAAACAGGTTTTTAGAAATGTTTGCTAATTTAATTAAAAATGAAAAAATGAAATATAACATTTACATAAGTATTCAGACCCGTTACTCAGTACTTTGTTGAAGCACCTTTGGCAGCGATTATAGCCTTCTTGGGTATGACGCTACAAGCTTGGCACACCTGTATTTGGGCAGTTTCTCCCATTCTTCTATGCAGATCCTCTCAAGCTCTGTCAGGTCGGTGCACAGCTATTTTCAGGTCTCTCCAGAGATGTTTAATTGGGTTAAAGTTCAGACTGGCTGGGTCACTCAAGGACATTCAGAGACTTGTCTCGAAGCCACTCCTGCATTGTCTTGGCTGTGTATTGATTATCGTTATCCTGCTGGTAGGTGAACCTTCACCCCAATCTGAGGTCCTGGAGCAGGTTTTCATCAAGGATCTCTCTGTACTTTGCTCCGTTCATCTTTCCCTCGATTCTGACTAGTCTCCCAGTCCCTGCCGCTGAAAAACATCCCCACAGCATGATGCTGCCACCACCATGCTTCACCGTAGGGATGGTATTGGCCAGGTGATAAGGAGTGCCTGATTTCCTCCAGACGTGAGGCTTGGCATTCAGGCCAAAGAGTTCACTCTTGGTTTATCAGACCAGAGAATCTTGTTTCTCATGGTGTGAGAGTCCTTTAGGTGCCTTTTGGCAAACTCCAAGCGGGCTGTCATGTGCTTTTTACTGAGGAGTGGCTTCCATCTGGCTACTCTACCATAAAGGTCTGATTGGTGGAGTGCTGCAGAGATGGTTGTCCTCCACAGAGGAACTTTGGAGCTCTGTCAAAGGTGCTTGGTCACCTCCCTGACAATGGCCCTTCTCCCCCTATTGCTCAGTTTGGCCAGGAGGTCTTGGTGGTTCCAAACTTACATTTACATTTACATTAATGGCATTTAGCAGACGCCTTTATCCAAAGCGACTTACAACAAGTACATTTGTTTAAGTAAGTGAATCATCTATCCATCAGTTATCATAAGATAAAGTAATCAATGCTTGGACCAGGTGCCATAGGCAGTCACAATGCTAGAAGAAGGATTTCTTTTATTATTTTTTAATTTATTTTACTAAAGGGAGAGAAACTTGGGGGGTAGTGGGGGAGAAGAGGTCTTTAGGAGGAACTGTTAAGATGTAGCCTGAAGAGATGGGTCTTCAATCTACGGCGGAAGATTGGTAGTGACTCTGCAGTCATGACAGCAGTGGGGAGCTCATTC
Source organism: Argentina silus (assembly GCF_951799395.1). NCBI lineage: Eukaryota > Metazoa > Chordata > Actinopteri > Argentiniformes > Argentinidae > Argentina > Argentina silus. Next base: position 16,557,621 of record NC_139653.1, read on the forward strand.
CATTAGCGGGGCGCCAGGACAGTGAATAGTGCGGCTGTTGCTTCCACGTAGAGGCAGTGGTGCCAGGCAGCCAGCCGAGGTGGAAGAGTGGAGTGATCGGGCAGGGGTTTGGTGGCTGACCATTGCTTGCAAGTAGGGAGGGGCTGTTCCCTTTGCCGCCCGGTAGGCAAGCACCAGGGTCTTGAATCTGATGCGAGCTGCTACCGGGAGCCAGTGAAGGGTGCGGAGGAGGGGAGTGACATGGGAGAATTTGGGGAGATTGAACACCAGACGGGCGACAGCGTTCTGGATGAGCTGCAGAGGCCTGATGGTGGAGGCGGGGAGACCGGCCAAGAGTACGTTGCAGTAGTCTTCCAAACTTCTTCTATTTAAGAATGATGGAGGCTACTGTGTTCTTGGGGACCTTCAATACTGCAGAAAATTTTTTGTACCCTTCCCCAGATCTGTGCCTCGACACAATCCTGTCTCAGAGGTCTATGGACAATTCCTTTGACCTCATGGCCTGGTTTTTGCTCTGACATGCACTGTCAACTGTGGGACCTTATATAGACAGGTGTGTGCCATTCCAAATCATGTCCAATCAATTGAATTTTCCACAGGTGGACTCCAATCAAGTCTTAGAAACATCTCAAGGTTGATCAGTGGAAACAGGATGCACCTGAGCTCAATTTTTCGATTGTCATAGCAAAGGGTCTGAATACTTATGTAAATGTGATATTTCAGTTTTTTTATTTTTAATAAATTAGCAAACATTTCTAAAAATCGAATTTGAATGCACTGTACATACATGTGTGTGTCACGTTTCCATCTGGACACTAGGGGGCAGCAGTGACCACCTCTCTAACTCAGGAGACAAGAGGTTATTATTATCATTATGACCATCCTATTTAAGTTCTGTGTTTTGCAATTCTCAGTGTGGTAGCTTGGCTCTTCTTAGAGGTATATCTCTCATGGTCCTTAATGTCATGTCATAGGAACAAGTAGTAGAACAATAGTTCGCTTATGTTCCAGTTGTTTTAGTTAATCTCAAGTGTGAGCAACAAGAAGATGATTCCATGAAATGTTTTATATTCAGTCAAACAGTACTAATATCATTTGAGATTAATTACTTTTCACCAATCCATCTTACGCTGCACAATATATACAAAAATACATCACACTTTCCATTCAAGTATGACAAATTGCTATTTCTCAGGCTGTGAACATGATATTGGCAAAGCCGTCTAGCTGTTTTTAACGCAGTGGACTTGCCATGGTTGAATTAATTACTATGCGAAGGTAATAGTGGACAAAACTAGTCATGTGTCTTTGTCTTCCTTTGCCCCTTCAGAAGCTTCTACTTCCATTTGATGGTTTCCTGGGGCTCTAATTAAACATTTTATTAAGGAGTAAATTATGCTCCCTCAGAATGTAGAGGCCAGTCCCAATGTAGGGGCCGCAGTGCTTCAGAATCAACAGTTAATGATGCTCTGCCCTCTAAAGGACAGGCTAAATTGATTTCCCATTGAAAGGTCACATTCAACTATAGTACCCCTTTGATCATGTCAGTTCTCCACTCAGCTGAGGAATAGGCCCTTTGACAGAGAGGGATGTCTATCTACTTTGGCCACAAGCAAAGTCAATAATCCACTACTATTTGAGTTCCCTGCAAATACCATATCCTACATGCAGTCATGTTAAACATGTGTCAGAAGCTGATCCAGGACACTGACTGTGAGCAGATTGTTAATTGGGACAGGATTTATTTGTTACCACAGAGCAGAGTTTGCTGCAGCAGTGTTTTCTTCCCTACAGAGTGCAGGGTGGTGAAGTCCACCTCCTATGGCCGCATCTCCCCCATGCAGGGTCGCTGCTCTCCGAGGGGTGGAGGGCCATCCCGCAGGAGCAAGTCCCCCGCCTCCACTGGCTCAGGTAAGGCTGCCTCTGTGTGCATGTGTCTGTGCACATCTTCTGCGTCTGTAGCTGTGTCTGAGTACATCTTAGTTGCTATGGATACCAAGAGCAGTGCACAACTGATGATTGCAGTGCAGCAAAATGGCAATGACTTCCTGTCCGTGAGCCTCAAATGGAACAGAGATCTGCTGTCAATGCTGAACAAACAAATCAATCTCACAGTTACTAGATGTTATTGATTTTCACAGAAGTTTGGCTGCTGAGGTGAACTGACTGTAGGGGTTAGTTCTACTCAAACATGCCTTGCAAAACAACACTGAAAGTCACAGTTTTAGGTCACAAAGTAGTCTAAAGAACATGTTTTGCACACAAAAAAGTCCATTTGCAGTAGCCCTGTGTGCTTAAATAGAATTATAGTTCCCTGCATAAGTAATGGGGCAGTGAAGCATTTTTTCTTCTTTTGGCTCTACTGTATACTCCAAACATTTGGATTTGATCAAACAATCAAACAATTACAATGAGGTGAAAGTATAGATTATTTTTTTGAAGGGGTTTTCTGTACATGTTTCACCATGAAAACATTGCAACACTTTTTAGACATAGTCTTAGACCACCAAAAGTGATTTATTAAATGATTTATTAAATGTCCAAATTAAGCACTCATGTTTAGTATTTAGTCGACAATCCTGTGACCCATTGACCCCACCAGATGCTTGGTATCTTCTCTGGTGATGCTCTGCCAGGCCTGTATTGCAGCCATCTTCAGTTGTTTGTTTTGAGGACGTTTTTCCTTATGTCTCCTCTTCAGCAAATGAAATGTTCAATATGATTTAAATATTAAATATGGAGATTGCTGTATGTTTGGGGTCATTGTCTTACTGTATGATGAAGCGCCATCCAATGAATTTGGAGGCATTTGCTTGAACTCGATGTTTCTATACACGTCAGATGTTTCCGTACACGTCAGAATATATTCTACGGATGGTAATCTCTGACACATTCACACCTCCCTCTTGGACAGTGTTCCTGATCTGTAGGTCAGTTGTTTTGGGGGTTTTCTTAAGCATGATGAGCATTCTTTGGTCATCTACTGTAGTCTTCCTTGGCCTACCAGGCTGTTTCCGATTTCTGAGCTCATCAGTGCTTTCTTTCCTTTTAATGATGTTCCAAACTTTAGATTTTGGTAGATTTAAGATTTCGGCTATGTTTATGATGACATTTCTGAGGGGGCACTTGAGCAAAAAGTATATAACACAGATTATACAATTGATCACACAACAACAGCTGTCTTGCCAGCGCAGAATGGGCTACTATGGTGCTTTACAAAGTGCATTTCAATGACTTTGCAAATAAATGATTCAAACTATTATACTCAAACTTTACTCAGGACACTCATGTTGGTTTAACCATTTAATTAATGAAAGTGGTAATACATTTAAGCTTGCCGTAATTGGATGGCTCCGCTCTGTATAGCTCCCTGCCTGGTGTTTAAACGACCATAACATACAAATAACAATATTGACTTGACTTATCAAACCCCAACACAACAGAACCATCCAATTGGCAGTGAACTATGTGTAATAACAGAGTTCATTCTAGCTTTATGTGAAATCAGACCAGTGGGCGTACGCCAGTTCCGTTTTAACTCAGGAAGACCCTCCATGGCCCTTTGCATCTTCATGTGCAGAGACGAATGTACGTTAGCATCCTGGATCAGACAGGGGTCATTCTCGCATTATGTGACCTCAACTATTCACTATTACCCTTGTAGCACAGTGACCTCTTCGCTACCTTTCTCATCTGTATCACAGGGCAGGGACTTCTTTGCAACACCCCTTTAGAGATGGCACTTTGGCTTCTTGATTCTAAGCTTGTCAGCACCCATACAATGTTTGCAAAGTAGATACTAACTGTGTTATCTGGTACATGGGAATATTCTACCTTGTGAACTATGTGTTTTACAGGGAATCCATCATTGCTTTCCTGCACACGTTTTTAACCTTCATGGTTATGTGCTAGTTTTTCTATTTCACAGAGTAACTGGTACCCATGCAAGCGGTACCCAGCCGACCACCTGCTTAGGCGATCATTGCACTTCATCATAGACAGGCTGTTAATTGCTACACACCATCGCAGACACGTCTCCATATCATACATTAACAGTACTCAGTGGTTTTTGTGCTTGACATTGTCTTTTGAACTTCATCTACTTTAACATTCTTATGACGCTGAGGACCATCGACCCATCTTCATCAGGGTAGCCATCAACACCTCGGAGGTTGATGCCACTAAGGTGGCAGCGCCGATGCAGAAGGAGTGAGGTGTGTATGTTTCTGGACACAGCCTGCAACTTTGGCACAGGAGCCGGAGACATGCAGCAAAACATAGCATCTGGTCATAAGTTTGCCCTCCTCAGTGACAAACCGCGCCTCCCGTGGTCGACATTGCAAATAGCAGGACATGGAAGAGAAGGGAATAACATGCATTACTTTGAGAAATTACAATGGAGTTTCTCTGCTACCTCTATCAGACTTGACTGTTTGAGAATGAAGTAAATAAATGCTGATCTATTTTCAAGTCAGCGAGTATATACACCACATCGAGAACCTATACAAGCCATGAGAAATACTGATTCTAGTAAAACATCTACAGTACATGCAACTAAACACCCGCTTCTTAGAGGACACCAGCTGTGCACTAGAGGAAGAGTCAAAGGAAAACTTCTGTCATTGCCTGAAGCTATTGAGGAGGTGACATATAAAGGAATTAGCTGAACAAGCTATACGGCAGGAATCATGCACCAAAGCTGAACAGAATGCTTACCACCTTTTACATTTACATTTGCGGCATTTAGCAGACGTCTTTATCCAAAGCGACTTCCAACAATACATTTGTTTAAGTAAGTGAATCATCTATCCAACAGTCATCATAAGACAAAGTAATCAATGCTCACACCAGGGGCCATTGGCAGTCGTAATGCCAGTAGGCTATATATATATATGTTATTATTATTATTTTATTTTTTTATTAGCAGGAGAGAACTTGTACAGGGGGGTAGCGGGGGTGAAGAGGTCTCTGGGGTTGGGGTTAGGGTTAGTATGGGGGGGGTAGTGAGGGTGAAGCGGTCTTTAGGACGGACTAAAGGGTTTTCAATCTGCGGCGGAAGATCGGAAATGACTCTGCAGTCCTGACTGTAGTGGGAAGCTCATTCCACCAGCGGGGCGCCAGGACAGTGAAAAGCTGTGACCGAGTAGCGCAGCCACTGCATCCACGTAGAGGCGGCGGTGCCAGGCGGGCAGCCGAGGTGGACGAGCAGAGTAACCTTGCAGGGGTTTGGGGACTAACCATTGCTTGCAAGTACGGAGGGGCTGTTCCCTTTGCCGCCCGGTAGGCAAGCACCAGGGTCTTGAATTTGATGCGAGCAGCTACCGGGAGCCAGTGGAGGGTGCGGAGGAGGGGCATGACATGGGAGAATTTGGGGAGATTGAACACCAGACAAGCAGCAGCGTTCTGGATGAGCTGCAGAGGCCTGATGGAGGAGGCGGGGAGTCCAGCCAAGAGTGCATTGCACTAGTCAAGGTGAGAGATTACAAGTGTTTGGACCAATGTTTGTGCTGCTTCTCTGGTGAGGAATTGACGTATCCTTCTGATGATGTAGAGGAAGAATCTACAGGAACGTGCTGTCGCTGTGATGTTCGCCACACAGGATCAGTGGTTGTCAAGGATCACCCCAAGGTTCTTGGCTGTCTGGGAGGAGGTCACAGTAGAGTTTTCTACTGTGATGGAGAAGTCTTGGAAAGGGCAGGCTTTCCCTGGGAGAAAGAACAGCTCAGTCTTGTCAAGGTTGAGCTTGAGGTGGTGGGCTGACATCCAAGCAGAAATGTCTGCAAGACATGCCGAGACACGTGTTGCCACCTGTGAGTCAGAAGGGGGGAAAGAGAGAAAAAGTTGACCTGGTAGCAGCGACCGGCCAGGTAGGATGCAAACCAGGAGAGTGCAGAGCCAGAGATGCCCAATTCTGAGAGGGTGGAGAGAAGGATTGGGTGGTTTACTGTGTCAAATGCAGCAGACAGGCCCAGAAGAATGAGAACAGAGGAGAGGGAGGAAGCTTGAGTGGAGTGGAGAGCCTCTGTGACAGCGAGGAGAGCAGTTTCAGTAGAGTGCCCAGCTTTAAAGCCGGATTGGTGAGGGTCAAGGAAGTTGTTTTGAAGGAGGTAGTTAGACAGTTGGGTAGAGACCAAGGGTGTTCAAGGGTTTTAGATAAGAAGGAGAGAAGGGATCCCGGTCTGTAGTTATGGACAGCAGACAGGTCAAGAGTTGGGATCTGTGGACAGAGAGAGTCGAAGGATGAGGAAAGAGAGGACAGGGGGGTGGAGGAAGCTGCATCAGTGGATAGAAGAGAGAAGGATTCAACAGAGGGTAGGGCGGATAAGACAGAGGAAGAAAGAGGGGTGAGTGAGAGGGTGCGCAGGCCGCGACGAGAGGACACAATGTGGGTAAAGACTGGTTGGGAGGGTGAGCATTTGAGAGGGAGGGAGAAGGATGCGAAATGATGGTCAGAAACCGGAAACAGTGAGGTTTGAGGTATGGGAGGATCTTGTGTAAACAAGGTCAAGCTTGTGAGGGGGAGGAGAGTGGGACAGGGTAAGGCCGAAGGAGGAGAGAAGGTCAAGCGCTCTAGACGAGTGAAGCTTCTCCGACTGGATGTTGAAGTCACCCAGTAGTGTGAGCGGTGTGCCGTCCTCAAGGAAGGAGCTGAGAAGGACATCCATCTCATCTAAAAAGTGGCCAAGCTGACCTGGAGGACGATAGATAACAACAATGTGAAGTTTGACAGGGGAGGTGATAGAAACAGCATGGAATTCAAAGGAGGACAGGTCTGACAGGGGAAGGACATTATGTGACCACTTAGGCGAGATGAGGAGTCCTGTTCCTCCTCCTCGACCAGAGAGTCTAGGGGAATAAGAAAAGGAGTAGGCATCAGAGAGGGCTGCCGGAGTAGCTGTTTTTTCCGGTGTAATCCATGTCTCTGTGAGAGCAAGGAAGTGGAGGGACATGAAGCAGGCATAGGCTGAGATAGCCTCTGCTTTCCAGACCTCTGACTGGCAGTTCCAAAGTCCTCCCGTGACAATGAGGTCGTGGTCAGTTGAGCATGGTGGCTAGACTAGATTAGATGGGTTGCGAGTGGGGGTGTAGCGTCTACGTGTCCTCCTGTGGAATGAAATAACAGGAATGGGGAGGAAGCACATTGTGATATATGCCGGTATAGAGATAGAGGGTTATGGGAAATAAGAGATATAGGTAGCACTCAGTACACTCAGAGTTGTGAAAAAACTAACTAATAGAATAAAAATACTTAGTAGTTTGGCCTTCCTCTCAGGCCTTCCTCGATGGACTCCACAGATCGACTCCTTCGTCTTTGTGTCAAGCGTCTTCGTGTCAGGAGGCTGTCGCAGAGGCTGTTGCTCCATGATCGCCACGATAGAAATGCAGATTCTGCGACTGCTGATGACTAGCAGGGTAGCAGCCCTTCCCACCTGACGATCAGTTAACGACCAGACGGGTTTTACCACCCACTCAATCCCAAATGTATTAGTCCTGGTCCAAGGTGAGCAGGGGTTAAATTCCTTGCAGGATAGTGTCAAGCCCTCCCACTGGAGATTGACAGCAATTCACAGTAGTAGGCTTCAAACAGCTGGCTTCCAATAGAAACTAGGTTCCTGATCTTAAGGCAGCATAGCCACAGCAAAATACACAAGCTACCAATAGCACACTGACTTTAAATAAGATTAAACTAACTTACTTAGACTGGAGAACAGGCTTCACCACTCACTCAGTCCCAAATGTATGTGGCCTAGGCTGTGCTCCCTGCAGATCACCAGCCCCTCACTCTCTCTCCCACTGATGTGTGTGCGGCACTGAGCAGGACTAATGCACGCAAGGCTGCTGGTCCTGATGGCATCCCCGGACGCGTCCTCAGGGCCTGTGCTGTGCAGCTGACTGAGGTTTGGACTGACATATTCAACCTGTCCCTAGCCCAAGCAGCTGTTCAAAACCACCTCTATCGTGCCGGTGCCAAAACACTCCACTGCAACGAGCCTTAATGACTTCCGCCCAGTTGCACTCACGCCTATCATCATGAAGTGCTTCGAGAGGCTGGTCTTAGCTCAACTCAGTACAAAGGATGCCATCTCAGAGGATGCCATGCAACTGGATTCTGGACTTCCTAACCAACAGGCCGCAGTCTGTTAGGCTACATAACCACACCTCCTCAACCCTCACCCTGAACACCGGCGTTCCACAAGGCTGTGTGCTGAGCCCCCTCCTTTACTCCCTCTTCACCTACGACTGCACACCTGTACATGCCTCAAACACCATTGTTAAGTTTGCAGACGACACAACAGTGATTGGTCTCATCAGCAACAACGATGAGTCGGCCTACAGGGAGGAGGTCCAGCACCTAACAGTGTGGTGTAACGACAACAACCTGGCTCTCAACACCAGGAAGACCAAAGAGCTCATTGTGGACTTCAGGAAGTCAAAAGCTGGCACACACACCCCCATCCTCATCAACGGGACTGAGGTGGAGTGAGTCACCAGCTTCAAGTTTCTGGGTGTCCACATCTCTGAGGATCTCTCCTGGACCCTCAACACCTCTACCCTGATCAAGAAGGCTCACCAGCGTCTCTTCTTCCTGAGGAGACTAAAGAAGGTCCATCTGTCTCCTCAGATCCTGGTGAACTTCTACCGCTACACCATCAAGAGCATCCTCACCAACTGTGTCACAGTATGGTATGGCAACTGCTCTGCCTCTGACCGGAAAGCACTGCAGAGGGTGGTGAAAACTGCCCAACGCATCACCGGTTCTTCACTCCCCTCCATTGAGGCTGTCCAGGGCAAACGATGCTTGCGTAAGGCATGCAGCATCGTCAAGGACATTTATCACCCCAACCACAGACTGTTCACCCCACTCCCCTTCGGGAGGCGCTACAGGTCTCTCCGCACCTGAACCAGCAGGTTCAAAGGAAGCTTCTTCCCTGCGGCTGTCACCCTACTGAACTCTAACTCTGCACCTAGGTGACAACCTACCAACCCCTACACCGCCCCCCCCCCCCCCGGACAATTGTACTACTCTTACCCTATAGTATTACTTTAAATAACTATTTAGTATTACTTTAAACTGTACACACTGCTCTTATACTACATACTACTGCTCTTCTGTACACATCTGTCGATATTGTTCATAATGCACATATCCTTATTTTTTTTATGCTACTGTTAATACACTGCACATCTGTACATACTGTACATACAGTGGGGGAAATAATTATTTGATCCCCTGCTGATTTTGTTAGTTTGCCCGATTACAAAGAAATGAGCGGTCTATAATTTTTATGGTACTTTTATTTTAACAAATAGACACAGAATATCAAAAAAAAAAGTCCAGAAAAACATATTATATAAAGTTATAAATTAATTTGCATTTCATCGAAGGAAATAATTATTTGATCCCCAAGCAAAACATGACTTAGTACTTGGTGGAGAAACCCTCGTTGGCAAGCACAGAAGTCAGACGTTTCTTGTAGTTGGTCACCAGGTTGGCACACATCTCAGGAGGGATTTTGGTCCACTCCTCTTTACAGATCCTCTCCAATTCCTGAAGGTTTCAAGGCTTTTGCTTGGCAACTCGAACCTTCAGCTCCCTCCACAAATTTTCGATACGATTAAGGTCTGGAGATTAGCTAGGCCACTCCATGACCTTAGTGTGCTTCTTCTTGAGCCACTCCTTTGTTGCCTTGGCCGTATGTTTTGGGTCATTGTCATGCTGGAAGACCCATCCACGACTCATCCTCAGTGCTCTGGCTGAGGGAAGGAGGTTCTCGTCCAAGATCTTACAGTACATGGCCCCGTCCATTGGCCCCTCAATGCAGTGAAGTCGTCCTGTACCCTTAGCAGAGAAACAACCCCAAAGCATAATGTTTCCATGGTGACGGTGTTTGACGGTGGGGATGGTGTTCTTGGGATTGTAGCATTCAGCATTTCTCTCCCTCCAAACACGAAGAGTCGAATTTATGCCAAAGAGTTCAATTTTGGTCTCATCTGACCACATCACCTTCTCCCAAGCCTTCTCTGAATCATTTAAGTGTTCATTGGCAAACTTCAGATGGGCCTGTACATGTGCCTTCTTGAGCAGGGGGACCTTGCGGGCACTGCAGGATTTCAATCCGTTACGGTGTAGTGTGTTACCAATGGTTTTCTTGGTGACTGTGGTCCCAGCTGCCTTAGTATCATTACCAAGCTCCTCCCGTGTAGTTCTGGGCTGATCCCTCACCCTTCTCATGATCATCCTTACCCCACGAGGCGAGATCTTGCGTGGATCTCCAGGCCGAGGGCGATTGATGGTTATTTTGTATTTCTTCCATTTTCTAATAATTGCACCAACAGTTGTCTCCTTCTCACCAAGCTTCTTGCTGATGGTCTTGGAGCCCATTCCAGCCTTGTTCAGGTCTACAACTCTTACCCTGATGTCCTTTGAATGTTCTTTGGTCTTGCCCATGGTGGTGGAGAGGTTGGAATGGAAGAGATTGATTCTATTGACAGGTGTCTTTTATACCCATAACAAGCAGAGATTAGGAGTACTTTCTTAAAGTGACAGGAGTAATCTGTGTGCCTCATGGGCATATAACCGGTCTGTATGAGCCAGAATTCTTGCTGGTTTGTAGGGGATCAAATACTTATTTCCTTCGATCAAATGCAAATCAATTTATAACTTTATATAATGTGTTTTTTCTGGACTTCTTTGTTGATATTCTGTCTCTATTTGTTAAAATAAAAGTACCATAAAAATTATAGACCGCTCATTTCTTTGTAATCAGGCAAACTAACAAAATCAGCAGGGGATCAAATAATTATTTCCCCCACTGTATCTGTTTATACTGTTCATACTGCATTCTATTTATTCTGCTTATAATGTTACTGCTAATACATATACTGCTATACTGCACTACTTATACTGCTCATATACTGCACTACCTGTATATATTGTTCACACTGCACGTTTCTGCTTTTTTGCACTTCTGGTTAGACGCTAACTGCATTTCGTTGTCTCTGTACTTGTACTCTGCACAATGACAATAAAGTTGAATCTAATATAATCTAATATAATGTAATACTACAAGGTTATAAGAGGTAACAAGATAGTACAAGAGCAACAACATCTGATTTAATGTTGGTGGTTTTGCTGAGGAGTAGAATCATTCTATTTTATCTACGTTAGCCATTTTTGTTTTCAGAAGTGATGAGCTGCGGATAAATAATTTAAATGCTCTGATCAGTCCTGATGTTCCAAATTGCCCATTTCAGTCAATTTCAGTCAATTCCTACAAAGTATCCCCTCTCCCTTCCATGCGAAGTCCTTTTGTTGAACAGTGCTAGAGCTAGTGTGTGCTGCTCTCTGGGAATCTCTGTGAGAGTAGAGCTTGGTCAGAGCGCAAAAAGTCTTATCTGACGTATTTTAATGCGGTATGACACTTTTTTAGGAAGTAAACACAGACCTCGCTTTTTTGATTACTATATTGCAGCTGCACGTGGAATGATAATAGTTCAAGATTGACCATAAATGCACATGAAAATGGATTTCGGGTAAACTTCCCCTTTAAGGTCTCATGACCTTATAAACACTGATAACGTATAAACACTGATCAATCATTTGTGTTGTTGAATGTAACAATAGCAACCTATTAGCAAGACAATACAGCAAATAATAGTCCTGAAATTGAGATGAATATCATTGGAAATATTATTCAGTCGAATAGTAGAGCCAACTCCATCCAAACTCCATTCATTCTCCACCCACAAACGATTTCATTATAGACCAACATTACCTACTGGGCAGTTTATTATTACTAATGTCAACTTCTCAATATGTTATTAAGGGAAAATGTAAGTTTACATTAACTGTATGTAATCATCCAGAAACCCTTCATGTAGGGCTATGTACTGTATGAGACCCACTGGGTAGCTTATTGCTGTGGTAATGATGGATGGTGGATGCATGCCAACTGTACTGTTAGGTATGACTGTATTACCACTAACCATGTTAATCATGGTCTTACTTGTCAGGTTAAAATGGAATGCAAGTATAGAACAAAATGGAAATAAGTAATATAGCATTTTCCAGTTCTTATACCACTTTATTTCTTAGTAACTACCTTCTCTGTTTCTTGGTTATATATCCAATTAAATGTGTGCTCGTCATTTTCAATTATTCAAGAACAATATGGAAATGGTTTAACAATAATACTAAAAGAAGCATCTTTCATGTGAAATGATTAAGTGGAAACTACAGCCCTCCTTACTTATTACCTAGTAGTAATAACTAGGTAATTGTCGTTCTTGTTGCTGGTAACTATCAGTAATTACTGGTAATTACCATGGTTATTATCATGCTATTAAGCACTTATTCTGAGCTGTAATGTAAAGTGCTACCAGTGGGGTTGTAATCAGTGTAGGTGAAGTTCAAATCAGTGTTGTTACTTGCCACTGAGTGAACACTTAGAAAGTAGTGATCACATCAGAAAGAAAGGCCTCACTCCAGCCAGAACTGTGTAGCTTATCATCATGTCATGTGTAATGCAGCCATTATTGGCTTTAAACTTAGAACTGTAACAAAATAGAATATATCTGCAAAATAGAAAATACTGTAGAATTCTCCATCTCTTCATTGGAATCCACCCCACATGTTTAATTTTAATACACCATGATCAAAACTCAAGCTTCAAGTAACCATTTACCACAAAATGTAAATCCAAATGAATTACAACCGATTAGCCAGCTGTAGGCCTACTTTGAGTAACCAAACCTTATATTTTTTCTGAAACAAGCTTAACAGTTGCTGTAATTGAGTACACATCTATCCTCTTCAGGTATCTTACAACAGATGATTTCTATATTCAGAAATGTTCTCAGAATGTTTTGCATACCTTGTACCTTTGACAAAAGCATAACAGAGTCATAATGGGTTACAAAGAGCAGAGCAACCTAATAGACTGGCAGGCAGCAGACATCTACAGTATTTGGCTCTGTTCCAGACTGAAATGGCCATGGGACTGATATATTGCAAGCAGTGTAATCTCTCTCTCTCTCTCTCTCTCTCTCTCTCTCTCTCTCTCTCTCTCGTATTCATACATACAGTAATGTGTCTCTTAATTCTGAATTGCCTTTGGTACTCATTAGCTTTCTGTATTGTAAGAAATATGTTCCATTAATTTGTATTAGGAGATCAGGGGAACAGACCAGACAATCTGAAAGAAAAAAACATTGAATTAAAGTTGAGAATCTCTACTTTGCCTCTATGGTCATTATTTGATTGGAGTGTAGAGCTAAAAGAAGACAAAATGCTTCCTCTTTCCAATACTTATGGAGGGCCCTGTATAATGTACTGTAGCCTACTAGTTGTATAATGTACTGTAGCCTACTAGTTGTATAATGTGCTGTAGCCTACTAGTTGTATAATGTGCTGTAGCCTACTAGTTGTATAATGTACTGTAGCCTACTAGTTGTATAATGTGTTGTAGCCTACTAGTTGTATAATGTGCTGTAGCCTACTAGTTGTATAATGTACTGTAGCCTACTAGTTGTATAATGTGCTGTAGCCTACTAGTTGCAGCTGTATCAGTTTCCCACGCTGGCTGCTCACACATTCTCTGTGCCTACCCTGGCTGATTGCCTTGCCTGGCATAGGCACCATATGATGTCCGCACTTTATAGAAGTAAGAGAAAGGAGCCTATCGTCCGATCTGGACGATAGGCTTCTATAAAAAAAAAGTGACTTCTATAGCGGGTATTATTGTTTTTAATCAGCTGAATAATGTGTTGTGTCTGTATTGCCAAAGCCTCTTTAAAGGGGTATATACAATCTCTGATATGTCTCTATGCTGGCACTGGTTGCTGGTTGAGGGCTGAAGCACATGAAAGCATGGATCCATCCTGCCTTGTATCAACGGTTCAGGCTGGTGGTGGTGGTGTAATGGTGTGGGGGATATTTTCTTGGCACACTTTGGGCCCCTTAGTACCAATTGAGCATTGTTTAAACGCCATGTCCATGTTGCTGACCATGTCCATCCTTTTATGACCACAGTGTACCCATCTTCTGATGGCTACTTCCAGCAGGATAACGCGCCATGTCACAAAGCTCAAATCATCTCAAACTGGTTTCTTGAACATGACAATGAGTTCACTGTACTCCAATGGCCTCCACAGTTACCAGATCTCAATCCAATAGAGCACCTTTGGGATATGGTGAAACGGGAGATTCGCATCATGGATGTGCAGCCGACAAATCTGCAGCAATGATGCTATCATGTCAATATGGACCAAAATCTCTGAGGAATGTTTCCAGCACCTTGTTGAATCGATGCCACAAAGAATTAAGGCAGTTCTGAAGGCAAAAGGGGGTCCAACCCGGTACTAGCAAGGTGTTCCTAATAAAGTGGCTGGTGAGTGTAGATTGGTAGTACAAATCATGTATGTAGCCTTGGAAAATGATTTGTGTACAGTCCATTATGTGTGCCCTATATTGTTGGGCCACGGGAAAATGCCAGCAACACTTTGTATGACACCCTTCATGGTTGAAACTCACTTGATTCATATTCTAGAAATGTTGCTGAGTAGATTGGTACTAAAAATCAGGTTTAGCCTTGTGTACAGCCCATTATATGTGCCCTATGCAGTCCAGCAGTTTTTCATCAGTGTAAATAGAATATTAGAAGAATTACAAATAATACATGAAGATTACAGGATTACATGTACAGAGATAAGTTGAGTATCATTTGTGGTTCCTTTATCCATATTTACTATTTCTAAATGCTTAAACAAGTTTAACATGGGCACTTTTATTTGGAAAGAAATCCTCATTTACATACACCCAAGAAAATAACATTTCCCACCTGTGCAACCACTATGTAACAATTGCAAATAATGTTGCATTATTTCACATCAGGGTTAGTTTTTGAAGCCTTTATAAGTGCATGTATAAAACATTAATAACTGGCTCCTGATTGCAAGCTCCCTATTTGGCAAGTACCAAGTGAATATCGATAAATCTAAACTAATGGCTCATAAAATGAAAATTGCATTTAATTTTTTTTTGAAAATTGTATATATTTGAACAATAAACTGGTTATAAGTGATGTATTAACTAATTATAAACCATTTATAAGCCCTTTACAAATGTGACCTTAATGTAGAGTGTTACCGAAAAAATTATAGAAAATGATTACAGATGACAGTGTGTTATTATATCCTTTCCATAGTATTATCAAGTGAGAAAACAACAAAACCATATATAACATGTTTGAACCCCTCTCACTTATTGTCTCTTGTTTTTCCAGCTAATGGGACTGCAGGCAGTCAGCTGTCCACTCCTCGATCAGGAAAATCACCTAGCCCTTCCCCAACCAGTCCAGCCAGCCTCAGAAGACGCCGGGTAAGGCACTTTAGAAAAGAACAACACCCTCTAGAGTCCTATTAGAATGTTATTCAGATACAGTACACAAGTATAAAGGTATAATTTTGCATGGAACAGAAGGAGTCCTTGTTTGGAGAGTAGGCCTAGTTCTGAGGGAAATGAGAGTAGTTTCTGACTGGCCCCAACCTGCATGACTGTGTTGCTATAAGTATAATTAGTACTTCTCGCTTAAACCATAACCATAGAAACTGACTTTTTTTTTTATCAAATGGTGCATCTTTAAGCTGTGAGTAATGTAACTGAATACATTTAATTAAGAAGGAAACAGTGCCAATCACCTTAATTGACCATGACAAACCATCTTGTCTGTATGAAGAGAAATGGTGTGGTGCTGAATAACTGACACATAAATGCAGACTTTATGTAATCAAAACTGGGTTTATCATAGATATTTAAGTTCAGTATTGGCCAGTCTCTGTCAGTGAATGTTCATTTTATTTTATCAATGAAAAAACAAAATTTGTCAGACAATTTCAGATGAAAAATCCTGAAAACTGGAAGATCAATCAAATGTATTTGTATTGCCATTTTTACAATTGTCACAAAATGCTTCACAAGAGAAAAACGGAAACAACATAAACAAACCAATACAGTAAAAACTAAATAAAGCCCCCACCGTTGACCCCCAAAAAAGCAAGCAACGGAAAAAAAACCCTGTGGGGAGAAAACAGTGGACACAGTGGACACAGTCTTTGAAAGGAACCAGGCCCAGTATTCAGGGTGGGGTGTGCCCAGCCAGTATCAGGATCAGGGTGGGGTGTGGGCTCAGCCAACCTTTCCTTGGGAACTGTTTTTCTCTGTCCTAGGGGCACAGAGCCTCATGGATGATGGTTATGCAAACTGATGGAATCTGAGAAAGAATAGTCACAGGATATATCACTGGGCTAGGCCAGGTCATAGCACTGACTAAAGAAATTAGTTTTGAGCCTAGACTTGAAAATTTAAACTGGATGCCAAATTGGAAGATCATTCCAGAGATGGGGCGCTCTGTAAGAAAAGGCTCTGCCCCCTGCCATAATCTTAGATATTCGTGGAATGACTAATCTCTTGTATTTTATGAATGTAGTGCAGGGTTGTAAAGCTGTAGTGCTTTTAATCAGAAGCCAATGCAAGGAAGTGAGGATATGATCATATTTTTTGGTTTTAGTGAGTATTCTTGCAGCTGTATTTTGTACTGATTTTTCAGAGTGCATTGCAGTAATCAAGTCACGAGGTTATGAACACGTGGATCAGCTTTTCTAGCTCAGGGATAAGAGGAAGGGAGCCAGAACTGTCCCCTGGGGGGCGCCAGTGCTGCTCACCACTCAGTCTGACACACATCCCTGCAGCCATACAAATTGTGGCCTGTTGGTCAGGTAGTTCGTAATCCAGGAAACAATGGGGGAGTCCACCTGCATCCTCAGCATCTTATCCGCAAGTAGTAAGAGCTGTATGGTGTTAAATGCACTGGAGAAGTCAAAGAACATGACCCTCACAGTGCTGCCAGCCTTATCTAAATGGGAGTGAGCTTTGTGTAGCAGGTAGATGATGGCATCATCCACACCAATGTCTTCACCAGGTGCCTCATGTGTGCTAGGATCAGTCTTTCCATGGTCTTCATGATGTGGGATGTCAAAGCTACCGGTCTATAGTCACAACTCTGGTGGGTCTCATCTCCAAGAACGACGAGACCCACTACAGGAAGGAGGTCAACCTTCT
The DNA here is from genome assembly GCF_951799395.1 of Argentina silus. NCBI lineage: Eukaryota > Metazoa > Chordata > Actinopteri > Argentiniformes > Argentinidae > Argentina > Argentina silus. The sequence goes on from NC_139653.1 coordinate 16,574,740, forward strand.
GACCACGTGGTGCAGAGACAACAACCTCCTGCTGAATGTCAGCAAAACCAAGGAGATTGTAGTCGACTTCCGGAGAGGCCACACCGAACACCCACCACTGACCATCGATGGTGCTGCTGTGGAGAGAGTGAGCAGCACCAAATTCCTGGGGGTGCACATCAGCGAGGACCTCTCCTGGACCACCAACACTGCATCACTGGCGAAGACATCCCAGCGGCGCCTCTACTTCCTCCGCAAGCTGAAGCAAGCGAAAGCTCCCACACCAATCCTGACAACATTCTACCGGGGCACCATTGAAAGCATCCTGTTCAGCTGCATCACTGTGTGGGGCGGTAGCTGCACCGAACACAGCAGGAAAGCACTGCAACGCATAGTGAACACAGCTGGTAAGATCATTGGTGCCCCACTCCCTTCCCTGCAAGACACCTACTCCACCCGCCTCACCCGAAAAGCTACCTCGATCGTGAGCGACGCAAGCCACCCCGCACACAGACTGTTCAGCCTCCTTCCTTCTGGAAGAAGGTATAGGAGCCTCCGTGCCCACACCACCAGACTCATGACAAGCTTCATACCTCAAGCTGTTGGCCGCTATTTCCTGTATTTACTGTCTTTACTGACTGTTCTTTTTGCACTGTTTAAATTATTTTATTGTCTGTCATTGAATGTTTCACTTTTAGTATGTCTTGTCTTATCTGTTGTGCCTATGCACTTTATCTGTCTCACCGTGGGAGAGTGAGAAACGTCCTCTCGATTCCTTTGTATGTCTTGACATGTGAAGAATTGACAATAAAGCCACTTTGACTTTGACTTTGACCTTGATTCAGCACACTGGGGTTCCTTTTCTTTGGTACCAGTATCAGGCAAGATGTTTTCCACATTGATGGGACCTTTTCCAGACTGAGGCTCAGGTTAAACAGGTACTGGAGTACTCCACACAGCAGGTCCGTGCAGACTTTGAGCACCCTCAGGCTTACATCGTCAGGACCCGCAGCCTTCCTGGTGCGGAGTTACCCCAGCTCTCTCTTCACCTGAGCCGTACTGATGAAGACACTGGAGCGGGGGGTGGTCTCGTTGGCTGTGGCAGTGGTGTTGGGGGGCAGAATAATGGGGGGTGCTAAAGAGTTGTTAAGTGAGGAAATGGTGGTGTTGTAGGAGGAGGGGAATGGAGGGGCGGTGTGAATGGAGTCAGAGGGGCTGAAGAGGGAGAGGGAAGGGAGAGGGTAATGGATGGGACAAAGGTGAGAGACAAAGAGGTATGTGAGAAGCAAAGCTATTCAAGGAAAATATTAAGAAGGCCTCTTTGGCTATTTAAAAATCTGTGTAAGCTAATGGAAAGCCTGTTGAAAACATATAGGTATTGGCTTTACTCCGCATCAATCATCTCCCAAAGCCCATCCCCCCAGTACTTGCACATCACACATTTCTGATTTGGAGCTACTGTACACCTCATAGCCGTGTGAATCGCTGAAATCAAATAACAACTATTACTTTACTCAGTAAATTCATTCACATTAAGACCAGGTTTGAGTCATTGTTATTCCAGGCGTATGCACTGTGTGCAATAGCCTGGGGATGAGGTTACCTTACTCATAACCTATACTTTTATGATTTGGCTACATCGAGAATAAAATCAGATGTAGTGGCCTAGATGGAATTGAGAATAACGTTGCTGGTTGATAATGAAATAACGAACGACGATTAAATATTATGAAACTACGATGAAACTAATCACTTAGTATATTTTGAACAGCTAGGCAGATTAGGAGCTTCTCATAAATAATTTAAAACAAATTGCACAGAATCTGAATAAATTACACTACGGGTATCCTAATAGGGCAATGATTTAATGTCAGAACAAAATGTTAAATAATGATGACGTAGGCTACCCATTAATGTTACCGCAGTTTATGTTTTAGCCTTCGTTAAAGAAAAGCTGACTTCTATAGCGGGTATTATTGTATCAGCTGAATAATGTCTGTTTTGCTCTGTTGCTGGCATTCGTTGCTGGCTGAGGCACGTTCCCGTGTGTTTCTCATCTTGATAACTCAGTGCGCACGGTCGATGGGCAGATACCTTCCCAGGGTCTGCCTTTGGTTCACCCATCCTTCTCGCGTTGTTCTAGATGCGAGCGAATACTGAGCATGTTATGTGGGTGTACAGACCAAAATGGCGACATGGAAGTACGGAGGATAATTGAAATGAATCGGGTAATGTCAGACTTCAATGTGTCCATTATTTTAGTCATTGCTTTGGGCCAAGAATGAGCTTCTCGGAGTTGAAGAGTAGAACATCTCACTGCGGTTATTATCCTCGCAACTGTATGTAGGCTACTGCCTCAGGGCAAACGTAACCCACCTCACCTTACTCAACCAATACAATGAGCTCGTATAATTTCAACTCTAAAACTGACATGGTGACAGAAAACAGAACAAAAGCATTGTCCGTACCATTTTGGTCCGTATAGCTCTCGGCCATTCGATTTCTGTGTTAAAAGCGGAAATCAGAAATCCACTCGTAATTTCGTTTTTTATTTTAGTCAAAGTTAGAAAACAGAAAACGATATTACTCCCTTTGTTGGGGGATCAAATAACAGTAAGAAATATACAAATATAACAAAGAAATATTAATTTTAAAAATGTCTAATATTAACACAGGATGGGTCTGGGGTACAGGTGTGAGCAGTGTTGAAGCTGTATAGCCTGCTCACAACACTTGACATTGGTCAAAAGCAAATCCAGCATCTCCCACACTGAAGTTCCCCTTATTCCTCTCACAAAAGAGAGGGAGGACATCAACATGGTTACAAAGTTAGACTTTTGGTTAACAATTGGCTTAGGGTTGATCAATTATCACATAGTCCTTGTAATTATAGTGAGATTAACTTTAGGCCTGCGCATTCACACCTCAGTTGTGAATGTACCGGGCTGCGCACGCCAACTCATGCAGACAGTCTGAAAAAGTTGAGTGTTTTCATTCATTATCTTCAGTTATATTATGGGTGACTCCATTATTAGCCTATAGGGTCTCAGGTTATCTAATGCCGAATAGACTACCTTATATTTACTGTGTAAGATGCATTTATCCCTTCCTTCAGATGTATATCAAAGAACAGAACCATGGCCCTTGTAAGCATTGGGGCTTTGAAATGATAATAGTCAGCCTTCAAAAGTCATGACAGACAACTGATAATCTCATTGATGCAGACTGCTAAGAACATTGATATTAATGTGTCTAAGGTGTCTCTCTCTCTTCTCTCTCTTCTCCCCATTTCTTTCTTCCAGGGTTCTCAACACAGTGGCTCCTCACTCTCTCTAGCCTCCACCAAGGTATGCAGCTCAATGGATGACGGAGATGGGGCTGGTAGCGAAGGTAAGAGAGGAGACATGCAAGGCAAAATTACACTAGAATTATATACCTGTAGTTGGAAGACTGGAGAGAGACTATCTACCAAGTCCTGAGTTTGTCTATTTTTTTTTCAGCTGAGCTGATGGACGAGTACCCCTCAGTCCCTCCCTCCATAGCGGAGAGATACAAAGTGGGGAGGACCTTAGGGGATGGAAACTTTGCAGTGGTTAGAGAGTGTGTGGAGAGGTCCACCGGCAGGGAGTACGCTCTGAAAATCATCAACAAAGGCAAATGCAGGGGAAAGGTGAGGGATGCTCCTACACAGGGGTTTTATTATGCCCAGAGCTTCCATCTCTAGTCTTCCACTGGTGGTGCTTGAAAAGTATGTTGTAAGCAATGTTAAAAAAAGAATTTAGGATAAGATAAGATATATTTGATTGTCCCCAGTGGAAAATGTGTAAATATTGTGGCTTTGTTGATACACATGCTTTTGAAGACCTGTGATCATGCTTGATACGATTTCCAGTCAGGGTCACAGACCACTATATCAAGAACCTCCCTGTATTCACTGGAGAAGTATTTGACATTGAATCGTTTATACAGTGCATTCAGAAAGTATTCAGACCCCTTCACTTTTTCCACATTTTGTTATGTTACAGCCTTCTAAAATGGTTTAAATTATTTTTCCCCCTCATCAATCTACACACAATACCCCATAATGACAAAGCAAAAACAGGTTTTTAGAAATGTTTTTATTTCTAATTTTTTTTTTTAAAAATAAAAAACTGAAATATCACATTTACATAAGTATTCAGACCCTTTACTCAGTACTTTGTGGAAACACCTTTGGCAGCGATTATAGCCTCAAGTCTTCTTGGGTATGGCACTACAAGCTTGGCACACCTGTATTTGGGGAGTTTCTCCCATTCTTCTGTGCAGATCCTCTCAAGCTCTGTCAGGTTGGATGGAGAGCGTCGGTGCACAGCTATTTTCAGGTCTCTCCAGAGATGTTTGATCGGGTTCAAGTCTGTGCTCTGCTCTGGCTGGGCCACTCAAGGACATTCAGAGACTTATCCCGAAGCCACTCCTGTGTTGTCTTGGCTGTGTGCTTAGGGTCGTTGTCCTGTTGGAAGGTGAACCTTCACCCCAGTCTGAGGTCCTGAGCACTCTGGAGCAGGTTTTCATCAAGGATCTCCCTGTACTTTGCTCCGTTAATCTTTCCCTTGACTAGTTTCTCAGTCCCTGCCACTGAAAAACATCCCCACAGCATGATGCTGCCACCACCATGCTTCACCATAGGGATGGTATTGGCCAGATGATGAGCGGTGCCTGGTTTCCTCCAGACGTGAGGCTTGGCATTCAGGCCAAAGAGTTCAATCTTGGTTTCATCAGACCAGAGAATCTTGTTTCTCATGGTCTGAGAGTCCTTTAGGTGCCTTTTGGCAAACTTCAAGCAGGCTGTCATGCGCTTCCGTCTGGCCACTCTACCATAAAGGCCTGATTGGTGGAGTGCTGCAGAGATGGCTGTCCGTCTGGAAGGTTCTCCCATCTCCACAGAGGAACTCTAGAGCTCTGTCAGAGTGACCATTGGGTTCTTGGTCACCTCCCTGATGATGGCCCTTCTGCCACTATTGCTTAGTTTAGCCGGGCGTCGAGCTCTCGGAAGAGTCTTGGTGGTTCCAAACTTCTTCCATTTAAGAATGATGGAGGCTACTGTGTTCTTGGGGACCTTCAATACTGCAGAAATGTTTTTGTACCCTTCCCCACTTCTGTGCCTCGACACAATCCTGTCTTGGCGGTCTACAGACAATTCCTTCGACCTCATGGCCTGATTTTTGCTCTGACATGCACTAACTGTAGGACCTTATATAGACAGGTGTGTGCCGTTCCAAATCATATCCAATCAATTGGATTTACCACAGGTGGACTCCAATCAAGTCGTAGAAACTTCTCAGGGATGATCAATGCAAACAGGATGCACCTGAGCTCAATTTCGAGTGTCATAGCAAAGGGTCTGAATACTTATGTAAATGTGATATTTCAGTTTTTTATTTTTCATAAATTAGCAAACATTTCTAAAAATCTGTTTTGGTTTTGTCATTATGGGGTATTGTGTGTAGATAGAAAAAAATTAATTGAATCCATTTTAGAATAAGGCTGTAACATGTGGAAAAATGGAATGGGTCTGAATACTTTGTGAATGCACTGTAAAAGTCATGGAGCTTGTTTGCTTTAGAAAGTTCATTAGATGCATACATGGTTTCCTACCAGAGCTCATCTTAGTTATCACTTTAATTCCTACAATTTATTGTCCATCATCAAAAAGTTTTGCTCAAAGTGTTCCTTATGTTCCTCTCATGCCTCTCTTAAATTACTGTTCAGTTCTCTTTTTTTGGATTGCACCTTTAAACTTGTCCTTGTTTTTTAAGGAGCATATGATCCAGAATGAAGTGTCAATCCTCCGCCGAGTGAAACACCCAAACATTGTTCTACTGATTGAGGAAATGGACACGTACAGTGAACTTTATCTGGTCATGGAGTTAGTCAAGGTACTTAGCATCCCTTGACAAGCAACTCTTCAAAAGAAAAAAAGTATATATGTTATTCTCATGTACACTGTTTCCTGCATGCTCCTGTCAACTAGTCCGTTATAAACTATTCTTATGTGTTTTTGCAGCAAATGTATGTTTTCAGCAAAGAGTAGAAAGTGGGCCAAAATTAAAATTTTAAACCCACCTAAAATCTTTGAGCTGGCAACAGCTCTTTTAGTGAGTATGCAGGCACATTCACTTGAGAATGTGCATGGAAAAAATTCCAAATAAGACAGAGTTCAGATGTGTTTGTCTGTCTGTGTCCACAGGGGGGCGACCTCTTTGACGCCATCACCTCCTCCAATAAATACACAGAGCGGGATGCTAGTGGTATGCTGTACAACCTGGTCAGTGCCATCAAGTACTTGCACAACCTTAACATTGTCCACAGGGACATCAAACCAGAAAACCTGCTGGTGAGTGGTTGTGTTTGTGCAGTATGTTCACTAATCTTTGTTGATATTGCAGTGCTCTAAAATCACTGATATTGTTATGCCATAATGAAAACATAAATGAGTCCAGCATAATGATCTTTGATAATAAAAGGTCCACCAACATTCAATGACTTGGAATGCAAGGTATGGTACGTTTTGATGAATCACTGTTTTAATAACAAAGACGATGTGGGGGGTAGGATTGTAAAGAAAAATCCCACAACCTCCACCTCTCACTGAAACACTCAATATCAAAGGTGAGAAGACTTCAACAGTAGAGCGAGCTGAGGGTGAGGTCTAAATATAGTTAGGACAGCTGTTGTAAAGCCATCATCTACCACAGTTTACAGGTTTTACTGTTACATATCTTTCGTAGGTGGCAAAACATTACGGCTCCTTTTAATATATTGTTTTACTTACATTATCATTTTGTCTTTTCATGCACACACGTCTCTTTGACAAAGACACTTTGCATTGAACCATTGTGAACTATTGAACAGTATTGTGGATTGCCTTGCAGAAAACCTCACTCTTTGCTTTGGTAGGCAGTAATAAGAACTTCCCCTCTTACAGACCACAGAGTAACAGTGCATGTGCTAGTTGATTGTGCTTCCAATATCATATATGCCACTGTGTGAACTGCAACTCAAAAATAGACTGTTTTCACTACATTGAGGATGTTATGCAACCCCTCGCCCAGTCTCGAGAGCCATGTTGTTTTTGAGCTCCACACTCAGTCTCTACACCTCTGCTTTAATCCTTATTGTATCATCACACACAGCTCTTGTGTCTTCTAGTATAGTGCACATTATGAATGGCTTACTTAAAGAAAACTACAACACGGTAATGTATGTCAAAATGTGTCAGTGCCTTGTTTTCACTCATCTTGTCCTACTCTACATTCTATAACTCAGGTTTATGAGCACCAGGACAGTAGTAAGTCCCTGAAGCTGGGAGACTTTGGCTTGGCCACCCTGGTTGATGGGCCCCTCTTTACTGTGTGCGGGACCGCCACCTATGTAGCTCCAGAGATCATCGCTGAGACCGGGTGAGTCAGAGTCACTCACTTCAAGAGAGTTGTGTAAAAAAATATTTATTTAGTGTATACAATTGTGATGCTCACAGAAAAATAGTAGTTGAAAATAAGATCATTTTAAATCCTTTGAAAGCCTGCTAAATGGATGTGCTACTAACATCATTGGCTGGACTGAGTGTCAGCGTGGGGGTAAGGTCCATTGTCTCTCCTCTTTATCTTTGTCCTTTTTCATGACAGATATGGCCTGAAGGTTGACATCTGGGCGGCAGGTGTCATTACCTACATACTGCTATGTGGGTTCCCTCCATTCCGTGGGTATGTATTATGTGTGTCTTATTTTAACCTAAAATATACAGCCTACTGTGGTGGAGGTGGGAAGTTTCATAGATTTGATTCAGGGTATATGTCATACTGATTTAGATTTTCACATTTTCACTATATTAAAAGCTCCCTCTTGTGGCCACTCAAAGTAATACATCCTACTGAAATTAATGGAAATTCTCTGGAATTTCAACATGCACAGTTTTGCCGGTTTTTAACATGTCCAGTTATAATGCTACTGAACAATAGCATTCTAAAGATAATTTATTAATAATTCTAGTCAATTAAATACTTTTTCCTCATTTGTTTATACAGCAGCAGTGAAGATCAAGAGGCTATTTTTGACCAGATTCTAATGGGACAGCTAGATTTTCCATTACCATACTGGGACAATGTGTCAGACACTGCTAAGGTTTGTGAGAGGGTTTTGTCTAATTCTGCCAGTAAACTTATTGAGAGACTTGTAGATTTATTTTTGACAGGCTATTCACAGTTTAGCTCGGTCTCTGCAGGAGCTGATCACTGGGATGCTACAGGTGGAGGTGGATCAGAGATACGCAGCTCTGCGGGTGCTGGATCACCCATGGGTCAACGTAAGTTAAACACCTCCAAGCACATCCTTGTGCTGCATGCAATGCAGAGTTTGAATGAGAAGGATTAGAAACCATAAATCTCTGACAATAATCCCATGCTCTCACAAGGGCCTACGTAGACTTGTAACTGTATTACAGTTGATAAAACTAAGATTCTTAGAAGATAAAAGTTTGCCTTTTACCAAATAAAGAGGCCAAAAAGTGAAGTTACAATTGTTTAATCCCAAGATGCATCAACTGAATACACAAAGAATTGAGAGTCACAGCTCTCCTAAGTACTCCCATGAAAACACCACCCCGCCCCATGTGATAACTCTTGAGAGTCTACAATATAACATACAATATAATGAGCAGAACACAGTATCTTTGTCTGAACAGCTGCCAAAGTCCACCAGTGAAGCTGTAGTCCCCAATGTTATCTTGTGGGAGAATTTTCTGCAGAACCTTGAGAAAACATAAAACATAATACTTGAAACTAGGCTTATGGCTGCTCAATACATGTTACACAGTTCACACAGTTTTTATGCAATCTATCAGTCCCCCCTTTTAAACCATATTTCATATTTAAAAATAATGTTTAAATTCCATTATGCAGCTGGTAATGGCATTCCAACTGGAGCTTGGGACCACCATGCCCTTCCCTTCAGTGGGCATCTGAGAGAACGATAATAGATAGTAGGAGGAAAAATCTAAAAGGTTAGTAACACACAACATTCGCCCTGAGTGTGAACACTGGTGGAAATGTACAGAGCTACCGCCTCTCAAGTAAACTAAATCTGTGCCGCCAGGATGGTTTTCTGCTGGGGTCCACAAAAATAAAGGCTTACCTAGACTTCCCCTTTTGGCCTTAAGTTCTTACAAGAGGCACTCCAGCTCCGTACCACTCCCTTCCAGTTCTGCTTCCTCCAGGATGACTCTATACATTTGTGCAGTAGCCTTTATCAACTGCACCCCATCCGAAGGCAAGTCTGCACTATGCACAAGCTTAAGCATTAATGCTTTTATCAAATGGTACGATAGTAGGACCAGCAACGCCCCCCCCCCCCCCCCCAGCTACTGCTAGCACAGCCCAAAGCAGCATACAGTTGTGGTCAGAAGTTTACATACACTTGTAAAGAACATGTATGTCATGGCAGTCTTGAGTTTCCAATAATTTCTACAACTCTTATTTTTCTGTGATGGATTGATTGGAGCACATACTTCTTTGTCACAAAAAACATTCATGAAGTTTGGTTCTTTTATGAATTGATTATGGGTCTTCTGAAAATGTGACAAAATCTGCTGGGTCAAAAATATACATGCAGCAATGCTAATATTTGGTTAAATGTCCCTTGGCCATTTTCACCTCAATTAGACGCTTTTGGTAGCCATCCACAAGCTTCTGGCAAGCTTCTGGTTGAATCTTTGACCACTCCTCTTGACAGAATCGGTGCAGTTCAACTAAATTTGTTGCTTTCTGACACGGACTTGTTTCTTCAGCACACTCCACATGTTCTCGATGGGGTTTAAGTCAGGACTTTGTGAAGGCTATTCTAAGACCTTAATTCTAGCCTGATTTAGCCATTCATTTACCACGTTTGATGTGTGTTTGGGGTCTTTGTCCTGTTGGAACACCCAACTACATCCAAGACCCAACCTTCTGGCTGATCATTTTAGGTTTTCCTGAAGAATTTGGAGGTAATCCTCCTTCATTATTATGACCACAACTGTATTTCAACAGTCCCATCACCTGCATGGTTGTCCAATTCCAAGCAGTAACTACAGCTGTAGACACATTAGACACATCTATCATTCCATGGTGGATGATACCCACCGCCACTGCTGTAATGATGGCAACTACTCTAAACGTCTCCTGCTATGGCTCCCCCCTTGCTCAAAACAGGAACGTCACGTACTATGCGCTCAGGTAAGCCTGTTCTCTGCCCCCCAGTTTGCCCTCTGTTCACTCACTTCTCCAACTGTTCCCTGTGTTCAGCTACGGTAGGTACTTGTGGGTAAATTGTTCCTGTGCTAGTGTCTGGTATACAGTGCTCATCCCATGGCCAATTAACACTGAACACTGAAAAAAAACATTTTAATTTGATACATCTTTGGGCTGAGGGGTTGTTTTTACCTTTTAATTGGCCATCTGCCTCAGAAGCGGTGGAGAGAGAAGGGGAGTTGGGAGAGTGTCCAGTTGTAATATTTTCACTTTTATCATGTTTCCCCTCCGCAGCCTGCAACAGATGGGCTGCCATGAGCACTGAGAACCCCCCACCCCCCCTTGGGGATTTATTCTCTGATACATGGGTCAACAAAGGCTACTATCTCAAGAGTCACGTCTTTTCCTGTGAATCCTTGTCCGAATATGTTTCTACATTTGTAGTGGACTCTCATGTCTTCATACTTTGCTACCCATACTATATTTAGGAATGGCCATTCTTTCCCTAATGTACTGTTGCTATTATAGCAGCTGCCAAAAAAAACACCCCTGCTCAAAATACTCCTAGTCCCTCACTTGCAATCACTTCCACTGTCAGAGCGTGCTCTAGCCCCTCCATCTTCCACTATTTCTACTGGCTATGTGGGTGCTGGTGCAGATTTCACTTGGAACACGTGGATCCAAGTTTTCCTCCCTGCCACCTTCACAGCAGTGTCCGTTACCAGTAGAATGGTGTGGGGCCCGGTCCACCTGGGCTTCTCCGTCTTTGGAAATGCTGGAAACTTGCTATGACACACTTTGTACACTCCCTTTAATTCCTCATCTGCCATGAGACATAACTCTTAAGTGCTATCAAAGCTTAAGAGGGAGGCCATTTTACCAGAGCTTTTTCTTCCCTTGAAACCACCTATTCTTTACAAATGTTACTCCTTTCCTTACAAATGAATGAGTTCTTTAAACTACTGACACATCTACACAGTGTCTTACATGCCCATCATATTCATAAACAGGAACTCCATGTTTACGTCAGGGCACTTCTCTGCCATCCTGGTAGTCTACTATTATTCCTGGTAGTCTACTATTATATTATAAAACTGGGTTAAAGGCTACATGCTTTTCTGTGTATCCTTTAATAATACTTTGATCATCGTTTGTCAGATTAATCAAGTCCCAGTCTTGGCACTTAAATCCTGTGTTGGTTTAAATTTAAATTGGTCGTACATCAATTCAATTGAACTTTTATGATTTTATTTTATTTTATTTTTTATGTTTTTGGGAGACTCACACTCTCACACCACCTCAGAACAGTATGCCGAAAGTCCTATTCATGGGGGACACACCAGAACCACCTGTCTAATTGCAATTTCACTTGTGAGGGAGAAACACTCACTCACTCTCCCATCACCCCAGGACAATACCTACCCAAGACCTTCAGTTGTGCTGCTCCACGGCTGTGGAACATAGTCCCTGACCCTGTTAGGGAAGCTGAGTCACTTCTCAAAACACACCTTTTCAAACCTGCATAGATTTTTATTTTGTATTATTATACACTCACCGGACACTTTATTAGGTACACCTTGCTAGTACCAGGTTGCCTTCAGAACTGCCTTAATTCTTTGTGGCATAGATTCAACAAGGTGCTGGAAACATTCCTCAGAGAATTTGGTCCATATTGACATGATAGCATCACACAGTTGCTGCAGATTTGTCGGCTGCACATCCATGATGCAAATCTCCCATTCCACCACATCCCAAAGGTGCTCTACTGGATTGATATCTGGTGACTGTGGACGCCATTGGAGTACAGTGAACTCATTGTCATGTTCAAGAAACCATTTTGAGATGATTTGTGCTTTGTGACATGGTGCGTTATCCTGCTGGAAGTAGCCATCAGAAGATGGGTATACTGTGGTCATAAAGAGATGGACATGGTCAGCAACAATACTCAGGTAGGCTGTGGCGTTTAAACGATGCTCAATTGGTACTAAGGGGCCCAAAGCATGGCAAGAAAATATCCCCCACACCATTACACCACCACCACCAGCCTGAACCGTTGATACAAGGCAGGATGGATCCATGCTTTCATGTTGTTTACGCCAAATTCTAACCCTACCATCTGACTGTCGCAGCAGAAATCGAGACTCATCAGACCAGGCAACGTTTTTCTAATCTTCTATTGTCCAATTTTGGTGAGCCCGTGCGAATTGTAGTCAAAGTTTCCTGTTCTTAGCTGACAGGAGTGGCACCCGGTGTGGTCTTCTGCTGGTGTAGCCCATCTGCTTCAAGGTTTGACATGTTGTGTGTTTAGAGATGGTCTTCTGCATACCTAGGTTGTAACAAGTGGTTATTTGGGTTACTGTTGCCTTTCTATCATCTCGAACCAGTGTGGCCATTCTCCTCTGACCTCTGGCATCAACAAGGCATTTTCGCCCAGAGAACTGCCACTCACTGGATATTTTCTCTTTTTCGGACCATTCTCTGTAAACCCTAGAGATGTTTGTGCGTGAAAATCCCCGTAGATCAGCAGTTTCTGAAATACTCAGACAGGCCCGTCTGGCACCAACAACCATGCCATATTCAAAGTCACTTAAATCACCTTTCTTCCCCATTCTGATGCTCGGTTTGAACTTCAGCAGGTCATCTTGACCATGTCTACATGCCTAAATGCATTGAGTTGTTGCCATGTGATTGGCTGATTAGATACTTGTGTTAACGAGCAGTTGAACAGGTGTACCTAATAAAGTGGACGGTGAGTGTATATTATTATATTTTGTTGTTGTTGTACAGCGCATTGGGTTCAAGAAATGCACTTCATAAATCCGATTGATCCATTATTATTACGCTGAAAGTCCTATCTGTGGGGAACGTGCACCGACACCATCCGCCTCTGGAGAGCACGCCCGAAGCACCCGAACTCCACCACCCCTCCCCTATAGATACTTTTAATTCAGCAACCTCAAAGCTGATGAATCAAACCAAATGGGTAGATGACCCTTAAGGGGCACAGGAGGAATGGTAAAAACTTACCAATTTCTTTTCTATAGGCTGGCCTCCTCCAATACCAATTCCCAGTCTCCACAAGTCTGCTCCTCAAATGTGAATCCTGCCTCGACAATGGCAAATGATAAAACTAAGATTCTTAGAAGATAAAAGTTAGCCTTTTACCAAAGAAAGAGTCCAAAAACCTTGAAGTTACAATTGTTTAATCCCAAGATGCATCAGCTGAATACACAAAGAATCAGTCGCCCCAAGCGATAAGACTCTTGAAGGACAGGTACAATATAATGAGAGATATAATATAATGAGCAGAACACAATCTATTTGTCTGAACAGCTGCCAGTGTCCACCAGTGAAGCTGTAATCCCCATTATTGTCGCGTAGGAGAATTTTCTGCAGAACCTTGAGAAAACATAAAACATAATACTTGTAACTAGGCCTAGGGCTGGTCAATACATGTTACACAGTTCACACAGTTTCTATGCAGTCTATCACAGTAAAGGGGAAGAGAGCCAGTGAGTGTATTGAACAGCTCCAAGCTGAGGCCCCGCTCTGCTTGTGTTCCAGGATGATGGCATGGCAGAGAATGAGCACCAACTGTCAGTGGCCGGGAAGATCAAGAAGCACTTCAACAGCAGACCCAAACTCAGCAGCACCACGGCTGGAGTGTCTGTTATTACAGTAAGGATCTATGCCACACTCTCTTATGTAGATCTATAGCTTTGTGGGGTGTTTTTGTTTTGTTTTTTCATTCCTACTCAAAGCTGTCCTGTTGTTTTCAAAACTATTCAAACATGTTTGAACTGCAGTTCAAGTCAAAATACTTGAAAAATCATCATTTCTTTCTTCAGTCCTCCTCAAACCCATCAAGTAGCTGAATTGAGCTGCTCTCTCTCCCATTGGCCCTGCTCTCTTGTCAACTCTCCCCCACTCCCTGTAGGTTTCATCATTAGTTCACCCATCCTCTTCCTCCTGCAAGGTCTTCCTCTGTGTGCTCTGATCTCTGCCTCTCTCCTCCTCTTCTTCTATTAAAGACTGTTAGCACTGTTGTCATGGATCCCATTGGCTTTCCTTTGATTCAACCAAAATCTGTGTTACAGTTATTTTCTACTTCTTTGAGTAGGTTTATACTGTATATTGTGTTGCAGTTTTTGGACATTTTGACAATTTCATAGTGAACATATCTAACTCTTTGAGAATGTAAATAACTTCTTCTAATTGGTTTGGCAAGGCCACATTATCTTCTCCTTTTCTGGGGTTTAATGCTGTAGATTTTTTAGATGTTTGACTTGACGTCTTAAGGTTGATTCATTTCCAGTTTTGGACATAAGACAGTGATGGTTTTTACATTTATTTGGCAGATAAACAGTTTGCAAACATCGAACATTTTGTTTACAACTAAAAGTATATTTAATATCACAAATATCAAACTTGTCCTTATTAATTTACCGGTAAAAGCAAGTAATGAATTGTTTTGGTGTCTCCTTTAATGGAAATGTTGTTCTCTATTCAGTTATTACTGCTTTGATGGTCTTTTTGATCCTCATATTGTTGTTTATCCATTTATCAGAGCAGTGCAACTCTAGTGTCAGTTCAGAGTTTATGACATTGTGTAGTCAAGGTCAGTGGTGCTCAAAGTTTGAAAAGGTGATCCACTGAGTAGCACTCGTTTCTTTCTGCTCAGCTGGACCACGGCTTTAATATCCAGAGATCAGGGTCTTTGGACTACTCCCAGCACCCAGGCATGTATTGGATAAGGTATGCCATAGTGTAGTGCTAACATTCAGTGTTTCCATGGCAACATGCTGGCAGTCTTCATGCCCCCCCCCCCCCTTCTGCCTCATTGGGGGAACTCACCATTCAATCACATTGCCCGCTTCCTTCATCTCACCTGCTCTGTGCCCATCTATTCTCTCACTTGGTTGTACAGATTACTGTACGCTTATTCTATACTGTATGTGTGACGGTAGGTAATACACCCCAGTGCATCTAAGGGTATCTGTTACATATCAGATAAATGTTTTAATTAGTCCACAGGGTGCCACAGTTGTATTGGGTGTGGGGTTGGATGCCTGTTTGTTTACTATAACCAGGATGGTCTTAGATGTATTGTGTGGTATGTCTGACTTCATTTTGAATGTATCACTTTGAATGTTTTCTTCTTGTTGTTGACTCATGGCGCTCTACCCCTTTCACTCACTCACTTTCCCTGATGTCAAAGGTGGGAACTCTTGGAGAGATGCAGGGAGACATGATCTTCAGCCTTTCTTATTGACATATCCCCCACTGCATGTCCACACATTCACTCCCTTTACAATATCATCAACAGTTCCTCTGTGCTAGTCTTTACCCTGAGTCTTTTTCCTCCCTGCTGTATCCTACCCCATCCTGTGGACGAGCTAACAGCTGCTGTTGTTCCCTGTGTCGCCCTCTCTCAGACCACCGCTCTTGATAAAGAGAGGCAAATTCTCAGACGAAGACGCCACCAGGATGTGAGGCCCATGTCCCGCTCCCCGCAACACAGCTTTCCCACCAGCACCGCCCATATTGCCAACCCCAACCTCTCCCCCGCTGACTTCACCTCAGAGTCCGAGGACCTCTCCCCCAGCTCCGCTGAGACGGTCCGCTCGCCTACCTCCCCATTCTAAAAGCCCACAGCAGCCCACAGTGCAGCCCACACTTCTGGGGGTGTACTGTACTATACAGAGTGAAGGGGAGAGAAAAATCAAGCACAATTATTATAGCACAGGTCCCTGTAATCAAGACAGCCAGTCAGGCCGCCTGCTTACTTACTCATTAAGTTTTCATTATGGTTGTTTTAGAACCCTGAGGTCCTCTGGTGGTGTCTGTCTGCAAGGAGCTTTCTGCAGATCAGCCAACCTGCAAACACAAGTCACTTTATGGGTTCTTTAGAGAGCCTAAAGCGATGGGTCACAACAAAATGCAAAAACTAAAACCGTAGCTTTTGGCAGGAGTGGAATTGGCATATATACCTTGCCAGGTATAGTAGTGAAAGAAACCTACAGATCAAAATCTTCCATTTAACTTGATGGTACCTCATGTATGCCCTGAAAAGGGCCTTTTACGTATTTTTGTATGGATGTCTGTATGAAGTCACATAGCCACACTTATGTTCAGTAATATTTCATCCAATTAATTTTATGGAAAGATATACAGTGCCAGTATTGAGACCCCTTCACTTTTTCCACATGTTGTTGTGTTATAGACTCAAAATGGATTAAATTAAAATAATGTGCCATCAATCCACACACAATACCCCAGAATGACAAAGCGAAAACACATTTAGAAATTTCAGTAAATTTATTAAAATTGAAATACAGAAATACCTCATGTACATAAGTATTCAGACCCTTCGCTATGACACCCTTAAAATGAGCTAAAATGCAAAAAATCAACAAATCAAGTTGAATTGAGTCCATCTTAATGCAAGGATAACAGTTGATGTAATTTTGGAATTATATCTTTGTTTTTATAGGGTCTCTCATTTGCATAGGAATCAATTACACACTATGTGGATCAGGTTGTCATTACAAACTGAGCAAATGGAGAGGAACAAAACTGCTCAGGAATGCGACCCTGAGGCCTGGGGAGACTTACAAAAATCTACAAAGTTGAATGGTGGAGAGGCAAAAGCACAGTCAATGGGACAACATCATCTCAGTCACTCTACAAAATTGGTCGGTAACCAAGTGTACAAAAAGAATCCCTTAATGGAAAATAATCTATCTCATATCTATAATTGTGTTTGCAACAATGAATTCAAGTGATACAGTAAAGAAAGTGGCTGGAAATGTGTTTATTTGGTTTTACTATAAAGCATTAAGTTTGGTGCAAATCCAGTACATGCAATGCAGTTTCTGCAGCATCTCTCATGTGAAGAATAGTGGTAGCTACATCAAGTTATGGGTATGTTTGTCACTGGCAGGGACTGGGGAATTTGTCAGGATCAAGATAAAATTATGAAATTTGCTGAGTTGGTAGTGACATCCTAATCTACACAGTGTGTAATCAATTCCTATGCAAATCAGAGACCCTATAAAAACTAAGATATTAATTCCAAAATTACATGAACTATTGTCCTTGCATTAAGATGGACTCAAATCAACTTATTGAGTGATTTGTTTGTTGATGACATTTTTACATTTTAGCTAATTTTAAGAGTGTCATAGCAAAGGGTCTGAATACTTATATACATAAGGTATTTCTGTATTTCAATTTGAATAAATTTACTGAAATTTCAAAAAACTTGTTTTCGCTTCGTCATTCTGGGGTATTGTGTGTGGATTGATGGCAAATTCTTTTAATTTAATCCATTTTAAATTGAGTCTATAACACAACAAAATATGGAAAAAGTGAAGGGGTCTGAATACTTTCTGAACGCACTGTATTTCCATTTTCACATTGACATTGTCAACCCGAATTCTAATGTAGAATATTCAGTAACAACCCATATGACACCTCAGATGTAAGGTATGTCTTGGAATAGAGTTTGTGCACAGTCCTACATTGGGTTTAGCTATTCGTCAGTTATTGGTGCTGGTGTAGATATACTGAACAAAACACTTAACAGAGGACTAGAGAATTAAAGTTTAAAGCGGTGCAGGTATGACGCTGCTATACCATACAGACTGCCTGTCTATGACTGCTGTGCCAGCGAAACTGCACACTATTTTACGTATTTATATGTTGTTAATGTAATGATCACTATTGATACTGTACAGTCATTTTCACAGCCTTTTTATGATTGTAAAATTTGTCATTGTTTTAGGGTTAGGGTTAGTAGTTGAATGTCAATACAGTGGTTAAAATAGGTACAAGTACATAGACTTTCCTGGGCACAGATGGATCAAGTGCAATTAGGTATACATGCCCATTGAGCACCGTTTTACATTCCTCATTGGTGATGAGTGAAGATCTGAAGATCTCCTTCCAACATTGGTGGCAGCACAAAGACACATCACTCATAGAAAAGGTATATTTAAACAAATGATTGTTAACTACATTGAGAATGTATACAATATGTCAGTACACCGGATTGTGATCACCATTTTTTTATGAGTAACAGGAATTCTCACATACTTGATGTTTGAGACAGTTTGAGTATACCTGGTTACAGAAAAGGCACACAGAGTTTAGTTCATAGTGTTCTCACCTTTTACTTTTGACTGATTTGACATTACGTTCATTGTTTATTTTTGGATAGAGACCTCTGTTTTTTTTTTTAGCTTGTTACATGTCATTACACAATTACACAACATATAACATATTAGATATTTAAAAATAACATTCACAGAGAAAATCACATAAATTCTACATTATGGTGAAATCAATGCACATTTTCAAATATCATAATAATGTGTGTATCGAAAGTAATGTGTGTTTCTCCTGCCTTTCCATCTAAACCTTCTATTTTGCTGGTTTTGGCTAACACACAATTTACCTGACCCCTAGTGGAAACTGAGGTGACTATTGGAGAACAGTGCAATTTGAGTACAAGATCAAAGTTAAACCACAAGTGCAGAGGACAAAGCAGAGCAATCACAAGCAGCTGTGAGTCTAAATTCTGTAAGCACATCCCTGTTGGTTTAGGCTGCATGACTATGCTAAAATAGCTGTCAGAACAATAGCCCCAGTATGCTGCAGTGCTTTCTTAATTTGAAGATAGGCTACAGTAGACCTAGAGATCTAGTTCGCGTGCGGAAGGATCAAAGCTTGTAATGTGCCCCGTTTATAGCAGGTGTTTTAATGCCAAGCCGTGTATAGTAGCTGCCTCAGTGCGCACCATATAGCCTACTTAATTATCATTCCGTTCACACACATCCGATCAAGCAATGTTCCCTTTAATGCAAGTTAGGAATATAATTTGAATAAAGTGCTTCACGTAGCCTAATAAAGGTGTAGCTTACAACATAAACCTGGAATTTCGGATATAACGATTTGTTCAACGAATGACAGAAATGGTTGTCATTAATTCAAAAGGGACAGCTTGGGTTTTTTCGGAGTTTTGGTCGTAAGGGCATGAGACTTGTCAAACGTGCCTTCCAGCAAAAAATTATAAACACACGTTTCAACTACTCTAGAGGTATAATACGAAGCGAGCAAAGGGAGTTAGCGAACTAATTTTTTTATCTTCAAGTCGGGATTTGATCAAAGTTAGCGAGCTAAGGCCTTTTACTTGCTATTAAATCAATTTGGCTAATTTGCCAGTCAAAGGGGACAACCACCCGATAAACCATCAGTCAGTGCAAGAAGGATTTTCTTACAAACTGTCTTGGCGGGTCTCCGACTCTATCTGTCCAGAGGAGGGACTGTATAGAGGAGGATGCTAATCCGGCTAATTGGTTGGTATTTTCCCATATGACCTGTAGCTGTATGCCTATGAGAAACCTTATATATTATAATCACCGCATTTCTAACAGCGGGGATGTGTATGAGTGCATTGCAAGAATACACATTTCAGAGAATAACAGATCACGGATGACGGAGTCCTAATGACCCTACATGTATTGCGTGCAAAACAATGTCATTATATTCTGAGTTACACAGTCACAACAAATGAAAATGTCCCATACTTTAGCCCAAAATAACAACAGTTATTTGGCAGAGATGTGGAAATATTTTATAGCATATTGATGTAGGCTAGTCTAAAAATACAGCATGTGCGCTTTTGATTTCCTGGGCAAAATATGTGAGATTAAAATTTAAGCATTGTTGCACAGGTGCATCAAATGACACCTGAGTTAGACCAAATATTTAATTATTTGTATAATTAGAAGATGGTTGAGTGCCTCAAAATCCAATGGTAGCCGTTGTCCACCCTGTGAACTAGTAACGCCAGTGCATGCGCAGAGAGGTTGGTCAGTGATTAGTTTTCATCAGAGTGGTATATTCTAATATTTCATATTTCGTAATAGAAATGTGTGAAAGAACCTGGACAGCGAAGTGCAAGTAAGTGGGAAGATATTTAAAATTGTGTTGAGAATGTTTATTCACGCATATCGGCAGTTATTCACGAGGGCAGCTGATCTCGTAAGACTGCGCATGTGCGTAAACTTATTTTTTAGCATATAGATAGGCTAATATGTTTCGTCCTGTGCAGCGAATAGATCGTACGACCCTAGACATTACAGATGTTAAGATAAAACCCTTCAGAACAATGTGCATCCATAAGTAAATCCATGATTAAAACACTAATGTTCACAGCCCTATTGTTTCCCAGCATAGAAAAAAACAGCCAGCCTTTATTTATCCACAGACTGCGGACGGACATGTATGCTGAGTGAACCCTCTGGCTCCTTCTATCTCTGTGCTTAGACCCTGACATTTTCGTTCCAAGTGGGTCTATCCAGGACACACTGACCTGGTAATGAACCATGGAAGTTATGTAAATGTGTCATTATGTAAAATAGGCCAATAGACAATTTTAGTTAACTAAAACAAATAATTACTATTTTTACCACACTGGTACACTTGTCTACTGAAAGTGTACATTATGGTTGATTACAGAACGTCACAACTACTCACGTTTTTGTCGATTATCTGCTAGTAACTGCAATCAAAAAAGTGTTCCTGAGCACTTATTGCTGCACAGTATCTACATTATATTAACATGTAAAGTGTACTATGTTCTTACCCAATCCCTATCCTTTGTGTTAAATGGTAAACATTGCCAAGTGCTTCCAGCAAATTCCACTGTAGAGGAAACGGATATTATGTTAGATTAAAACATATTTTGACTATATTTTACAATGTTTGGTTGTTACGAAAAAATATGGTATGGTATATATATATACAGTTGAAGTTGGAAGTTTACATACACCTTAGCCAAATACATTTAAACTCAGTTTTTCACAATTCCTGACATTTAATCCAAGTAAACATTCCCTGTCTTAGGTCAGTTAGGACCACTTCTTTATTTTAAGAATGTGAAATGTCAGAATAATAGTAGAGAGAAATATTTATTTCAGCTTTTATTTCTTTCATCACATTCCCAGTGGGTCAGAAGTTTACATACACTTAGTTAGTATTTGGTAGCATTGCCTTTAAATTGTTTAACTTGGGTCAAGCGTTTTGGGTAGCCTTCCACAAACTTCCCACAACAAGTTGGTGGAATTTTGGCCCATTCCTCCTGACAGAACTTATGTAACTGAGTCAGGTTTGTAGGCCTCCTTGCTCGCACACACTTTTTCAGTTCTGCCGACAAATTTTCTATAGGATTGAGGTCAGGGCTTTGTGATGGCAAATCCAATAACTTGACTTTGTTGTCCGTAAGCCATTTTGCCTCAACTTTGGAAGTATGCTTGGGGTCATTGTCCATTTGGAAGACCCATTTGCGACCAAGCTTTAAGTTCATGGCTGATGTCTTGAGATGTTGCTTCAATATATCCACATCATTTTCCTTCCTCATGATGCCATCTATTTTTTGAAGTGCACCAGTCCATTCTGCAGCAAAGCACCCCCACAACATGATGCTGCCACCCCCGAGCTTCACGATTGGGATGGTGTTCTTTGGCTTGCAAGCCTCCCCCTTTTTCCTCCAAACATAATGATGGTCATTATGGCCAAACAGTTACATTTTAGTTTCATCAAACCAGAGGACATTTCTCCAAGAAAGTAAGATCTTTGTCCCAATGTGTAGTAGCAAACCGTAGTCTGGCTTTTTTATGGCGGTTTTGGAGAAGTGGCTTCTTCCTTGCTGAGCGGCCTTTCAGGTTATGTCGATATAGGACTCGTTTTACTGGGGATATAGATACTTTTGTACCTGTTTCCTCCAGCATCTTCACAAGGTCCTTTGCTGTTGTTCTGGGATTGATTTGCACTTTTTGCGCTAAAGTACGTTCATCTCTAGGAGACAGAATGCGTCTCCTTCCTGAGCTGTATGATGGCTGTGTGGCATGGTGTTTATATTTTCGTACAATTGTTTGTACAGATGAACATGGTACTTTCAGGCGTTTGGAAATTGCTCCCAAGGATGAACCAGACTTGTGGATGTCCACAATTTTTTTTCTGAGGTCTTGGTTGATTTCTTTTGATTTTCCCATGATGTGAAGCAAAAAGGCACTGAGTTTGAAGGTAGGCCTTAAAATACATCCACAGGTACACCTCCAATTGACTCAAATGATGTCAATTAGCCTATCTGAAGCTTCTAAAGCCATGACATAATTTTCTGGAATTTTCCAAGCTGTTTAAAGGCACAGTCAACTTAGTGCATGTAACTTCTGACCCACTGGAATTATGATATAGTGAATTATAAGTGAAATAATTTGTCTGTAAACAATTGTTGGAAAAATTACTTGTGTCATGCACAAAGTAGATTGGTTAAAAAATTAGTTTTAATGCCTTCAACCTAAGTGTATGTTAACTTCGACTTCAACTGTATATAAGGTCTACTGGAATAGTTTGTATTCTGACCAGTTGATCAACTGGTCATCGCTCCACTCTTCTTGAGATAATGTCCCTCTGAATATAAAAGGTCCATGGGGTTGAATGACCGGCTCTTGAGGCACTCCATCAGATGTTGTAAGTTGCATGTGTACTGTATGCTATCAAAATGAATTGTGCTGGTCTTTGATTGTCCTATATATGGCTGTCACTATATTTGTCGCCATTTGTTTTATTTTGTCACTGCATTTATGCTCTGTCAATGTAATCCAGTAGCAGCAAGTACAATTAATTTGCATACTGCAACAGAAGCAAGAACACATATGTATTCTAGAATTGTTTAACTCTACCACCCATCCATGTACTTGTTAAGAGGGCTTTCAGAGACAAATGCTTAGGGAACTGATAGCTCATTGAGTTTGCTGTTCTTAGTGAGTGAACCAAAAAGCCCCCCAAAAAAAGCATGTCATTACTTGCTGTATGGAATGCATTTGCTTCCTCTGGGACAACAGCCTTTTTTTATTTTGCATAGAAATAGAGTAAATGCATCTATTTAATGTGATTGTCCAAAATACATTTTAACCAAATTCTGAGTGAATAGACACTGAAGTCCTTCTGTTGTACATTTATGTTGTGAAAGACAATGATTGTGTTGTGTGAAAGCACAAATCATGTGTTGCTGTTAGATATTTATTGATACACAATAACTCTTAAGAAAGGACATGAAACAAATAAAAATGGGATTGATTACCAGTAGCACATTTCCTTATCTGATTATCTGAAGAATTCACTCAACAAATTGTCATTGTTATAGCAATTATCCAACAGTGGTGTACTCAGCAACAAGCCAAACCTGTGAATAAATTATTTCCTGGAGTCTGGTCATTTCTTTCTACTTCAGTACTGAAATAATATCTGAATTAATGTGACTCCCAACTGTATGAAGTCAACGAGACAGTAGAGGGCAGTATAAGCTTATTTATACAGACCATAAAATAGTACTCCATCATACAGACCTGAGTGGACTAATTTACAAATTTTCCAAACGGTCTACCCAGTTACAGTATGTACATGGGTTGATTTTTTAAGGGATATAATCAAACACATTAAAATGAATATTTATAGGCAACATATTATTTACTTTGCTTTTTGTCAAAATACTTCCAGATAGAATAAAAACTCACCAACAGGGAAGCTTATTTATACATATGTTTTTATTATAAATACAACAAAAGGAAACATTTTTAATTTATTTTACAATTAGCAATCTTTTATATTGGTATAACGTAATGTTAAACAGCTCCAAACTAGGACTTAAAGTAAATCCTGCTTCTGAAGTTGCAACATACCTGTAAACCAACAGTAAATAACGTTAACTAATAAAAACGTAATATTTCTCAACAAAATATATTACATTCAATCAAAATGCATGGCCAAATATCAACATAAATAAATGCATTTATTTAGCTAAATCGTCCTTAGCCAACAATTTCTGTCAATAATTCAAAAATATCCCCTGTGTCAAAGTCATATTGATGCAAATTAGTAATCAAAAAGGTAGTCAAATAAATGTGCAGTTCCAACCCACATCTATGGTAACTCCTTGCATGCAATGGATGCTGTTCTACTGTAAGCTGTTCAACGTAGGATGATGTCTGTACAAACACCACTGGCAAATAAAAATGCAAACCCAATGTCTTTGCATATTTCTTTTCTTTTTTTCCTATCAACTCAAACACATTTGTGACACTTTATACATCTTTGCATTAAAACATGGTTATTATATTTTCATAATATCCAAAATAGCTGACAATCAATTCTGTATGACTATAACCTGTTTAACATTAGGATTTTGTTTGTTAATAATTGTTTAAAATAGCTAGATGCCTCTCACACACATTTATAGCCCCACCCATCTTGTTTCCTTACAGGTTATATATAAATTCATGATATTACCATCGAGTGGTTATACAACATAAGTATTACACTGGTTTGATATACAAACAATGATGACTAAAGTATCCAGTGTTAAAACTATCTCAGATACATTGGATAGTAGATCATAGTCGATAGTAGATCATAGTAGATAGTAGATAGTAGATCATAGTAGATAGTAGATCCATGCACCAGAAACATAACAATGTATTGCTGTTCCTTCTCTGTCATTCTAATAGTGACAGAGAAGGAACAGCAATACATAATGATATGTTTCTGGTGCATGGATCTACTATCTACTATGCAAAGATTTCCAATGACTTAGCTCTGCCAAATACAATAATAAATGACAATGTAAGTGTCATTTTGTATTTTATGTCAAAGGAGAATGTTTTATGAAATGACATTCCTATGATCTGCTCATAGCCCTGCCCTCATATGCACACCCCTACGGAACAGTCACAAAATATACAAAACATACATTTTATTTTATTTTATTTTTTTATCCTCGGATATGTTGTTTGACATCTGTTGCACCAGCTCACTCATTAGTCTTATTTAAATGTTTGTTTGTACAGTTAAAAGTAATTTCAAATCCTTGCCTACATTGAACTATAAGCAAAATAGTTACCGACCTCTCCAAGAAATGGAATGGAAATCTCAAAAAGATTGTTCTCTCTTGATGATATTGTGATACATTGTGATAAGAAAACAAATAATTCACAATGGACACATTTCACACAGTAGTTTCTGAAATGGTCCTTACAGACATCCAAACACATTATCGAAATAACATTTAACAATTTGCCTTTTTTGAACAATGTACATTGATAAACCACTGTTTTCCATGATGGGTGACCAATGATCATGTATGGACTATTACACTAAGATATTAAGTGACAGGTTTTTGAACAAGTATCCATGGAAATGTGTTAAGAGAGAATGATGGGTTTGCTGTAAAAAAAGGAGGCTTATTTAACAGCTTTTGTCATTTTTTAGCATTAATTATCCCTTTTCAGTCTAGAAACACGACATCTTCCTTATATACAGTTTTTACTTTTTTCCTAGAAAAGGGTCACAAGTAAGATGTGTATCTGGCATACAAATGTTGTATAAATGTTATTAACTGTAGGTTGTGTTTGTTTATATTTTTCACAGTTTGAAATATGACCAAAGGTTGAATAAAAGTACAGCTTTTAACTGAATTGAAGCTGTACTTTAAATCTAACCCTCTGAATCTCTCCAGGCCTTAGATACACACATTCAGATCATCTCTGTCTCTACTGGAGAGATGAGAACAACAGATCTGCTTGAGTAACCTGGACGGCTATGTGCTTCAGCTGGTGCTCAGGCATGACATACTGTAAAACGAGGGAGAAGCCAGAAACAACAATGCTCAGCAATAGCATGATAACATGGAATTCTCACAAAGAGGCCAGATGCTCAAGTCAAGCCCACTCCTCTTTTTACTTTCGCCTTACTCTGTTGTTTTTCAATCTGATCATTGTCTTTATCCTCCGTCCATCCTCTTATGGTTGGCTCTGTTCCTGATGACCAGGTATGTAGCTGTAGCTGCATTCTACTATATAGGCCGGGCATGTCCCTGTTGGAGCTGCCCACCACAGCTCAGTATCTGTTCTGGTGCTCGTAGTGCCACCGGTTGAAATCTATGTTGAACGCCACAATGCTGCCAGATGCCATGCCCGTGATCAGAGTCCTGGGAACAGAGGAACACACAGTGACGTGAATACTGATTGAAAGAACATAAGAATTGAACATACAATTGAATGTGTGCATGTACAAGCTCATTATTACCACCATATTTCATTAGTAATTTGATTAAATTATGGAGTTAACACACTATTTCCCATACTGTACTAATGATAAAACAATTGGTGTGTGTGTGTGTGTCTGTGTCTGTGTCTGTGTGTGTGTGTGTGTGTGTGTGTGTGTGTGTGTGTGTGTGTGTGTGTGTGTGTGTGCGCGCGCGTGCAGCCGTGTGCGAATGATAGGACATACCAAAACTCATGCATGAATGTCTATGTGTGTGTATTGGTGTGAAGCATTTCCTTGCGTAAGAGCAGCTTATTAAAAGGCCCTAAGTGTAGAATGAAGCAGAACGGAAGGTCATCAGTGGCTGTGACAGTAAATTACTGAAGCCCTCTGACAGCTGAAGTGGACCATTGAGTCCCTGTGTCCATCTGCAGCCCCTGTGCCCCTGTGTCCGTGAGCTGCTGGTATGTAAGAAAGCAGCTGATTTCACAGGGTCGTCCTATACTGCTACACCCTCAGGGCTCCTCTCAGTCACAATGAACAGTGCTGGAGCAAAACACCCCTCTTTACAGGGAAGCTAGGAACATGGGTCACTGGTGTGTTACCTCAATTCAACTTAACAAGAAATAATCTCCCACCCTAACTGAATCAAGGGTCTTGGTAAATGTGTTATCTATGTGATTTACCGTTTCTAAGAGATTCTCTCAACAAAAGGCACAAAATATAGTTTATAGAATTTTTCAGGGTAAATTTCAGGGCTTTTTAGCACAGAGGTAATTTAATGCCGTGACCCTCTGAAGACGGAAATTCTCGGACTTTACTGGAAAACTTAGTGAAAGCCCCTTATTGTTGACAATTGAGTCTCTTGTCTGCCATTCTCTGGGCCTGCTTGTCTTGGGTAGAGCTGGTGGATATGAGTCATGAGTGTCCTAATGGTGCAGCAGTTGGCCTAATGTGTGGTGTGCGGGGGGACTGGGGCTGGGGCTGGGGCTGGGGCCTTGGGTTGGGACTGGAGCTGGGGCTGGGGCTTGAACTGCAATGGAGTTGGGACTGGTGCTGGTGCTGGTGCTGGGGCTGGTACTGGGGCTGGGGCTGGGGCTGGGGCTGGGGCTGGGGCTGGGGCTGGGGCTGGGGCAGGGGCAGAGATGGACACACTGCTGGGGTGAGTAAGAGCGGGCATGTGGGTATGAAGAGGAGCCTGAGTATTTAGGCCCTTTAACCTCCACTGGCATTTAGGGTCACATGATGACATCAGCCTTTTAGAGCATGAGACAACCCCACCACTGTGCTGCCTCCATACTCTCTCCCTTCTGCTGTTGGCTGCAGGGGAGCACGGACATCTTACAGAGCAAAGCACCGATAGACAAGACCGCCGAACAAAGGCAGTGGCTGCCACTGTATGCCTGTGTGTGCAGTAGGCAGTGTTTGTGTGTGTGTGTGTCTGTGTGAGTGTGTGTGTGTGTGTGTGTGTGTGTGTGTGTGTGTATGTGTGTGTGTGTGTGAAATGCCACAGTTGTGTATTGCTCCAAGGCAAGTGTGCTTTCAGAACCTTCCTCTGCAATATCGTTGTCTCTATGGCAACCACAGCTTCTATTTAAAGAAAACAAAGCTCGCTGAATGCTCCATTTCCCCAAATGTGCACTGACAACCATGACCAAGCGCACAGGAAACACTAGGCTTTTCACCACAACCTACATGCACACACTACCCATTGATACTGTACTGCCCGGCAGAGCTGTCTGATGTCGAAGCAACACTTTTGTTTCCAAACTGTTCTCTTAATGACTCAGAGCGCAGTACTTACAGTATCTTGGTAATAGCAACGCCAGGATGCACTGACCTTTGATCATGTGACAAGTCCATGGCTCGGATTCCAGCATCACAGCCAGGGTAAACATAGAGCTGTTTGAAGTCACAGGACTGCCACACCTCCACTACCCCGTTGTCCCCGCCTGTCACCAGGTTCTGGCCATCGCTGCTCAGGAGGATGGCCTGGGGAAGAAGCATGTGACATAGATTAGAATACATGTCATTGTACATGAGACACTAAGTGGGTTGGGATCATACAGTATGCTGCATTGAAGTTCAGTGTTATCTTACCCTGGTGGAGTCATTGATTTCCATCTGGGCCAGTTGTTTGCCATTGATGCTGAAGTTGCAGAAGCGGCCCCTCTCATAGCAGATGATACAGTGACCTTCGCTGGACACCGAGATGAGGCGTGGGCACAGGCAATTGTCTGGCCCTTCCAGGGCCCGCAGCAGGTCTCCTGTGATGGTGTGGACCAGACAAGGCCCCTCTGCAAAGACACAGTAAACACACCTGAGTATGTCAGTCGAAGCAGTAGAGTAACCTGTACTTATTGGACTACATATTTTTCTTTAAAGCTTTTTCTTACTTAGTATTTCAAGAATGTCACATCACATTCCACTCCTCACTGAAACATAATTGGAATGGAATGACATGTGACTCAGCCAACCCACATACCATAGCAATATATCCATTCTGATCATACCTACAGAGGACATCTGTTTCAAGAAGAAGCAATATATGACAGACATGTCCAAAAGAATGTTGGCATGTTGATTTTCAAGTAACACATACTATAAAGGAGATTAAAAATGTTTTTGTTTACTGAGATTCAGTTCTGTTGAGAGAACAAGGCTTGTGTCCGCCTGTGGTACAGCCATTGTGAAGGAAACAGAGGACAGAAGTGTCCCAGCCCAGTGCTCCTCTCTCAGGGGGGCTGGGAGGGCAGCAGGGCAGCGGGGCAGTGAGACAGAAACAACACTGACCTTTGGCTCCACTGATGACCAGGCCCAGCTCAGCACAGACGGACACACACACCACCTCATGGTCATGGCCAGTCAACACAGCCCGTGGCGCAGGGTAGTCACCTAAAACACACATCAGACACATGGAATCTAACCAAAGCATGTTTTTCTTTACAAACAGTACTAACAAGGCCATAACATATTTGTATTTTTTCATTGGTAGACAAACAGTTGGGATTTTTAAATCCAGATTTCTACGCAATGTTTGAAAATGACCACATAACCTTAATTCAGTGATGAAAACATGAAATGCAGACGTATTGTTGAGTGTGACACACATCTGCTGGCAGTGAGGTCCCTTTTAATTGTCATGTAAATGTTGGGCTTCCCAGTGATGACAGAAAAGCCAGTTGATTCCCTCCAGTGTGTCATATGATTGATGACAGCTAGGGGAGAGGTTAGTGAGGGAGTTTCACGGCACCTGGAACCGACCTCGGCTACACCAGCTGACAAACACATGACTACAACACTGGCAGAATGGTGTCAGGGTCCAGTGTATTATTCTAAATGTAAAAGATAAGATAAGTATCAAACACTCAGGTTAATGAAAACTATATGACTACAATATTTAGAATTGATTATGAGGATAAACAGTATTGGGTCAATTCTGCAAATGTCACACAATAACTCAAGCTGAGAAAAGGGAATTAATAAACCCTTGATTATAATGAATATAATCAGTAGACTCTACACCAGCAGAATCACCATTAGAGCCAGGGGATCAATACCATGCTCAAACAGTCACAGGGGTGGGGGGGGAAACTAAATCATTTAACTAGGGGGAAACTTTAAATAATTTATATTTCCTATGCATACAAAATCAGACCCAGAGCTCAAGAGAGTGCCTATCTAGCAATGCCACAGAGCAGAGTGTGGCAACTAGTTTCCTCGACCCCCCGAGACAACGAATGTGCACACCCCCAGGGAGAACAGAGCTCAACGCCCTGGGCACAGGGTCAGCCATCTTTGGCGCCCCTGGAGCAGTCAGGGGTTAAGTGCCTTGCTCAAGGGCACAACGGCAGTGGTAGGCACCTTAGATATGATGCCAGCAACCTTCCAGTCACCAGCTCATATCCGGCTCCCTCCTGGGGTGGAGAACCTTCAAGGTTCTCTGTTGTGTCCGCCATGACTATAACACCTTGATGGATGTTCTATGGACAGGTGCCAAACCCCTGTCTACCCTTCTTCCCTGCTCTCTCTCCAGGGCTGGGGGAGCCCAGTCAGTGGCCTGGCCCGTGATCGATGTGGCTCAGACCCTCAGAGACCAGGTTCTGGGCAGGTCTGTCAGTCCCACAGCCCAGCTGTGATGGGGCTTGATAGGACATGTGTCAGAGAAGGCCTCCAGAGGGACCAGGGGCCTAGTGCAGTTCACTGACAGTACACCACAAAAGATTCAATCAGCCCACACTGAGCACCCCCACCATCCCCTACACCCCAGGGATCCCCAGGAGCTAGCCCCCTGAAGCCAGGGTTGAGAGGCAGGGGCACTATTGAGCTTTAATTATCACACATTTAGGACACATACAGTACAGGGGAGTGCAGGTGAAATCAATTTGTCTGCCAGCAGTGAGGCAGGGATCCAGAGGGCTGCTGCATATTCACACAACCTTTAGCTGTCACTGTGGAAGGTATAATACGCATAAAATCACCAGAGTGAGGCTCATCTAAAAGATCATCAAATGATTATAGTTCAGGTGTGAATAGATGATGAGTATACTGTGTAGAATCAGTCCAAAGATGCAGGGAGCTTGCCATATACATGTTTTCATCAAGAAGAGGTTTAAGCCAGAATGACCTCTTGGAAAACACATCACACATTACTCACAATTGTGAGTGCGATACTTGAAAACAGATCTGGCGAGGGCAACAAATCAGTAGTTTGGTTCTATGCTGCGGTTGGCCCACTAGAGTGCTCTTTCCCTTGTGAGTGTCTTGTACATCCTATGCTCTCAGTCAAGTATTCTTGCCTTCAAATGTCTAGGACCTCGAGAGTATAGTGCACTGAATTGGGAGCTTTTACAATTTTAAAATTGTTTTAGAAACAAAGGTGCTATTGTATTATTCATATAAAAAAACTACTTTTTTCGTTTAACTGTTATTTGTGTAAGACAAACACAGCCCTTCAGGAACGTGAAACACTGATAGTTAGTTTGATATCTCTCTATGGGTGTAACTTCCCTTTGTTTGTGGAAGGTGCATTGTAAGCACTATCATCAGTGTGAATATCTTGGGAATTGTGTTTTCCTCCTGCAGTAACACAAGTGCTCCTGCCCCCTGCTAATTGGAAGCAACCAAGCTGAAATTCTTAATTAACTGTCTAAGCCACAGTGAAGTTAATTAGAAAACACTCACACCTAAACCGGTGCTCCTAAAATATGTGATACTTAGAAACACAGGATCATCCAATACACTCAATTCTCTCTCTCTCTCTCTCTCTCTCCCTCTCTCTCTCTCTCTCACACACACACACACACACACACACACACACACACACACACACACACACACACACACACACACACACACACACACACAAATGGTTGACTGATTCACTAATCCTCGTTGCGTTGTCACCTGAAGAATCATACAAATAGACCTCATCTTTTCTGCCTTTCCCTTTTCTCAGCTCAGTAGGATGTGTCCATTGCTTTAGACTGCCCCTCTACGTACCCTGAATAAATAGTTTGGAACACAGACAATCAGTGAGAATGAGGAACTAAATGAGCTGAGCAGCAGAAATCACACACTGCGGTTCGCCATATTGAATGGCAAGACATCTGGAATCCTTCACTTGAAAGCAACACACAGAACAACACACGGCATCACACTAATACATCACAGCCATGGTGCAAATAAATTATCCACCCCGTCTCTCCACATTATTTTATTTCAAGAACGGAACCTAGGCTTCTTCACCGCTGATTTGACTTAGCAAAGACAGTTGCTTTCAATATAACTCCAGGAAAAAAATCATATGTACCTCGTATACCTTTACATACTTGAATTTCAATATCAGGGACTATAATTAATTGGTGCAATTCCAGACCTTATAAATAGATTCCTTCTATGCCCTTGGATAGAGGGCAAAGCTACTGGCTGTGTCTTTATAGGCTAGTATCATGGGCCTGACTGTTACTGTTCAGTGTGTGTGTGTGTGTGTGTGTGTGTGTGTGTGTGTGTGTGTGTGTGTGTGTGTGTGTGTGTGTGTGCGTGCGTGTGTGCGTGTGCGTGTGTGTCTGTGCATGTGCGAGTATGTACATGCGTGTGCAGAATGTATGTTCACTGTCACTCACTGTTGTTGGGGTTGTCACCTATGATGTGGTGTCGTCCGCTCCAGTACCATAGCAGAAGGGTGGCGTCTCTGGATCCAGATACAATATAACAGTCTCCTCCAATGTAAGACTCTGACCGGGCCAGACACGTCACCACATCCCAGTGGCCAAACACTATCTGGGTCAGCTTGCCTACAGGGCCAGGGGAGAGAGGCAGGGGTACACATGTCTCTATGATGATTCCCTTAACTAAACCCCAATCAAACTAATCACAACATGTGACCTCATGATTGACTGATGCTAATTGATTCATGTAATGGATACATTTAGGTTGCTACAGTGGCCTGCTGTATATGGTACATTAATGCAAAATCAAATGAAGCTAGAAATTATGATAAATGCCCACAGTATAATAAGTAAATAAATAAAAAAGCTTTAATCTATTTGGTCATGGTATTGTTGATCTACAGAAGGCGTGAGATGAGCAGGAAAAACTCTATTCTCACAATTGAGCCCAGTCTCCCATTCAATGTTTAAGTAAACAATGGTGCAGAGCATGTGTACTGTACCTGTCTCAGTGGAGTACACACGGAAGCTCTTGTCCCAGAACCCACACACGAGGATGTAGCGATTGTCTGCCGTCACCACAAAACAGTGTGTGTTGATCTGGATGCTCTGGTCCACAAGGTCTGTTATTTGTCTCTTGTTCACCCCAGAGTTATTGGCTGTCAAACAAACAATCAAATTAATTCATATAGGGACCAGAAACATAAGTAGAGACATGAGTAGTCCATAGACATAAGTAGTCCATATTATTTAGTCATACACTTAACACAAGGCATTACCATACAACAGATTTTGGGATTCTAGCCAAGCCTTCTCTTTATGAATGAGGCTGGTCTCTGGGTATTCCCACTCACCAATCAGAGTGTCCATCTCTATGGGCAGGTGATGGGCCTGCTCGAGGGAGTATCCAGGAGCTCCTCTGAGACCTGACAACAGACAGTTACATAATGAGACAATGTATCACTGAGAAGATCTGTTTCCTCTGTGCACTGGCATACACAAGCGCCTGCACACACACACACACGCTTC